>NC_091764.1:92202167-92518104 GCF_029378745.1 Bos indicus | reverse complement strand
CATCTTCAGGATATTTCATCCAAATGCAGAAGAATATACCTTTTTCTCAAGTGCACATGGAACATTCTCCAGGTTAGACCACATCTTGGTTCACAAATCAAACCTCAGTAAATTTAAGAAAAGTGAAATCATATCAATCATCTTCTCCAACCACAATGCTATGAGACTACATATTAATTACAAGAAAAAAAAAACTGTAAGAACCATAAACACATGGGATTAAACAAAACATTTTTTAATAATCCTCAGGTTACTGAAGAATTCAAGAGGAAAATTAAAAAAAATTACAGAAACAAATGACAATGAAAACATGACAACTCAAAACCTATGGGATACAGCAAAAACAGTTATAAAAGGGAAATTTATAGCAATGCAATCCTACCTCAAGAAACAAGAAAAACATTGAGTAGACAGCCTAACTTTTCAATAAAACAATTGGAAAAGAAGAACAAAATGCCCCCAAAATTAGAAGGAAAAAAATCATAAAGATCAGAGCAGAAATAATCAAAAAGAAATGAAAGAAACAATACTAAAGATTAATAAAACTAAAAGCTGGTTCTTTGAGAAGATAAACAAAATTGACAAACCTTTAGGCAAACTCATTAAAAAAGAGAGAGAGAGAAAAATCAAATCAACAAACTTAGAAATGAAAAAGGAAAAGTTACAACAGACAATGCAGAAATACAAAGGATTATAAGAGACTATTATGAACAACTATACAGCAATAAAATGGATAATCTGGAAGAATTGGATGGATTCTTAGAAAAGTTCAGTCTTCTAAGACTGAACCAGGAAGAAATAGAAATTATGAACAACCTAATTACAAGCACTGAAATTGAAGCTATAATTAAAAATCTCCCAAAAAACAAAAGCCCAGGACCAGATGACTTCACAGGAGAACCCTATCAAAGATTTAGAGAAGAGCCTATCCTTCCAAAACTCTTTCAGAAAATTGCAGAGGAAGGAACACTTCCAAACTCATCTATGAAGCCACCATCACCCTGATACCAAAACCAGACAAAGGCAACACAAAAAAGAAAACTACAGGCCAATATGGGTACCTTATTTTTTACAAAGGAGGCAAGAATATACAATGGGGCAAAGACAGCCTCTTCAATAAATGGTGCTGGGAAAACTGGACAGCTACATGTAAAAGAATGAAATTAGAACACTTCCTAGTGCCATAAACAAATAAAATGGATTAAAAACTTAATGTAAGACCAGAAACTATAAAACTCTTAGAGGAAAACATAGGCAGAACACTTGATAACATTAACCAAAACAAGATCTTCTATGACTCATCTCCTAGAGTAATGGAAATAATAACAAAAGGAAACAAGTGAGACGTGATTAAACTTAAAAGCTTTTACACAGCAAAGGAAACTATAAGAAAGGTGAAAAGACAGCCCTAAGAATGGGAGAAAATAAAAGCAAATGAAATAACTGACAAAGGATTAACTTCCAAAATATACAAGCAGCTCATACAACTCAATACCAGAAAAACAAACAACCCAATCAAGAAGTGGGAAAAGACCTGAACAGACATTTCTCCAAAGAAGACATACAGATGGCTAACGAACACGTGAAAAGATGCTCAACATCGCTCATTATTAGAGAAATGCAAATGAGAACTACAATGAGATATCTATCACCTCACACTGGTCAGAATGGCCATCATCAAAAAGTCTACATACAATAAATGCTGGAGAGGGTGTAGAGAAAAGGGAATGCTCTCACACTGTTGGTGGGAATGTAAATTGATACAGCAGCTGTGAAAGATGGTATGGAGATTCCTTATAAAACTAGGAATAAAACCACCATATGATCCAGCAATCCCACTCCTAGGCATATACCCTGAGGAAACCAAAATTGAAAAGGGCACATGTGTCTCATTGTTCATTGTAGCACTGTTTTCAATAGCTAGAACATGGAAGCAACCTAGATGTCCACCAACAGATGAATGGATAAAGTTGTGTTACATATACACAAAGGAATATTACTCAGCCATAAAAAGGAATACATTTGAGTCAGTTCTGATGAGGTGGATGAACCTAGAACCTACTATACAGAATGAAGTAAATTAGAAAGAGCAAGATAAATATCGTATTCTAATGCATATATATGGAATCTAGAAAAATGGTACTGAAGAATTTATTTACAGGGTAACAGTGGAGAAACAGACATAGAGAACAGATTTATGTACATGGGGAGAGGGGAGGAGAGGGTGAGATGTATGGAAAGAGTAACATGGAAACTTACATTACCATATGTAAAATAGATAGCCAACAGGAATTTGCTGTATGGCTCAGGAAACTTAAACAAGGGCTCTGTATTAACCTGGAGGGGTGGGATGGGGAGGGAGATGGGAAGGAGGTTCAAAAGGATAGGGGTATATGTACCTATAGTTGATCCATGTTGAGGTGTGACAGAAAACAACAAAATTCTGTAAAGGAGTTATCCTTCAATAAAAAAATAAATAAGTTGAAAAAAATGAAGTGAAGCAAAATTGTTTAAAATTTTGTTAAGCCTATTTGCATATACAGTGGGGGAAAGGAGTAAACATTTTTAACTTGCATTTTAAAAAGTACTAGGAGCAGTCACTTCCAGGTAATAAGTGGTCATAATCATCTTCAGAGAAATGGTTGTTTCTTCAGCAAAACACATTCAAGGACATTTGGAGATGTGACGATGAGCAACCCCACTCTCATACCCTTACCCTCAAGGCAAAGTTAGAGGAAAAGTAAAGTTAGAACTGAATTTTTATACAGATTAAGCAAAAGAAATCTTGTTTTCTTGAATAGCTTTGTAGTGAGGGACTCCTAAGAATCTTGAGTATCCAGGACAAAAGACTACAAGTAACAAATCAAATACTCTGCAGTGATTACTAGGAACATTAATGTGCATGCTTAGTCGCTTCAATCATATCCCACTCTTTGTGACCTGATGGACCATAGCCTGCCAGACTTCTCTGTTCATGGGATTCTCCAGGCAAGAATACTGGAGTTGGTTGCCATGCCCTCCTCCAGGGAATCTTCCCGACCCAGGGATTGAACCCACATTTCTTACATCTCCTGCATTGGCATGTGGTTTCTTTACCACTACTGCCTATGAAGAACAAGCTAATGTATCCCAGTGCATTCTCAGAGTTTGGAAATTCTGTTGAGTTGACCATTTACTGTTTCGCTATCACAGAAGCACTCATATGTTAAGAGCATAATGTTATTTTGGGGAATATGAATTTTCCCTATTCTCAGTACATGTTCAGGTGGAATTTCCACATCCCTAGGGATGTGACTTAGGCCAAATCAATCAGAGTATTCTATTACCTTTGCCACAGTGGTTAAATCAAGAGCAGTCAAATGACTATCTAAGGTAATGAGAGACAGTCACTAATAATTTTTATAGAAGCCACCCAAAAGATCTCTTCTCTCTATATGTGATGGGGTGAGAGTAGGATTTGGGTCATATGCACCTTGCTGGCACCTTCTATGGGACTCCTAGGGATGCTGTTTTATTTTTTAATTAAGCTATTCCTCATCCATCCAATTATATGAGCCAATTAAGTCCTTAGTTGATGAAGTGATTTGTAGCATAGACAAGCACTTTTAAATCTTAATAATGGTGTTTTTCTTAAAATTTTTTCAGTTGATGCAGAAAAAATAATTTTTAAAATTTATTTATTTTTAATTGATAATTGCTTTACAATATTGTATCAGTTTCTGTCATACATCAACATGAGTCAGCCATGGGTATATATATGTTCCCTCCATGATGACCCTCCCTCCTGCCTCCCACCCCTCTAGATTGTCAAAGAGGCCCAGTATGAGTTTACATGCATTTATGGAGAAGGCAATGGCACCCCAGTCCAGTACTCTTGCCTGGGAAATCCCATGGATGGAGGAGACATGTGGGTTGCAGTCCATGGGGTTGTGAAGAGTCGGACATTACTGAGCAACTTCACTTTCACTTTTCACTTTCCTGCATTGGAGAAGGAAATGGCAACCCACTCCAGTATGCTTGCCTGGAGAATCCCAGGGACGGGGGAGCCTGGTGGGCTGCCATCTCTGGGGTCGCACAGAGTCAGACACGACTTAAGCGACTTAGCAGCAGCATCTGCATTTAGCGCAGGCAGCTACCCCACGTCTGAGGTCTGGGGCGGTGGCCGAGAGCAGCTACCCCAGGCACGAGGCCAGGGTCAGCGGCCGGGAGGACCTACCCCACACCTGAGGCCAGGGGTGGCAGCCGGAAAGAGCAACCCCACCTCCAAGGAGTGGTGGCTGCATGGGCACAGGAGGGCCTAGAGGAGCTATTCCACGTTCAAGGTCAGAAGGGGCGGTGGTGAGGAGATACCCCTCGTCCAAGGTAAGGAGCAGTGGCTGAGCTTAGCTGGAGCAGCTGTGAAGAGATACCCCACGTCCAAGGTAAGAGAAACCCAAGTAAGACGGTAGGTGTTGCAAGAGGGCATCAGAGGTCAGACACACTGAAACCATACTCACAGAAAATTAGTCAATCTAATCATACTAGGACCACAGCTTTGTCTAACTCAATGAAACTAAGCCATGCCTGTGGGGCCACCCAAGACCGGTGGGTCATGGTGGAGAGGTCTGACAGAATGTGGTCCACTGGAGAAGGGAATGGCAAACCACTTCAATATTCTTGCCTTGAGAACCCCATGAACAGTATGAAAAGGCAAAATGATAGGATACTGAAAGAGGAAAACACCAGGTCAGTAGGTGCCCAATATGCTCCTGGAGATCAGTGGAGAAATAACTCCAGAGAGAATGAAGGGATGGAGCCAAAGCAAAAAGAATACCCAGCTGTGGATGTGACTGGTGATAGAAGCAAGGTCCGATGCTGTAAAGAGCAATATTGCATAGGAACCTGGAATGTCAGGTCCATGAATCAAGGCAAATTGGCAGTGGTCAAACAAGAGATGGCAAGACTGAACGTTGACATTCTAGGAATCAGAGAGCTAAAATGGACTGGAATTGGTGAATTTAACTCAGATGACCATGATATCTACTACTGTGCACAGGAATCCATTAGAAGAAATGGAGTAGCCATCATAGTCAACAAAAGAGTTCGAAATGTAGTACTTGGATGCAATCTCAAAAACAACAGAATGATCTCTGTTCATTTCCAAGGCAAACCATTCAATATCACAGTAATCCAAGTCTATGCCCCAACCAGTAATGCTGAAGAAGCTGAAGTTGAATGGTTCTATGAAGACCTACAAGACCTTTTATAACTAACACCCAAAAAAGATGTCCTTTTCATTATAGGGGATTGGAATGGAAAAGTAGGAAGTCAAGAAACACCTGGAGTAACAGGCACATTTGGCCTAGGAATATGGAATGAAGCAGGGCGAAGGCTAATAGAGTTTTGTCAAGAAAATGCACTGGTCATAGCAAACACCCTCTTCCAACAACACAAGAGAAGACTCTATACATGGTCATCACCAGATGGTCAAAACCAAAATCAGATTGATTATATTCTTTGTAGCCAAAGATGGAGAAGCTCTATACAGTCAACAAAAACAAGACCAGGAGCTGACTGTGACTCAGATTATGAACTCCTTATTGCCAAATTCAGACTTAAATTGAAGAAAGTAGGGAAAACCACTAGACCATTCAGGTATGACCTAAATCAAATTTCTTATGATTATACAGTGGAAGTGAGAAATAGATTTAAGGGCCTAGATCTGATAGATAGAGTGCCTGATGAACTATGGACTGAGGTTCGTGACATTGTACAGGAGACAGGGATCAAGACCATCCTCATGGGAAAAAAATGCAAAAAAAACAAAATGGCTGTCTGGGGAGGCCTTACAAATAGCTGTGAAAAGAAGAGAAGTGAAAAGCAAAGGAGAAAAGGAAAGATATAAGCATCTGAATGCAGAGTTCCAAAGAATAGCAAGGAGAGATAAGAAAGCCTTCCTCAGCGATCAATGCAAAGAAATAGAGGAAAACAACAGAATGGGAAAGACTAGAGATCTCTTCAAGAAAATTAGAGATACCAAGGGAATATTTCATGCAAAGATGGGCTCAATAAAGGACAGAAATGGTATGGACCTAACCAAAACAGAAGATATTAAGAAGAGGTGGCAAGAATACACAGAAGAACTGTACAAAAAATATCTTCATGACCCAGATAATCATGATGGTGTGGTCACTCACCTAGAGCCAGACATCCTGGAATGTGAAGACACATGGGCCTTGGAAAACATCACTACGAACAAAGCTAGTGGAGGTGATGGAGTTCCAGTTGAGCAATTTAAATGCTGAAAGATGATGCTGTGAAAGTGCTGCACTCAATATGCCAGCAAATTCGGAAAACTCAGCAGAGGCCACAGGACTGGAAAAGGTCAGTTTTCATTCCAATCCCAAAGAAAGGCAATGCCAAAGAATGCTCAAACTACCGCACAATTGCACTCATCTCACATGCTAGTAAAGTAATGCTCAAAATTCTCCAAGCCAGGCTTCAGCAATACGTGAACCATGAACTTCCAGTTGTTCAAGCTGGTTTTAGAAAAGGCAGAGGAACGAGAAACCAAATTGCCAACATCTGCTGGATAGTCGAAAAAGCAATAGAGTTCCAGAGGAACATCTATTTCTTCTTAATTGACTATGCCAAAGCCTTTGACTGTGTGGATCACAATAAACTGTGGAAAATTCTGAAAGAGATGGGAATACCAGACCACATGACCTGCCTCTTGAGAAATTTATATGCAGGTCAAGAAGCAACAGTTAGAACTGGACCTGAAACAACAGACTGGTTCCAAATTGGAAAAGGAGTATGTCAAGGCTGTATATTGTCACCCTGCTCATTTAACTTCTATGCAGAGTACATCATGAGAAATGCTGGGCTGGAAGAAGCACAAGCTGGAATCAATATTGCTGGGAGAAATATCAATAATCTCAGATATGCAGGTGACAACACCCTTATGGCAGAAAGTGAAGAGGAACTAAAATTACTCTTGATGAAGGTGAAAGAGGAGAGTGCAACATTGGCTTAAAACTCAACATTCAGAAAACCAAGATCATGGCATCTGATCACATCACTTCATGGGAAATAGATGGGGAAACAGTGTCAGACTTTATTTTTTTGGGCTCCAAAATCACTTCAGATGGTGATTGTGGCCATAAAATTAAAAGATGCTTACTCCTTGGAAGGAAAGTTATGACCAACCTAGATAGCATATTCAAAAGCAGAGACATTACTTTGCTAACAAAGGTCCATCTAGTCAAGGCTCTGGTTTTTCCAATGGTCATGTATGCATGTGAAAGTTGGACTGTGAAGAAAGCTGAGCACCGAAGAATTGATGCTTTTGAACTGTGGTGTTGGAGAAGACTCTTGAGAGTCCCTTGGACTGCAAGGAGATCCAACCTGTCCATTCTGAAGGAGATCAGCCCTGGGATTTCTTTGGAAGGAATGATGTTCCAGTACTTTGGCCACCTCATGCAAAGAGTTGACTCATTGGAAAAGACTCTGATGCTGGGAGGGATTGGGGGCAGGAGGAGAAGGGGACGACAGAGGATGAGATGGCTGGATGGCATCACTGACTTGATGGACATGAGTCTGAGTGAACTCCGGGCATTGGTGATGCATAGGGAGGCCTGGTGTGCTGCGATTCATGGGGTCACAAAGAGTCGGACACGACTGAGTGACTGAACTGAACTGAACTATATGCTGAGTGAAAAACATCTGCATAAAAATTAAGACATCTGAAATTCATAACCAGTGTGATGATTTGAAATTTCTAAGCTGTAACATTGTTAAATCTCCATATTGCATTGTCTAATTTTTTTTCTGATAAAAATTGTGTTTCAAATCTTTTAAAAGGAATAATCTGTCTTGCTGAGATGTAAATAGAAACTTAAGGCCCAGTTACCAAACCCATTCATAATATTCCCCATCTGATCACTCCACTCACAGCAGTCTTTCCTCATATATGTAAGTTAGAACTTTTAATAATTATATAATATGCAGGTTTATATATCTTCACCCTGTTTATAGCACCCTTGATCATACTTCTAAGGACCTGTGTCTTCCAACCAGGCTGACAACCTCTATTACTATTTCTCTCCTGGTAATCTTTTCTACTTGGTTGAAGCCTTTACTGCATTGTGTGTTCATGTGTGCTCAGTCGTGTCTGACTCTTTTGCAACCCCATGGACTGAAGCCTCTAGGCTCCTCTGTCCATGGGATTTTCCAGGAAAGAATACTGGATTGGGTTGCCATTTCCTACTCCAGGATATCTTCTCAACGTAGGGAATCAAACCTGCATCTCTTGTATCTTGTACATTGGCAGGTGGATTCTTTACTACTGTCACCATCTGATGAAGATGTTATAGATCAGATTAAATACCCCTCTCTTTCATTCACCTACCACAGTGCTCCAGTAAACTCAGCAATTCTAAAATATTCTGATTTTATCCATTTTCTTTGTCCACTATGATGACACTAATCCCTTCTTCCCCCACATCTCACCCTGGGGGGAAAAAAAAAAAAGAAACTGTCCCATTTATCCTGGACCTCTGAAGTAGCCATTCAACTGGTAAACCTGTTCCTCTATTACTCCATTTACCTCACAGAGGCAAAAGGGATCCTGCAAGGCACTCACTTAAAATTCTCCAATGCCTTCCTGTAGAACTTGGAATAATCTCCAAATTGCAGTGGAGGAAGCCCTATGTGTCCTGGAGTTTTCTCACCCTTCATATCATTCTTGAACTACTCCCTTTCTCTCTCATTCAGCTCTAACCAAACTGGCCTCTGTCCTTAATTTCTCAAGCCTTTTGACAAGTTGTGTCTTTTGCCCAGAAGACTCTTTTGTATGATATTTAAAAGCTTGAATCATTTCTGTCAATCAGAACACAGCTAAATGTCTTCAAAGAAACTTTTTCTTGCCATTCAATTTCATGTCTCTCTGAAGCCAAAATTCAGTCACCAGAATAGTATGCTTTACTGTTTATAATAGTTTCTAATTTATTTGCTTAATTAATCTGCTTGCTGTATTACTTTGCACATTATTTTGTAAGTTCCATTATGTCTGCGTTGGTCTTCAGAGTATCCTTAGTATATAGAACAGTGACTAGTTTATATATCATTCTCTAAATGAGCGGTGCCCAATCTCTTTGGCACTAGGGACTGGATTCTTAGAAAAGATTTTTTTCCATGGACTGGGACGAGGGGAGATGGTCTCAGGATAGTTCAAGTGCATTTCATTTATTGTGTTTTTTATTTTTATTACATCTGCTCCACCTCAGATTATCAAGCATTAGATCCCGGAGGTCAGGGACCCATGGCGTAAATGGTTAAGTGAGTGAGTGAATAAATGAACAGTGAATATTCCATAAGAAAACCCCCATAATTTTTGTGTTAAAATCAATTCTTCCTTCTTTATTGTCACATGACATCTAACCATTACCTGGTTATAATTAGATTTGTACATGTCTATGTCAGCACCTGAGCCCATGCCCCTAACCTCCATGCAGTGTTGGCTCACTCATCCTTTCCACTTATTCAGCTGAGTTGTTTATTTATATACCTCTGTGTTTTTCCTCACACATTTCTCTTTTTCTGGAATTCTCATCCATCCTAAAGGCTTCCCAGATGGGTCAGTGGTAAAGAATCTGCTTGCCAATACAGTAGATCCCAGAGACGCAGGTTTGATCCCTGGGTCAGGAAGATCCCCTGGAGAAGGGAATGGCAACCCACTCCAGTATTCTTGCCTGGGAAATCTCATGGACAGAGGAGCCTGGTGGGCTGTAGTCCATGGTGTCACAGAGTCAGACAAAATTGAGCAACTGAGCACATAATGAGATTTGTACATGCCTATCTCTTCCATGATATCTCAGCCAGTTTGACGGAAATAAGTAATTGTTTTTCCTGTCTTTGTACTTTGCAAGTAAATGTCTTACACAGTGCCTTAGTATCTTAGACATGATGGCCACTCATAAGTGTTTGTCTAATTGAATTATATTGCCTTTACAAAATCTTAAGGATCTCTCATGAGCATTCCTAAGGGAAAGGTTTTTCAGTTAGAACCTCTCATGAGTCCTTAAACCAAAATTAATTGCTGCTTCTCTTTTGCCATTGTGATCAGCATATGCTAAGTATTTTTAACAATATGATTTATATTGTAGATATTTATCAACATATCTATTTCCATAGCTAGACTGAGATGATGATAGTATTGTTTGTTAAATAATATCGGGACCTGAAGGTGGGAAGAGAAGGGGACCACAGAGAATGAGTAGGTTGGATTGCATCACCAACTCAATGGACAGAAGTTTGAATAAACTCCAGGAATGGAAAACATGTCTTTGAGGTATGGAGATTCGCTTTAGGGTAACCTAACACTCTTTGATACCCTGAGCATGGCTGAAATTTTTTTTTAACAAACAAGTTTTAAAGTATTAATTTGCTTATTTATTTGGCTACATCAAGTCTTACTTGGAGCTTCCCAAGTGGCTTTAGTGGTAAAGAACCCACCTGCCAATGCAGGAGACATAAGAGCTACGGGTTTGATCCCTGGGTCAGGAAGATTCCCTGGATCAGGGAATGGCAATCCACTCCAGTATTCTTGCCTGGAGAATCCCATGGACAGAGGATCCTGGTGGGCTATAGTCCATAGAGTCAGTCCATAGTCGCAAAGAGTCAGACACGACTGAAGAGACTTAGCACATACTCAGGCACAAATCTTAGTAGCACAGGGAATCTTTTTTTCAGCATTCAGGAACCTTAGTTGCCCTGTGTGGGCTTCTCTAGTTACTCTGCATGGGCTCAGTAATTCTGGTGCATGAGCTTAGTTGCCCCATGGCAAGTGGGATCTTAATTCCCCGGCCAGGGATCTAACCCGAGTCTCTTGCATTAAAGGCCAATTATTAACAACAGATCCACTAGGAAAGTCCTTCAGTTCAGTTCAGTCCCTCAGTCGTGTCCGACTCTTTGCAACCCTGTGAATCACAGCACGCCAGGTCTCCCTGTCCATCACAACTCCCAGAGTTCACTCAGACTCACGTCCATCGAGTTAGTGATGCCATCCAGCCATCTCATCCTCTGCCGTCCCCTTCTCCTTCTGCCCCCAATCCCTCCCAGCATCAGAGTCTTTTCCAATGAGTCAACTCTGCATGAGGTAGCCAAAGTACTGGAGTTTCAGCTTTAGCATCGTTCCTTCCAAAGAAATCCCAGGGCTGATCTCCTTCAGAATGGACTGGTTGGATCTCCTTGCAGTCCAAGGGACTCTCAAGAGTCTTCTCCAACACCACAGTTCCCTAACAGACAATTTTTGCCAAGCGCTTTTATCTCTGGGAATGAAGCAGGAAACCAGACAACATAAGCCCTAGCTTTCAGAATTTTTTATTATATGGAAAATTTGGAAGTTTAGCATGTGCCAAATAAAGCAGACATTTTTCTTCAATGGCTTGTGTTTTATATCCCTTACAAGCCAGTATAGACAAAATTGCAGGATAGTAAACTTGTCATGGGCTTCCCTCATAGCTCAGTCTTTAAAGAATCTGCCTGCAATGCAGTTCAGATCAGTTCAGTTCAGTCGCTCAGTCGTGTCCGACTCTGCAACCCCATGAACTGCAGCAGGCCAGGCCTCCCTGTCTGTCATCAACTCCTAGAGTCCACCCAAACCCATGTACATTGAGGAGACCTGGGTTCAATTCCTGGGTTGGGAAGATCCCCTGGAGAAGGAAACGACAATCCACTCCAGTATTCTTGCTTGGAAAAATTCCATGGACAGAGGAGCCTGGCGGGTCCATTGGGTTGCAAGAGGTGGACACGACTTAGTGACTAAACCACCAAACTTGTCACTGAAACAAGAATAACAGAGGATAGTAAAGATGACCTTTACTCTGTAGTTCCTCAGCTTGAGAATTTTGTAGCCACCCAGCCTTCACTTCAGTGCCCAAAGCAATCCAAAGGGGAAAGCAGTTCAATAGCTCCTGACTAAGCTCCAGATTCTCCAAGAGTAGAAGCATGAACAGAAACCAACACAACATTGTAAAACAATTTTCTTCAAGTTAAAAACCAAATTAAAAAAAAAATCAAATCATAAAATTAAAAGATCGTATGTCAATCATTTTACCCCCCATTATCTACTTAATGTGAAAATTCCATTTTCGCAGACATTCAGGAATTGAAGGATGTTTATTATTCATTTTATCTTCCTTTCTGAATGCAGTTTTCAAATATTTGCATCGGTTCAGTTCAGTTCAGTCACTCAGTCGTGTCTGACTCTTTGCAACCCTATGAATCGCAGCATGCCAGGCGTCCCTGTCCATCGTTCACTCAAACTCATGTCCATCAAGTTGGTGATGCCATCCAGCCATCTCATCCTCTGTAGTCCCCTTTTCCTCCTGCCTTTTCCTCCCCCTTTTCCTCCCAATCTCTTCCAGCATGAGAGTCTTTTCTAATGAGTCAACTCTTCACATGAAGTGGCCAAAGTACTGGAGTTTAAGCTGTAGCATCATTCCTTCCAAAGAACACCCAGGGCTGATCTCCTTTAGAATGGACTGGCTGGATTTCCTTGCAGTCCAAGGGACTCATACTTGCATGCTAATTAACAAGTTTATATCTAAGGGAAAAAAGGAAGTCAAACGTGTATTAACTGGGTCTTGAAAGAAAGCTTCAATCAGACAAGGGGAGTAATTCTTCAATCTTGGCCTTGAAGAATTTGTCCATCATTGTGAAAGTTGCTCAGTCATGTCTGATTCTTTGTGAACCCATGACTATACCATCCATTGAATTCTCCAGTCCAAAATACTGGAGTGGGTAGCCATTCCTTTCTCCAGGGGCTCTTCCCAACCCAGGGATCAAGCCCAGGTCTGTCGCATTGCAGGCAGATTCTTTACCAACTGAGCTATCAGGGAAGCCCCTTGTCCACCATTAACTACACTCTGTTTTCCTCATGCACTCAGATTCATAGTTTGATAAAAGAATTACTTCCCCAGCAGTACCATAATTCCTGGAAAAGCTGCACAATTTTCTGCAAGATATACCATGTTGGGCTAAAGAGAGGGCCTAAAATATTTTTCCTGCTGCTAAAAAGTACAGGTGTAGGTTTTGATAGGGCTTCACCATGTTGGTTTTCTGGTATATTTCAGAGAGAACCAAGGAGCTTTCTTTCTAGTGTCTGTGTCATCTGTCTTTGCCAAAATTGAGAGAAATATTACATGGAGATATTCAGTGGATTGAAAACCATTCACCATATGGCTTCACAACCTTTCCTTCGTTCATGAGAATCCACTTTATCTTATCTATGTCCCTGATATAACTGGCCTACAAATACTCTAGACTCCACCTCAGAAATTTTTTGGACAAGAATATATCTATATGATGACTGAAATTTGAATTTCTACTCACATTGTGGTTAATGTCAAGACAGACTGTTATCATAGTTGTAATTGGCTTGGGTAACAATTCCTCATTTTAATGTATACTGTCTTATAGGTGAAAAGAGACTCACATGGACTCAGGCAAACTATTTCTTACAAGTATTTGTCCTGTGACAACTATTATGCAGAAAAATAGCATTATAGAGGCCATAAGAGTAATTTCAAATGAGGTGAATAACTTACATTTGGTGGTGGGTTAGTCGCTAAGTCATGTCCAACTCTTGTGACCCCATGGACTGTAACCTGCCAGGTTCCTCTGTCCATGGGATTCTCCAGGCAAGAATACTGGAGAGGACTACCATTTCCTTCTTCAGAGGATCTTCCAACCTAGGAATCAAACCTGTGTCTCCTGTGGCTCTTGCATTGGAGGCAAATTCTTTACCTCTGAGCCACTAGGGAAGCCCAGCTTGTACTTGCACATACTTGAAAGTTCAAAGCTCCTCTCCCTAGAAAGTAGATTGTGTACTGACTTCCTTAAAAAGCATTTAAGATAAAAATCCTTAACATTTAGTGTGAATTAGTATTTCAGGCCATCTGCAAACAGTGGTTCATATTTTTCCTTCTCTATTAACATTACACTAGTGATTATTTCGCTACATCACTAGATATGGGATGAGAGATTGCCAAGGTAGTAATTCAAGGAGTTTGGATTCTTAGACAAGAAAAATATGCATTTGGCCAACTTTAGATATTTCTATGGAATGTTGTTTATTTTTCAATGAAATAGAATATTTCATTATATTGTGTGCTGGCATTTTTAAAAGTACCTAGGCATGGAAACTCTACCAGTTGATGGTCAAGGGGAAATGATGATTCAAAGGATGGTATTGGCACAGAACTGTACCATCTGTAAGTAACCACTATGTTGAAATATCTATGGAAAAGGGACATGATGATATCACTAGTACCTTAAGCTTAAAGCTTCTTGGTGTATTATAAACTGAAATTCATAGTGATCTGAATGCTTACAAAGCGCTAGAAACTAGAGAATATGGAAACCTGCAGGTGGAAACTTTAAGTATTGCATATTGCACTGGATAGTTCTCTCTCCATGTTGTAAATATCAATTATTAAATACTACCAACAATATTTAAGTAGTCACTTTTAATCATAATATTTTACATGTGTATTTATACCACATAAATGAAAGCTCCCAATGTGTTTCACAGACTATACACAGCTTTATTAATAAAATGTGGCTGTGTCTACTAAAAGCACATTTTTATTCAAGATATAATTGTAAAATGCAATAGTCATAGATTATGCTAATAGACAAGAGAAAGAACATGAATAAATAAAAGCCACAGATAATCCCCCAAACCTAATTTTAACAACTATGTTCAGCTTCCCGCTTCTACCAAACCTTTATAAGGGCTTGCTAACAAGTAATAAAACTGATTGATTGGCATTTCAACAACCCTTCTTTCTGTTGCTCACCTACGGGTGGAAATGCTAACAAGCATGGAAATAGTCAATGGGTAGGGAGTAGAGGAAAACAGAAGGAGGAACACTGGTAATTCACCACCTAGATAATCAGCTCATGAATAACAGAGAGCTGACTGAAAAGATAGCACTTAAGTAAGTACTGTAATAAACTCAGTAATCAGTATTCTTAGTGGCTTAGTGGCAAGAAATAGAACTACCATCTTTACAGCTAGAGGGAAGTCCATGATTTTTACAGAATTTATACTGCAATGAGAATATCAAGTTTCAATGCCAAACATCCAGGATGTTCAAACTGGAGCATTTAGATCATCTCTAAAATGCCTTTGCTTATGTTAAATAAAGGATCCAAGTTTACAAAACAGCTTAAGGGGCCTGTATATATCATTACAATGTTATAACTGCTTATTGAATTCAATCATGAAATTTAAGATATGTAATATGTGACAATGTGAATTGTTTTGATCTTCTTCAAATTATTATTCTTATTTTTCTTAACTGCCTGAAGTTACAGATTATTTCCTTGGAAACACAAGGAAGACTTGTGACAAGATGGGTTTTTGGGGTCAATGACAGCACTATGGCCTGACTAACGAAGCCCATCCATCTGTAATAATACTGCTTGGGTACACAGTTTATTACAGTTATTTTTAACATAATTCCTAATTGAGGATCACATCTTATCTTTTTGTTTGCTCTGTTGCAAAATACTACACTTCTTAGAAAGAGTTGGTTGCTAAATGGCAGGAAATAGGCTATATCTTCCTCTTAGATTTCTTTCAATCTATTGTTTTCTAGAATTTTTTTTTTTTTTCAAATGTATGTGCTAGAAAATTCTCCAACAGCCATCAAATAAAAGCCTGCTCCTTTTAGGGATTTTTGCCTTCTTGGACCACTAAATATTTATTCTATTTCTGTAATGTTTTCAAAGAGATTGGTCTCTATGTTTATTTTTTTCTTCCTAGGAGTTAGTCACTCTTTTGCCACCTTTAGGCAATTACACTTTCTAGGACCCATTCATACTTGGCAAAGCAATATTTTGATGTCTGGAGCTACAGACTTAATGATGGCAAAGCAAACCTTAACTTTTCCATTTCAGAATGTTGAACATTGGCAAATAAGTCAGTGACCTCACCTCTAGATATACGCTTAATATCACATATTTGTATTTGGGATATTAAAACGCCTGCATTTGTCACTCTTAATTGGATCCTAAGAAGGAAAAAAAAAAGGCAGTTCACAGCATGCCCTCTTTGAGCTATCATAAACAGAAATATGAGACACTGCCAAGTTCTCCAAGGCTTGACAGCTGATGATTAGGATGTTTTAATGTAGTGGACATATAGAACTTCTTCTGACATCTAAATGGGTGAGTGCCATAAGCACCCTATTTCTTGCACACATTCAAATTTAGATTGAATGAGAAGTAGCTTAAAGTAGCATTTTAAAGGAATAGAGACAGCAGAAGAGTTGATTTTAATATAAAACTAAATTTAGAAGTATATTGACAGTGTAAAATTATAAACCTAAAACTGAAATAACTAAAATAAATTTTATACATTTTCTTTCTCAAACATTCATAGTATTAAAGGAATGCATGCACATAGAGAATACTATTTTAAAAAGAATTTCTGGATTTTTTACTTTTTTTTTTTTTTTCTATGATCTGTTTTTTTGGCTTAGCTACTTACATCTCTATAAAATGTATTCAGCTTGATAAGAAAACATGATTGTGTTCAGACATGTCCAACTCTTTGCAACCCCGTGGACAGTAGCCTGCCAGACTCCTCTGTCCAGTTCTCCTGGCAAGAATACTGGAATGGGATCTTCCTGACCCAGGGTTTGAAGCCTTGTCTCTTAAGTCTGCATTGGCAGGCAGATTCTTTACTGCTAGTGCCACCTGGAAATCTTAAGAAAACATTAATAAAAATGGTAACATCTTATTAAGAAAACATGAATAAGAATGGCCACTTCTGACTTTTTAGGAGAGTGTGGTTAATGGACAATGCAAAGACTTATTGGAACACATTACAAGTTACACTGATAAATATTTATGCTATTTTAATTACGTTTCTTTGAAAAAATCTGCTCTAAAAGTTTTAAGTAAATATATGAAAAATATCATTATTTTGGTCTTTTTACTATGCTGAAACTATTGAAAAAAATGAGAACATGCAGATATATTCTATGATATTTTAATATTCCATGGAAGATATTCAGTCTCAGTTCCCTCAGCCCACCCATTTGTTGTTTGTTGTTACTCAAAATAATTTTCCAATTTAAAATTTCAATGATTGATAGAATGCTAATAATGATGGAGAACAGTTATCCAAATTGTCACTAAACTCTTCAAATTTTTTAGTTGTACTCTTGAGAGTATATTTTAATAATGGCCTGTCTCTTGATTTCTTTCAAAGGGAGTTTTGCTAAATTAAATGGATCATTTTCAGTATTAAATGTGTTTATATTCACAAATGCTAATAAACTCAATATAGAAATAAAATCAAAATAGCATATATATAAAATTTTACTATCGACTAATTAGTTTCAGTTCAGTTCAGTTCAGTCACTCAGTCATGTCCGACTCTTTTTGACCCCATGGACCACAGCACGCCAGGCCTCCCTGTCCATCACCAACTCCGAGTTTACTCAAACTCATGTCCATTGAGTCGGTGATGCCATCCAACCATCTCATCCTCTGTCGTCCCCTTCTCCTTCTGCTCTCAATCTTTTCCAGCATCAGGGTCTTTTCAAATGAGTCAGCTCTTCGCATCAGGTGGCCAAAGTATTGGCGCTGCAGCTTCAACATCAGTCCTTCCAATGTATACCCAGGACTGATCTCCTTTAGAATGGACTGGCTGGATCTCCTTGCAGTCCAAGGGACTCTCAAGAGTCTTCTCCACACCACAGTTCAAAAGCATCAATTCTTCAGCTCTCAGCTTTCTTCACAGTCCAACTCTCACATCCATACATGACCACTGGAAAAACCATAGCCTTGACTACACAGACCTTTGTTGGCAAAGTAATGTCACTGCTTTTTAATATGCTGTCTAGATTGGTCATAACTTTCCTTCCAAGGAGTAAGCGTCTTTTAATTTCATGGCTGCAATCACCATCTACAGTGATTTTGGAGCCCCCCAAAATAAAGTCAGCTACTGTGTCCACTGTTTCCCCATCTATTTGCCATGAAGTGATGGGACCGGATGCCATGATCTTTGTTTTCTGAATGTTGAGCTTTAAGCCAACTTTTGAACTCTCCTCTTTCACTTTCATCAAGAGGCTCTTTAGTTCTTCACTTTCTGCCATAAGGGTGATGTCATCTGCATACCTGAGGTTATTGATATTTCTTCTGGAAACCTTGATTCCAGTTTTTGCTTCATCCAGCCCAGCATTTCTTAATTCCTGGGTCGGGAAGATCTGCTGGAGAAGGCATAGGCTACCCACTCCAGTATTCTTGGGCTTCCCTTGTGGCTCAGCTGGTAAAGAATCTGCCTGCAATGCAGGAGACCTGGGTTCGATCCCTGGGTTGAGAAGATCCCCTGGAGAAGAGAAAGGCTACCCACTCCAGTATTCTGGCCTGGAGAATTCCATGGACTGTATATGTATAGTCCATGGGGTCCCAAAGAGTTGGACACGACAGAATGACTTTCACTTCACTTCACTCTGCATATATAAGTTAAATAAACAGGGTGGCAATATACAGCCTTGATGTACTCCTTTTCCTATTTGGAACCAGTCTGTTGTTCCATGTCCCATTCTAACTGTTGCTTCCTAACCTGCATATAGATTTCTCAAGAGGCAGGTCAGGTGGTCTAGTATTCCCATCTCTTTCAGAATTCCCCACAGTTTATTTTGATCCACACAGTCAAAGGCTTTGGCATAGTCAATAAAGCAGATATTTACTATTGCATTTTCACCTTGATTATTTTACTTAACCCTCACAGTTATCCTATGGCCCAGTGTGAATAGCTAGGTTATGCCACAATAACAATATCTAAAATTGTATTTCATATTTTTTGTCCATTATATATATTTACTGTGGATAAGCTAGAGGTTTTGCTCTTGACTGTAGCACTAAAGAATTTGAGTTGAATAAGGCTTCATCTCAGTATGTTAATCTGTAATTTTCACAATAATAATAATAATTATAGAAAACAGTTTTTGTACACTGGTTTCAAAAATTACCATCCAGAAATGACATTCTTTCCTATTTCATTGGCCAAAATGAATCATATGGTCACATCTATTTCCAAAGCGGGTGAGGAAATGAAATGTTAACAATTGCCTGGTAAGGGGAATGCTTAGAAATATTTTATGAATGCAACAATCATTACTATTATACCCAAGGAAGTAAGTACTTTTTTCCTATTTCATGGATACATTTATTTATTCAGGCATATATTCAGCATATTGTAGTGAGTACATTTGCTTGCAAGTTCTCTTCTCTTCAAAGAATTCAAGAGACACAAAGCTGTATGTAACCATTTTATAAATCATTAAATAAGATTTAACACTTTTTCATAGAAAGACTTTTCTTTACCATATCTATCGAGGTGTTCTCCTTTCACTGTGATGGAGTCTTATTTAACTACCATTAGTATTAATATTATTTTTCTAATACCATTCTAAAATAGCCAAAGTGAGTATCTGATAAAATTAAAAATTTCCCATGACATAATACTAAACATAAGTAAATAAAGATTTTATAATGGGTGTGAGGGTCTCTTTACTTATTCATTTATAATAAACAAATAATAACTTACTTTAACTAGCTATCCCACCAGTTCTAGCTATACTGTATCAACTTGATATATGTGTTGAGTAAAGGGGAACACTTTAGCTAAAGCTAAAATCTTCTGTTTCTCATTCATGAGTTTCGATTTTAGTTTCCTTTCTAAAGCACTCAACACATGACAGCCCATATGTTTGAAAAGTAATTATGTACATATGTACATGTCTTCAATTTTTCTCAATTCTTATTTTTGCATACATTAGAAAGCTTTCTTCATACAATTTTAAAATTTGATCTTAGCAAATCATTCTCAAGTTTCATTCCCTCACATATCTGCACAGTTGAGTTCCAGATAATTTATGGCTTCTTACTTTGCTTAACTTCCAACCACTTTTAAAAAATATGATAAACCAGAAATCCACATGAGCCCGAATCAGTGGGAATGTTTCCCTGATACAGCTGTGTGTTCTGAAATTCTTACTGAATTACTTTTATGTGCTTCTAACTACCTTCTTTCAAATTTCCTGTATAATGTTAAGATGAACTAATAGCCTATCATTGATGATATGATCATGAATAATCCCTGAATTGTACACAAATCTGTGTTCATTACCAGGCATGCCTTTGTCAATGAAAAAAATCAATAAAACAAAGGGCTTCATCTAAGGTTCTTAGTTAAAAGCATCAGGATGGGGGGAAAATATTTTTAAACAATAAGAGTATCATTACAAGCAAATTTAGACTCAGTAAATTAGTAAAAATCTGACAAACCAAGGTTGGAAAATTGGCAGAACTCAAAAGACAGCAGGAATCACACAAGGAGCATGCAGCCAAAGCCATATGGTTTGCACAACACCTAGGCTGCTGCTGGAAATGTGACCTCCAATTTTTCCTTCTCTCACTCGTACAAGATCCTGTTTTTCAGGGTTTCTGATTGGCTGAGATGAAGTCACATGTCCAACTTCTGG
Organism: Bos indicus; assembly: GCF_029378745.1. Lineage (NCBI taxonomy): Eukaryota > Metazoa > Chordata > Mammalia > Artiodactyla > Bovidae > Bos > Bos indicus. The sequence goes on along the minus strand of NC_091764.1, from coordinate 92,497,555 downwards.
CTGAATCTGTGAATGAAAAAGGGGAAGACTGGGCTTCTCTCCCTCCAGCAGAACTGACCACCTACATAAGTTTGCTGTGGAAGGATGAGTCTTAGGAATTTCCACTCAAATACGAATACACAAATATGAAATTTGCATGTTATGTTGCTATAACAGGTGCAATAAGAAGAGAGAATCAGTGGGAAATTGGATCCAAAGGGGGGAAAAAATAAAACTTTATAAATTAAAAAAAGCAAAATGTACACTACTCACAGGGCTTCCCTGGTGTCTCAGGCTGTATAGAGTCTGCCTGCAACTCAGGAGACCGAGGTTCAATCCTTGGGTCAGGAAGATACCCTGGAGAAGGGAATGGCAGCCCACTTCAGTATTCTTGCCTGGAGAATTCCATCAACAGAGGAGCCTGGTGGGCTACATAGGGTCACAAAGAGTCAGACACAACTGAGCAGCTTTCACTTCAGACTACTGAGAAGTACTCACAAACATATGATTTGTAAAAATATTGTCTACTCATGTTTTCCTACTTTTCAAAAAACTACTAAGGAAAATATTATTATATTCCATATGTCTGTTTTTAAATCTAAAAACTTTATGCATGTATCTATTTGTTTTATAAAATTATATTTTACTTTTAATTAGATAATTACTTTACAATATTATGATGGTTTCTATTGTACATCAACACGAATCAGCCGTAGGTATACATATGTCTCTTCCCTCTTAAACCTCTCTCCCATCTCCCTCCCCATCCCACCCTCTAGGTTATTGCAGAGCATGGGCTTTGGTTCTCTTTGTCACAGAGCAAATTCCCACTGCCTGTCTACATAGGGTAATGTATGTGTTTCAATGCTACTCTTTCAAATCATCTCACCTTCTCTCTCTCACAGTGCCAAAATTCTATTCTCTATGTCTGCACCTCCACAGTTGCCCAATAGATAGGATCATCAGTACCATCTTTCTATACACATGTATTTACTCATTTTAAGCATCCATGATAGGTGCCAGTTGCCATGGGAAATTGACCACATCACTTCATGGGAAATAGATGGGGAAAAAGTGGAAACAGTGTCATACTTTATTTTGGGGGGCTCCAAAATCACTGCAGACGGTGATTGCAGCCATGAAATTAAAAGACGTTTACTCCTTGGAAGGAAAGTTATGACCAATCCAGACAGCATACTAAAAAGCAGAGATATTACTTTGCCAACAAAGGTCCATCTAGTCAAAGCTATGGTTTTTCCAGTGCTCATGTATGGATTTGAGAGTTGGACTGTGAAGAAAGCTGAACGCCGAAAAATTGATGCTTTTGAACTGTGGTGTTGGAGAAGACTCTTGAGAGTCCCTTGGATTGCAAGGAGATCCAACCCATCCATCCTAAAGGAGATCAGTCCTGGGTGTTCATTGGAAGGACTAATGCTGACGCTGAAACTCCAATACTTTGGCCATCTCATGAGAAGAGTTGACTCATTGGAAAAGTGATCCCTTCTGATGCTGGGAGGGATTGAGGGCAGGAGGATAAGGGGACGACAGAGGATGAGATGGTTGGATGGCATCACCAGCTCTATGGACATGAGTTTGAGTGAAGTCCGGGAGATGGTGATGGAAAGGGAGGCCTGGAGTGCTGTGATTCATGGGGTCGTAAAGAGTCAGACACAACTGAGCGACTGAACCGAACTGAGTAGTATTACTCAATTGATAACATAATGACTCAGAAAAAAATTGCCAAAATTAAAATAATATTTATGCCTAAACATCTTTAGCTTCATGGATTTACAGAAGAAAAATAATGTTGTTCCTTTGTAACTACTTTTTCTTTTGTTATTTTGTGGTTTTATATGTTGTTTCTGTAATTGTCTTAAAAAGTTTTACATCAAAATCCCCTGGAAAATGGGCTGCTGTTGTAAATGCAGATTTTTAGCTCTCCTCTTAAAACCACTGATTCTTAGGATGATGAGACTAGAAAAATATATCTCAAAGAAACATCCCAAGTATATTTGAAAATTGAAGAACATGTGCATTGGAAATTGTTATCAATGGCTCAAACAGGTTAACTCAAGTTGGATTAAATTTGCTAGGTATGAAAAGATAAAACAACAGAAGGATCAAGCAGACTTTGAAAAGAAAAATTAAGGGAGGAGGGAATTACATATATTTTGAAATCTTGCTCTCTAATACTTGGAATAATTTATGTTCCAGAAGACAAAATGTTTGTCCTGCTGAACCAAAACTCTTTGAGGTACTTAATGACATTTAAAAAATAAAAGTGAATTTTCACCGTGAGCCAAAGTCATTTTCTATTTTTCTCAAATGAATCATACAAAGTTTACTAGAGATTTAGAAGAGAATTTTAACCCAAATTTAAAAATATAATTTCCTTACATGTGATTTTTTTAAGCATGCTAACGGAAAAGTTATTTTGAATGAAAGAGATACTGCAAAGGAAGGGAAGTTATAAGTGTGCCTTTAGACAGCTTCTGGCCTTAGAGTGTTCTGCAAACTGTATTGAAATGAATGGAAGCAATTATAAAAGGAAGCTGCTGACCTTTCTGAAAAGGCTGCCAATCCATAATACCTCCTGCAACGCTTGTCCCCTTTATTCGTGCTTAACAAACCTTGTCACCCTTGTCGCAGTGCCTCAGAACCCCTTGTTAACTTTTCCCCTTTTGTTGTCTTTAGGGTATCTGCAGCACGCCTGTCTGCTGAAATACCTCTCAATTGCCAATTAAAGGAAGTTTAAGAATGACTATCTAGGGATGAATTAACCTAGCAAGTTAACCTGGGGGAAGAATGTGTTAGGGATACAAACGCTCATCATCACAGTCTTACATATTTACCTACTCATCTCACTTACTTAGGAGAGGGTATTGGTTATATATTTGCACGATGATCAGAAAGTGTCTCCCTCTAGTTTTTCAAGGGTGTACACAGTTTGAAAACAAACACCAGAATCTTCGAAATGGTTTTCTTTTCCCAGTATGTTCACTTTCCCTCAAGTGAAAAAAATGCTAATATTTAAGCACTGCTTTACAGAAACACTTAACAGGTACCTGTAGGTAGTATAAAGCAATTCCTCTAGGAGGATCTTATCTATAATATCTTCTTGCTTTATAAGGCTGACTTAACATATAAGCCCCTGGATCATCACTGTTTGGATTGGCAATTATTTGAATGATTATTTAGCAGAATTCTCTAGAATCAAGTAGTTCTGGCATTCAGATAAGAAGGGGAAAAATCCCAAACTTTAAATTACCTGATATTTGAACATCTAAGCAAATTTTGATTTAACAACAACAAAAAAATCTTGTGACTTGTGTTTCGGCTTTTTTTCACTCATATTAATTAGTTTTCTTGAAAGAACACTTCAACAAAGAATCCTTAGCATCTATAATTGAATGACCTTTTAACCTGCTACAGTAAGAAAGTAAGAGAAACAAAATGGAACATTTTAAATATGCAGTACTGATATTTAAATATGTGTAAGTATCATGGATTGCTGCTAATATTATTGACAACATGTATAACCCTATTTATGTCTACAAAGGTTGGGGGAAGGAAGAGAAATAGCATGTAACAAGCTTAACTATTACATGGTAAATCATTTTCACATATCTAATTTAACACCTCAGTAACTCTATGATGTCATTAATATGTCTCAGATATATTAATGATATCATGTGTATATATGAAGTTATTTCCCTAAAGCCCTTTGGCTAATAAAGGCAGCTGCTGCTGCTGCGTCACTTCAGTCGTGTCCGACTCTGTGCGACCCCATAGACGGCAGCCCACCAGGCTTCCCCTCCCTGGGATTCTCTAGGCAAGAGCACTGGAGTGGGTTGCCATTTCCTTTTCCAATGCATGAAAGTGAAAAGTGAAAGTGAAGTCGCTCAGTCCTGTCCGACCCTAGCGACCCCATGAACTGCAGCCTACCAGGCTCCTCCGTCCATGGGATTTTCTAGGCAAAAGTACTGGAGTGGGGTGCCATTGCCTTCTAATAAAGGCAGCAGAGGGATTCAAATTTGAATAATTTTCAAGTTCACATAGAATTCTCCCTGAATCCAGAGTCACAGTTCACACTTTACTATACTACTTATAAATAAATTCATTACAAGATCAATATGTAACAAATATCAAGTAAAATGGAGAAGGAAATGACAACTTACTCCAGTATTCTTGCCTGGATAATCCCATGGACAGAGAAGCCTGGCTGGCTATAGTCCTTGGGGTCACAAAAGAGTCAGACATGAGTTAGCAACAGAGCGGTGGCAGATCAAGAAAAAGAAAACAACTACAACAATAACAACACAAAATCAGATACCACTGGTTATGTTACTTCTAACTAGGTGACTCAAAGGAGTGTTTGAGGCTATGAAAATTTCATTAGTAAAAAAATATATATATTTTTCTACATGTTTTATCAATAACATCTCCAAAAGTTTTTGTTCTTAGGATTCACTGAATTCCTCACCGGATTGGAAAGACTGTACTATCTAGGTGAGAAGAAGCACATATGTTAGAAATGAACTGAATGTATACTGCTGTCAGTCAGTTCAGAATTCCTGAAACGCAAGGCAAGTTAATCAAGTTATACAGGAATTAGGGCAAACATGCTACATTACATGCCTCTACACTTTTTTATATGAATGGATGTATTAGGTTGAATTATTTTTGTTTCTTCATATAACACTTGCCAGTATATTTATATAAGAATTAGCATTTACCCCTTTACTATGCTTTCTGTAAAAACTAAACAAACAAACCTCCAAAAAACAAGAAAACAAAAACCAAGCAAACAAATAAACACCAGAGTCACATTAGCAGATTAGCAGTTATAATAAATCTTGGTCATTTTAGAAACATATAACTCTGCTCTTCTGCCATATTTCCAAATCCTGGCTACTTAACTTATATCCGACCTAATGTAGGATGACTGAATTACTAGGAAATTCTCAGTAATAAAGCACATCTTCCTTACACTAAGTCCTTTTAACAGTGCTAAGACTTGCAGGTACATCAGAAGTAGTTGGGTGCTAGTTTGACTATGCAAGGCTACACTGGTACTTTGATTTTAAAGGAAAAATGGAGGACTTTTTTCCTCTTTCCCACAATATAACATCCCATGTGGCACTAGTGGTTAAGAACCCGCCTGCCAATGCAGGAGACACCAGAGATGCGGGTTTGATCCTTGGGTCAGGAAGGTCCCCTGGAGGAGGGCATGGCAACCCACTCCAGTATTCTTGCCTGGAGAAACCAGTGGACAGAGGAACCTGATGGGCTACAGTCCATGGGGTCGCAGAGAGTCATACATGATTGAAGCGAGTTAGCCCACACGCATACAACTTTACTTCCAGCCTTCTGCACAAACATTTCAGGACGATACCTCTCTAAACACAGCCAGCATGCTTGGGATTTGTATTGCAAATGTTTTAATTAATATGTTTTCATATTAGAATTTTCCAGAATGGTTTTTCTTTCATTGTGTTATATCCAGTGTCAAGATTATTCATAAAGGAGAAGAAGTATTAATATCTTAGACATTATTCTATTGATTTTTAAATATATTTTTAAAAATGGTTTTATTTAACTTGAAGTAAGATCATTATTTATTAAATGTGCTAGTTAATTGACTAATAAGAATGCAGTCATTTTGAAAAGTGCCTTAGTTGGGTCAGGTGGAATAGAGGAAAAAAATATACATATGAAGTTCTGATTTTCCAGTTTTTGTGTGTGTGTGTGTGTTGTTGTTCTGTGAGCCCTAAGTGTTGCAAACATGCAGAGCATTAAGGGAGAGCACTCTTTAACTTTTTATAGAGCAAACAATATTTCTTTTTGTTTTTTTCTTAGTTATAAACTCCATTCCCATTTTGGAAAAGAAAGGACTCTCAAAACTACTTCACCTTTCATGAAACAGAGAAGTAAGTACCTATTTTGTCCTATATTATTTCTTATAGGGTTCCTTAAAAATTGTAGAAGGAAATATTGAAGATGAGAATCACAAGTAAACAAGATTGAGAAGAGTAAGAGACAGTCAGAACCAATGCTCAACAGCAGAGAGGTGTCTTTTCCCTTTTTCCCACCTTTCATATGCTTTATGGACCCTGGTAGTCAGAAGAAAACTGAGCTCATATTACATCATTATGCTTTTCCAGTTTTGTAATAGCGTTTTAGAGGAAAAGATATTCTTGAGCAAAGTTTTCCTCAATTTCACTCAAATTGTCCAGCATGATTCTCAACAATCTGACTTTATATAATGAAAGGAGTCTGGTATAAGTTTATTATTGAGGCTCCTAGTGGTACTTTACTAGATTTCATATTTACGGTCTAGGTCATCATTTTTTTTTTTCCCACATCTTGTGCTTTGATCTCATCCTCAGGCTAGACAAGTGCCTTATGAAGAGGAAAAAGAAGTTGGTTTACATACTACAGTAATTAAGAACTAAAAAGATGCTTTCCCAGCTGTTGCTTTTGAAGTCAAGTTTAGTTAGTGGCAAGGTGCCAATTTCCAATTAAAAATAAGATTTTTATTTAAACAGTGTAATGTGTTATACATGTCAATATTTTTAACATTCTCTTTTTTTAAGTTTCTTTTTCAATAGCAAGGGTTCAAACCACCCATTATTAAAGGCTGAGTCCTTTGACAATGACATAGCATTGTGTGTTTGTTCAGCTTTTGTTTGTTCATCATTTTTTAAGCTGAAATAAATCCCTTTCCCCTATTTTCCTAAATACTTCAAGGAAATTTTAGCTAAGATATTTTTCTGTTTTTGCTTCATCTCCAAAAAAATTATTTTAAATACATGAACACATGCATATGCATATACATGATATATTTAAGTTTTAAAATTGAAGTTAAGGAAATAGGTACTAGTGTTAATTCAGTGCAGCTTGATAGTAATTTAACATTTCTCTGCTCCTACATTTCCTTATAATAGTAAAGATGTGTTTACCTAATGTGGACATATAAGTACTTCTCTTATCTACCATAAAATGGTAGTGGAGGAAGCCCAAGGATGACTTATTGGCCCAGTGAGAATTCGGTCTTGACTTTGGCTCATAGAAAAACTATGTTACTAGGAAAATGTGCCAGTATCTGAACATCACACTCAAGGAAAGAGTAAATATACAATGGATGCTTTCTCCCAGGTGGCACTCGTGGTAAAGAATCTGCCTGCCAATGCCAGAGACCCAAAAGACATAGGTTCCATCTCTGGGTCAGGAAGATCCTCTGGAGAAGGGCATGGCAACCCATTCCAGTATTCTTGCCTGGAAAATTCCATGGACTGAGGAGCCTGGAGGACTATAGTCCATAGGGTTGGAAAGAGTTGGACATGACTGAGCATGCACACACTCATATCTGAACACCATGCCCAAGGAAAGAGTAAATACAATGGATGTTTTCTCTTTCCTTCTATAAAAACATTTTTTAAAGGATATTGGGCTCAAATCTTTATTTTTTAATAAATTTTTAATTAAAAATTTTATTCTTTTCTTATTTATTTTTGGCTGAGCTGGGTCTTCCTTGCTGTGCAACAGGCTTTCTCTAGATGCAATGAGTGGAGGCTACTCTTAATTACAGCTCACTGGCTCAACAGTGCACTGACCCCAATAATTGTAACTATGTATGTCCCAACAGCAGGTGGAATCTTCACAAACCAGGGATGGAACCCATGTCTGCTGCATTGCAAGGCAGATTCTTAACTACTGGACCACCAGGAAAGCCCCTAAACTTTTGAAAATGAATGTTTACATGGTTTTCTCTTTAGGAAAAAAAAGAAAATATTTTCATCTCTTTACTTTTTTCATCCCTCCTCCCCTGAATTTGGCTTCCTTCTGGGTCAGTGATGCTCAATGCTACTGATGCTCTACTTGATCCAACCTCAGGTTCTCATTGTCAGATAATTAACTTGGAATAGCAGCAGCCCTTGGCAGCTATGGCTTATGACTTGGAGATAGCTAAAAGACTGGGCAGAACTTTATTCCACTGCCAAGTTGGGTGTGTGTAGTCGTGTGTATACACACATGTGTGAAATCAAAACAACAATACATTTTCCCCCTCCTCAGATTGGTTTGTCTGACAAGTTATAATTGGAAAGATGGAAATTTGAATTTCAGTTTCAGGTAGGAAGTTAGGAAGTGGCTTGATGTCTTAGTATAAGTCTTAAGGGAAAACTATCTAATATTCTTAGCTATTATGTTTTAAGTTAGAAAAGGATGCGGATGAGATAGTTGGATGGCATCATCAGCTCAATATACATGAGTTTGACAAACCCTGGGAGATAGTGAAGGACAGAGAAGCCTGGCAAGCTGCACTCCATGGTGTTGCAAAGAGTTGGACACAACTAAGTAACTGAACAACAACAAATAATAAAAGATGTCTTCAAAAAAGAAGAGTTTTGTTCTCTGGTGTTACTTTAAATAGATTAGGTAATCTGAATTTATCCACAAGGGAATTTATCTGCATTTTTCCAAGCCAGATTATCTAAAAGATATTAAACTCTTGATGTTCTAAAGGATTTTGGGAGTGAGGGAGGAAAGTTTAAAAAGTAGATTAGGGGAGCAGATTACTAAAAATATTCTTTTTTTGTCATACTGATGGAGAAAAAAATTAACTCTGTTTAAATGCAACTCTCAGTTTATTTCTTGTCTACAGCCACTCAGTTGGTTACAGATAGAGAAAAAAGTAGACCATTCTTGTTTATTTCATTTACTACTCATCACTCTTAAATTTTTGTCAGCAACTAGTGTTAATTGGCATTTCTATAATATTATTCTTTATTTGGGCTTCCCAGGTGTGTCTAGTGGTAAAGAATCTGCCTGTCAATGCAGGAGACACAAGAGACATGGGTTCAATCCTTGGGTCAGGAAGAGCCCCTGGAGAAGGAAATGGTAACCCCATCTAGTATTCTTGCTTGGAGAATCCCATGAACAGAGGGGCCTAGTGGGCTATAGTCTATAGGATCACAAGGAGTTGGACACGGCTGAAGTGAAGCAAGCAAGCAAGCGTGCTTCATTTGTTCAACTGATAGTCAGAAATGACTTCTGTAAATTCCCTTTTCTTTTCTCAAAGCTTCAACAGTTTCTCTTCCTTGTTCACTTGCCCTGACAATCTTACATTCCAGGTCATTCAAAAACCAGAAGCCATCGGCTGTCAGAAAAGAATTTTTATGAGTTCCTACCATCGCAAGTACCCAATGCACTTTGTATCCCTGCCCTCATATTTGACTTCTATCAGTTTGGATGAACTATTCATGCTCCAGTCTAAGGACAATCCCTCCACTTGAGTTCTAGATCCATCTCTTTTACCTATCCAAGGGCATTGCTCTAGGTATTTTGCCTTCATTTTTTGGAATCATTAGTGTTTTATTGCCTACTTCATCATCCCCACTGGCATACCAATGGGCTATAGTTTCTCCAATTACAAGAAACAAGAAAAGGATTAGATATGCACTCCTTTCTTTTCTATTTTTCTTTCTCCACATTAACAGCAAAGCTCCTAATAAGTAGCCTAAACTCTGATTCCTCTCTTTCAATATACTAATGAACACATTTCAATAAGACTTTCTTCCCAACATAAATTGCTCTTGTCCAGGGAAGTTAAAAGCCAACTTCTCAGCAGCGTGTAATCAAACTGATACCCTTCACTGGAAATGCTGCCTCCTCTGGTATTTAAGACACCACCTTACTCTTCTGGATTACTTCCTTCCCTTTTTAACATTCTAATCCTTATCAGTCTCCTGCTTATCTTCAGGCTCTCTTACACTGATATGCCTCTGGGCTTAATCTTTCCACATGTTCTCTCTACATTCACATACTCCGTGATCTTTTTTATCCTGTCATGTTGAATTCCGATTATGTGCTGAAAATGCCTACATTTAGATCTTCAGCCTGAATCATTTCCCTGCTTCTAAAGGATGATCTTTGGATCTAAAAATATTAAGGCCATCTTATAGTCATTGTCATTAGAAGGACTGATACTGAAGCTGAGGCTTCAATCCTTTGGCCACCTGATGAGAACAGCCAACTCATTGGAAAAGACCGTGATGCTGGGAAAGAATGAGGCAGAAGGAGAAGAGGCTGGCAGAGGGTGAGATGAAAGGATGGTATCACTGCTTCAAGGGACATGACTTGGGCAAACTCTGGGAGAAAATGAGGGACAGGAAGGCCTGGCATGCTGTAGTCCATGGGGTCACAAAAAGTTGGACATGACCTAGGGACTGAACAATAGCAACAACATAGCCATTGTCATTAATCCACATGATAATCAGTAGGATATCTACAAGATATCAAAAATCTATCCTCCCTCCACTCCAAAGCACATTACCCTGCTTTCTGACAATCTTTCTCATTTCAATAGCTAGGAATCCCATTCTTTTAGTTGCTTAGGCTAAATATCTTGACAGAAGCTTGACTCCTTTCTTTCTCTTACATCTAACCCATCAGCAAGTTCTCCAGTTCTATCTTCAAATATTAAGAATCCCATCAGTTTTCATTATCTCTACTCTATCAACCCAGTCCAAACCTCCATCATTTATCTTCCTGGATCATTTCATGAGCTTTTAAAGTGGTATTTCTGCCTCTGCCATCTCAATTTGTTTCAGGAAACGGAACCCCTTCCAGGGCTCAAAAGCAGGCTCTTGTCTAACGCTCAGGAATGAACTGTCCCAGGAGACACACATGCCTACAAAGAAAGAGACTTTATTGCAAAGCGATACCCAGGCCGAGAGGAGGAGGGTAAGGGAAACCAAGAGGATGGCTCTGCCATGTGGCTTGAAGTCTCAGGTTTTATGGTGATGGGATTAGTTTCTGGGTTGTCTCTGACCAATTATTCTGACTCAGGGTCCTTCCTGGTGGCCCACGCATTGGTCAGCTAAGAGGGATTCCATTGAGGATGATTCTGGGAAGTGGTAGGACACACAATATCTCCTTTTTACCTTTCCTGAATTCTTCCAGTTGGTGATGGCTTTTTAGTTCTATGTTCCTTACTAGGATCTCCTGTTGTAAAATAACTGATTCAAATGCTTATTATGGCATAATATGCCTGGCCAGGGTGGGTGGTTTCCCACCTAACACCTTCAACACTTTATCCTAAACTTAGAAGGTGGTGTGTGCTGTGCTGTGCTTAGTCGCTCAGTCATGTCTGACTCTTTGCAACCCCATGGAATGTAGCCCGCCAGGCCCCTCTGTCTATGGAGATTCTCCAGGCAAGAATACTGGAGTGGCTTGCCATGCGCTCCTCCAGGGGATCTTCCCAAACCAGGGATTGAACCCAAGTCTCCCACATTGCAGGTGGATTCTTTACCATCTGAGCCACCAGGAAAGCCCTAGAAAGCAGCATTTTTTTTTTTTTTTTTAAGTTATATCATGGCTTTTTTGTTTTTACCAAAATCATCCAATCATTTTCCACCTCCCTCAGAGTGAAAACAAGAAAATCAGAGTTCTCCCAGGGTTTTCCAAGGCTATGTCCAATTTGGCAGTTTTTTTACTTCATCACCTAACATCTTCCTTCTGCAGCTCACATTAAACACCTATTCTTACCTCTTTGCTGGTTTTCTGATAGTCCAGCCATGATTCCCTCTCAGGGATTTCTCACCTGCTGTTTCCTCACTCTTTCAGGTCCCTCCTACCTATTGAGGTATTTGGCTCCTGGCCAGAAAACTTGTATGTGCTTTTTCAGGCCTGACCATAGCAATTACAAAGGCTTTTTCTGGCAGGTGTCGTGGGGAAACACTGCCCTTCCCATATCAGAGTTTGTACACAGCTAGTGCATTAGTCTCTAAAGGAAATTGTATTATAGTGTACAAGGACTATAATATATATGTATAAAAGGACTCTGGCCCCTCTGGTCAGCCATGATATTCTTCAGATTTGTGGTCCTAACACAGCCACCTTCATCCTTAGGTCTCTTTGAGATCCTCAAATCATTACCCCATAAGTGGCTCTGCTGATAACTCCTTATGGGGGAAAGAGGAACCTTGAACACATTTTTTCCAATCGTGAATTAATAATTGATCCTTTACACTCCTAGCCCTCCCATCCCTTATTCCAACCCTCAAGTTCATAAAAATGAAGGAGACTTTGTGGGAGGTGGCAGAAGAACTCCTTCAAGACTGAGAGAACTTCTATGTGTGTAGTGTGCCAGTCCATGGGGGGAGAGAAGGAGCTTTCTCTGATTTTAACCTCTTACTTATACTCTTGCAGTAAATGCTTAAAAGATTGATTGTTACTTTTTTTTAGGCTTGTTGCTAATTCAGTTATTTTGAATGCATGCTGAGTCACTGAGTGTTGTGTCTAACTCTTTGCAACCTCATGGACTGTAGCCCATCAGGCTCTACATGGGATTCTCTAGGCAAATATGCTGGAAGGGATTGCCATTTCCTCCTCCTGGGGATCTTCCCTACTCAGGGACTGAACCTGCATCTCCTGGACTGAACCTGCATCTCCTGCAGCATTACCTAACAATTTGGTTCTATCCAGCTTAGCTGAGGTTCTGATACCTCTTACCTAAATAGCTCAAGTTCAAATGTCTCTTTCTAATATAGTTTTGCTGACTAATTAATTTAAAGTTATTTCCTCACAGAACTTCCAGTATTTCCCCCTGCTCTGTTTTTCTTCCTTAGCACCTATATTCATAATGACTATATATTTTGTCCTTATTTTTTTATTTTGAGTTTTCTGTCACTTAAGTACAATATATCCCCAACATTATGAAACTTTGAGTTGTGAATTTTCAAAGATGTGGATATGATTTCCATCACCATCACACATGATGCAGCTTGTCCCCCATCTATTGCTGATGACTCTTCAGCTCTACAATCTTCCACCTTCCCTTCCTCCTCTAGCCACTAACTCTTCCTGCCTGTTCACTCAATGCCAGCCCCTGTATGCCAGCTATTGTACTGGACTACTGTACTTTTCTGGGTACTGTACTGAGTACTGTACAGTACCTGGTAAGATTAAAAATGTTTTTTTTATTTTTGTTTTTAATATATTGTTTGTGTGAAAAGTATTATAAAACTATACTATATAGCCGATTGTGTTAGTTGGGTACCTAGGCTAACTTTATTGAACTTATGAACAGTTCGGACTTGTAACTCATTTGCATGTAGGGAACTTATTGTATTAAGTTTATGAGATCAGCAGTTTCAGATTAGCACATTCATAGCATCAGTTTCTAGAATAGTACCTGGTTTTTATGAAGTATACAACAAAAATTTGTTGAATGAATTATTCAGAAGGGGCAGGAGAAAAATGCAGGCTGCGGAGGTAAAATGATGTTTCATTCTTTGCCTACCAATGGTTGGAAAATTCTGACTTCAGTTACCCTTTCCCCACCCCTAAGCCCACTGAGGGTCTCCTAACTTGCAATGCTTGCAATATAAACTAAATAAATCTGAGTCTACTAAAAGCATGTGGAAATTGACTAGGAAAGTGTCACAGAGTTTATATTGGTTAGCAGTAGTTGTATGAGAGGCAGTTTAATGTTGCAAGGCCTTAAGTTGATGAGTTGAGATCAACTCAGAATATCAGGTTTGATTTAGGGCAATTGTCCTATCACAAAATCACAGTGTTGCATTTTGAGAATGGGGGATATTAATATTATTTTTTTTTATCAATAACCCAATTGGCAGCAGATGAAAATTTCTTAAATAATTTAAAAACTGTTTCAATAGCTTTTAAATCCTTATACACATTTACAAGTTATAATAAAAATACCTATTGACACCAAAATTTAAGATAAATCCAATCATAAATCCATATCTTTTAAAATGTTTGTGTTCTTTGGACATCTCCCTAAAAATACATTTATTTCATTTAATTTTCCATACTACATAACTCTTTCATTCAATAATTTTTAACAACTTCCAAATTGTACTTTTGAACAAAATGATTATAGTATTCTAGTTTGAGAAATCATTTTTCTTTGGCTATTTATAGAGTTTGGTGACTTCTATATCTATTCAAATTATAAGACCATTCATATTCTCTCTAGGTTAGAAATAGTACAGCTTTATTTTTGTGGCAGGTACTATCTACATTATTTATACTAAAATTAATTTAGTCAACCATTCATTCAAAATTATTTTTTTTTAGTATTTGTTAATTTCTGGATGGTTTATTAGGCACCAGTGGTGAACAATACAGAACCCAAAGGGAGAGATAGACCAGCAAGCAAATAGCTAACAATTTCAGATACTGTGATTTTTAAAACATGTAACAATAAATAATAGGAACATCGGGCATTATGAAGAAAGTAAAATTATTTGATTCCTAGAGTTAACATAGTGTAGACAGGAAGATAAATACTTAATATCTAAATGAGTGTGTGTGAAAGTCAGTCAGTCATGTCCAACGCTTTGCAACCTCATGGACTGTAGCCCACCAGGTTTCTCTGTCCACAGAATTCTCCAGGCAGGAATACTGGAGTGGGTACCCATTCCTTTCTCCAGGGGATCGTCCCAACCCAGAGATAGAACCTGGGTATCTTGCATTGCAGGCATATTCTTTACCATCTGAGCCCCCAAGAAAGTCCAGTATCTAAATATGAGTGTTTACATGTCTAAATATATGTATAGAGAGACAGACAGACAGTTAGAGACAGAATGAGAGATTGTAGAAAGATGTTCAGAGGGTATGTGGTATTTCCAAGGGCCAATGTGAGAAAGAGCAGTGAATCATATGAAATAATAAGATGTAGGAATATTTTGCTTAGAGAAAGCTATGCCAGAAAGAAGATTAAAAAACAAACAAAAAAAGAAATATGTGAAGTCCATGGAGGCGGTAGAAGAGCACAGGGCATAGCTTATTCAGGAAAAAATAGTTCATTGTGACTGAAGATTGGGAACAGCAGACAGAAGAGTAGGAGTTAGAGTAGATCTTACCTAGAAAGAGATAAAACAGAAGAAAAGGACAAATCACGTAGGGTCTCACATTTTGGAGAAGAATTTGGACTTAGTTAATTACTAACGTACTGTGTGTATATGTATGTATTCTAAAGGTAGTAGGAAATCATCAAAGAGTTTTTATCAAGGAAGTGGTATAATTCCATTTATTCTAGACTGCCATCTCTGCAAAGAAATATGGGAGAGAAAAGTGATGCAGACAAACGAATAAATTAGTATTTTCATACAAAAGGAATTTTGTATCTTCAAGAGTTCATTGTTTCAGTCCAAAGTGAAACTCAGGGTACCATTCAGCATTTTAAAAGTTGTGATGTGTGGTGCCAATCTTGGCAATGTAAAGTGAAAATGCATAGTATAAGCAAATGAAAGTGACTCAGGTAACAACAGGAAAATAACTGGACACTTTAGAGCTACAGTCTTTTTTTTTTTTTTAATGCATTGAAATAAAGTAACATGCTAAATCTTTGATCTAGGTCCATGTACGCCCTCCAAATACTTTAACATTTCTTATATATATCTACAGAAGACACTTACTGTCTCAATTTTATGCTCTGCTCAGTTTCAGTATAGTGTAGTATTAAAGGACCTTGTATTGAGGGTCTGCAGTTACAAATTATGGCAGAATGAGTCCAGAAAATGTCAGACCATATATTCTTCTCTGGGTATACTCAGAACTACATACTTCATCATGCTAAGAAATTCTTAAGTTGAAATTTACAGATAATCATGTATGACTCCCCTTCCCAGTCATTTGTATGTTAGAACAACCAAGGACTATCTCAAAACTGAGTTTGCTTTGTCATTTGCTCTTTGAATTTGACCTTTAAATTATGTGAATACACTGTTTATGCATTTCATTTTCCATCCTCAAAAACTATTCTGTGAAATAATCAATTCAATAATTATTTTCTTGTGGCAATAAAGCTGAATAAACATGTAAGATATCTGCTAACTGTAAGCAAGATTTTCTTTCTTTTTTCTTTTTTTGAAGTCCTATATCTATCCATAGGAAGAGATATATCCAGTTTAGGGTAGGGGAGTGACTCAGGTTAATTTCATGCAGATCATTTCCTCCTTTTTTCCATATATTTCAGTCCTAAATTAATACACTAGGTGCTCTGCAGCCAGCGTGGTTGCACATTGATCTTGGCCAGCTTGTTTACAGTGTTTTGGCAAGTTGCTGATGTACTTCTCCCCGGGGATAGAGCAGGGGTTAATTGCTGTTAAACTCTCAGTGCCAAGTAATGGTTCAGCCTCTCTGCTACATTAAAGATGACACTAATAAGGAAAGAGTGCAGTGGATTGCTCTATGTTGAAAATTGGACTTGTGGTGACAGAAACTTGGAGCAGAGCTGATGTAATAGGAAGACCATAATGTAATTATAACTGCTGAACATGTGTCATACCAAGTTAAATGATACATTAATGAATCAAAACAGGTGATGAAGTGTTGCTCTTTCAGCGGATAAAGGTGCTTTCAAGGTTAGATTGCTATTAATTTAATAATCTGTAATATGGATATTCTTCAAATCACAGATGAAATCAACCTTAATGCTTTCATATAACATTGCTTCTTGAGTTTCAAAGAGATAAGATAAAAGAAACAAAGCAAAAGTGAGCAGAGTTCAATGCAACTCATTCTGTGTTTAATTTTGTAAGAAAGGGTTTTACATTGTAAGGTGAGTGGTTGCCCAAGGCCTTCTCCTTGTCCCGGTAGACTACTAGATCATTTTAATCCACATCTAGCCAGCTAGTAATTCGCCAGGGAACATAGACTTGTAGAAGCAAACAACTATTTCTTTTCAAACAGACATTTCTATATTATTGATGCATAATACTTTAATGTGGCTTAAGTTCACAAAATAGGTAAAATATTATAATGTCCCTGAAATCCTCTAATCCACTTTGGTGCATTTTTTTTTCTGTATTTTTCTAAGTATCTGTAAAATTTTTAAACCCATTTCCTCATTAGTTTTAAAATTCATAAACAATAATAGATTACTTACTATTAATTATTTTTAAATATTCTACTTTAATTCTCTTTTGGTAATAGCACTCTCATTTCTGATTTCTTCAGAGCTTTCAGGAGACTGATATTTTTACTTGTTCTTAGCATTTAGGGGCTCAAATATAGATTTATTTTGAAAAATAAATAAATTTGCTTTCTTTTTTAAAGAATCCAGAAATTCAGCCTATTATTCTATTGAACTCCATTTTGCAAATAAATTTATTAATAGATGCATTTGGAAACTTTGACCTAACTTATGTAGATTTCCTTAGGTACATTACTTATGTAATGTACAATTTGGTCTTCCCATGTGGAGCTAGTAACAAAGAATATACCTGCCATGCAGGAGACACAGGAGACACGGTTTCTATCCCTAGGTTGGGATACCCTGGAGGAGGGCATGGCAATCCATTCCAGTATTCGTGCCTGGAGAATCCCATGGACATAGGAGCCTGGCGGACTATAGTCCAAAGAGTCACAAAGAGTCAGACATGACTGAAGCGACTTAGCACACACACAATGTACAATTTAATTTCCCCATATATTATCTTCTTTCAATGACAAATAGTTATTGTTATTTGGTGTTATTTTGCCAATGATTGAATACAATTGCAAAGGTATATAGATGGTTGATTCTTTCAAACAAAGGAACATTTAAGAGGCTAGAAAATAAATGAGTGATTTTAAAAATAAAATAATCATGTCATACCTGTCTTTTAAAAGATGTTAACTTTATTCCTATACTAGAGTTCCAATGTTAATTAAATATTTGTGCATATTCTCAAGAAAATTAAGCAGATTTCAATTTTGAAGGATAGCAGAATATGCCAGCCCAAAATACAGTTTGCCTTCTGTATTCATAGGCTCTGCATAAGCAGATTCATCCAAATGCAAATGAAAAATACTTTGGAAAAAATTCCAGAAACTTCTGAAAAGCAAAACTTGAATTTTCCATGACCCAGTAACTATTTACATACAATTTACATTGTATTTGCAAATATTTACATAGCAATTATAGTGTATTAATTATCATAAGTAATTTAGAGATGATTTAAAGTATAAAGGAGAATGTGTCTAGATTAAATGCAAACACTACACCATCTTATATAAGACTTGAGTATTCATGACTTTGGTATCTGCTAGGGGTCCTGGAGAAGGCAATGGCACCCCACTACAGTACTCTTGCTTAGAAAATCCCATGGATGGAGGAGCCTGTTAGGCTGCAATCCATGGGGTCGCTAAGAGTCGGACATGACTGAGCAACTTCGCTTTCACTTTTCACTTTCATGCATTGGAGAAGGAAATGGCAGCCCACTCCAGTGTTCTTGCCTGGAGAATCCCAGGGACGGTGGAACCTGGTGGGCTGCCGTCTACGGGGTCACACAGAGTCGGACACGACTGAAGTGACTTAGCATAGCATAGGGGTCCTGGAACCAATTCACTGTTGATACAGAGGGATGACTCTATATCACTTTGGTCTATTGATTACTATGAGCTGTATGCATTTGAAAAATAACAAGTGTTGGGGTGAGGTGGAAAGTTTTCTCTAAACTTTATCTGCTTAAAGATAGATCCTCCAAAAAGAAATTCAACTGTCATAAGCCCAGGGAGTTTCACTAATCAAGGGAGGCTGACCCATTATAGGAGAGAAAACTAGAAGTTAACACCACACCCAAACAAACTTTGTCACAAACTATCACATATCCCATCTGTTCTTCTAAGGGCCCATTTATCTTCCCTGAAATTCACTTACTCTCTCTTTTTTCTTTCTTTCTTTCTTTTTTTTTTTTTTGTGGATGTTCTTTTATTATATTATAGTTGCTTATGGAGTTTCTATTTTTTCCCGCAATGTCATTACCGTATTTCTTAATTGGTGGTATAGGAGCAAAGGGAAGTATATGGCTCTTTTTTTTTGCCTTTTTTTAAAGCTGTTTATTTTGTAATGGGGTACAGCTGATTAACAATGTTGTGATAGTTTCAGGTGAACAGCAAAGGGACTCTCTTAAGAGATTTGCATCCTCCCTCTTTTTCCCCTGTTTCGATAGTATTTAAGTCTGAACTCTAAGATACCTTGGATGAATTACTCATCTTTTCTTGGGTGTCTCAAAAGTATATATGAAGCATGCGTATTAATAAACTTCTGTTTGGTTTTCTCTTGTTCCTCTTTTATTACAGAGGTCTCAGTTAAGACCTCTGAAAGATAGAGGTAAAATTATTTTTCCTCCCTTATAATATCATCAATTTTATTATCTTTGTTAATATTATTAACAATAAATGCATTTACTTTCAACAAAGATTATTAAGAAAATGTAGTTTGATTTTTGTTTGTATTTTAATTATTTTCATACAAAACTAACCAGTTTATAATGGTCATGGAAACATGGAACTTTAAAAGCAAGCAAACAAACAAACAAAAAAACGAGGTTTTTTTTTTTTTTTTTCCCCCAGTAAGCAATACATATTATTTGCTCTGGGAAGAGAGAACCTTTCCCAAAGACAGGAAAAGATAAAAATAGAGAGGGACCAATTAGAGAGAGAGTGTGGAGATAGCATTGGGCATCCAGAATAACCTTATTATATATTCAGAACTGGAAGCAAAGTTTGTCTAGCGTCATTAAACAGAGTTCGGAGTGATCCTGGTACCCATGAGTATGAGAGAATAAGACTGAAGCTGAGGGCCCTTCTTTGCAACAGATAGTCAGTAGTGAAAAAGTCTCACTACAAGGGAAGAAGAACTGCTTTCTAGAAAGCAGATAAAGGTCAATAATGTCAAACAATACAGAGTGAAAACAATATATTAAATAAACATGACTGACTATTGACTTTAGCCACAAGAAATTTATTAGTGTCTGGCGAGAGAGGGATTGTGACAGAAGTTTCTTGATAGTCAGTGGATAAAAGGATGGGAGATGAAAAATATGAGAGCATGTGTACACTATTCAGAGGGCTTCCCAGGTGACTCAGTGGGTAAAGAGCCTGCCTGCAATGTAGGAGATGCTGAAGAAGTGGGTTCGATCCTTGGGTTGGGAAGATCCCCTGGAGGAAGGCATGGCAACCTACTTCAGTATTCTTGCTTGGGAAATCCCTTGGACAGAGGAGCCTGGTGGGCTACAGTTCACAAGGTCACAAAGAATTGGACACAAATGAAGATACTGAGCATGCATGCCTGCATACTATCTGGAACTATCTTTCATTCACTAGGGAAAGAGGAAATTTTTCACTTGTTAGAAATGCTGGGTTAAGAGGGCATTGTAACTTTAAATAAGGAGGAAACTTGAAATTATTTATATGTAGAAGGGAAAGAATCCATTAAAAGGAAGGGACACAGTTAGAAGGCAGGAGAAGGGAGGTAATTAGCAGAGGGAAATTGTGGTGAATAGCAGAGAAGATAATCCCAAGCCATGGTAGAAAGGTTAATTTTCATACATGAAAAAGCCAATTTGTCCATGAAAATGAAAAGGAATAGTGGATGGTGATGGCATGGAGTGAGATGTTCTGCCTATTGACCTTTATTATTTACTCATTTGTTTGGTTTTCTCTGAAGTAGGAGACAAGCACTGCTGCATGGGATGTTGAAAGATATGGAACAGAAGGCTGAGGTAACTGGCAGAATAATTGAAATAGCTGCTGGGGTTATGTGAGAAGTACTTAACGGGGCACTTAGACAAAGTTAAGAAGAGCATGCAGGGAGTGGCTCTATTGTAGTTTCAGAGGAGGTAAAAAGTCTTTCTCAGAACCAGCAGGTCGCATATCACCAAGAAAGTCAATGCAAATTTGATTGGCTTCACCTGTTTCATTTTTTGAAACTCAGTTTCACATTTTCTCCTATTTATTTAGTATTTGGTCTGGAAAAGATGATTCCTTGCTATTTATGCCTTTCAGGAACAGTGGATGAGGCTAAACATGAAGATCAGAGGAACTAAAACAAATTAGGCTGAGAGTGTTCTTATGCAGCTTATGGTCTATCTGAAGGTAACTGGTAGGTTTATATAAATGGGGCCTTAACTTACAAAGATCGTTCCAAAATAAATTGAGCAGGTATAATAATTCACTGAAAATTGCTCCTGAGTTATTGCATGCTGTTGCTGACCACAAAGAAAAACAAAAAATCCCCCAAAACTTCAAGTCAGCAACTTGTGGTTAATGTCCCCTTGCTTTATGCTCCTCTATTTATTTATTTATTTTTTTTCTGGATGGCTCTCAGAAAGATATTAAACTTTTATGATTTTTTTCCAGATGATTCATGATTTTTATCAAATGATTTGTTGTTTTTTGATGTTTTTGTTTAAATAGGAACAAATGAAAAGATGCTTGAAAAAGAATGTGTACATATTATTGATGAGGACAGCAACACAATTGAAAATGAACAGTTCCTATCACTCTTTATTTATATTACACCTTTCCTCAAGTGTTTTGTTTTGATTGTTATCTTTAGATGCTATTATCTCTCTTCTTTAATATTTCAAGTTATCTATCTGAGCTTTGATTTTTGGTGATAGGTGTGATAAGAAACCTTATATGGAATTTGTTATTAGCCAAGATAATTTTTTTTTAATTGTTTGAAACTTTATACTAAAGATTTGCAATGACTTTCTTTGACGAGCACAGATATGATGATCAAGATTCTATTAACAAAGTATTTCATAATTAAGAACATTATAATTTGCTAACAGAGCTCACAACAGCTGCCTGTGGAATAAGACAATATGCTTTTCCTCTCCCCACTGGGCCTAATTCCCTAGTAACCTTATTGAAAATGTGCATGGGCTACAAAACTAAAGATTAACTGTCCAGGGACCTGCTTCCTGGAGCTTATTTGAAGATTAAATCAAATGGCAGGCAATATATATTTGGCAAAATGGCTTTGTTGTAATTTTTTTCCCACATAGTAGTAAGTGTTATAGAAGAAGATGACACTTTATAGCTGTTTTTCAAAAAAAGTTAAAATATTCCTAAATGTGAAATAGTTTTATTCTCATGCTGAAATCAAAATGAATAATTTATTTCTTCACAACCAAAAGCATCTTCTGCTTTTTGAACACGTAATAAAGAATCTCTAATTACAAATTATCCATAATTATAAATTGTTCAGCCTCTTAAAAGATGATTATTATTCATTATCTATTTATTTCATAACAAATGCCACTAAAAGTATGAAAGATGAGTTTAAATGCCAACTGAGATTTGCAATATTTTAATTAAATAGAAAGCAGTTCAAATATATATTTAAAAACAGAGCTTTTAGACTACACATTAGTAAATGGATTTCTACTTAACAAATCAGAGAAAGATGGATGAAGATGTTCTGCTTTTAAAAATACTATATTTAGCATGCCTGTGCAGAGACACTGAAGTGTGATTTGTCCTCATAGCAGACATCTGAAGAACAAGTGACATTCTTACACAAAATCCATATTGGTGATGTATTTAATTACAGAGCTGATTGAAATTGACAGCTTTAGTGACCTGAGTTTGCACTTGTGGTGATTGATGTATGCTTCAACTCTGGTTACTTTTAAACCAATTCACATATTGCTCAATACTATAATATCATCCTGTCAAATTGCAAACTACATTTTTACAAGTATGGGGACTGGAGAGATTGCATGTGTAATTAAAGGGAGAGAGAGATGAATTGTTTAAAAACACCTATGCAACTGTTAAACTGGGACCACTGTTATTTGAAAGCAGAATGAAAGAAAATTCAATACACTCACTCAGGCATCTATGTTTCTAGAGTCATCTTTACTGCTAGAGAAATGTATTCCTGACTGTAATTCATGGTTAAGAAAGAAGTCTCAGAACTTTGGTGGATGTCTCTAAAACCTTGTTTTCTTAAGTATGATGTCAGCTTTTAGAAAAAAATGTGTGTGTGTTAGTCAATCAGTCATGTCCAACTTGGCAACCCTATGGACTTTAGCCCGCCAGGCTCCTCAGTCCATTGAATTCTCCAGGCAAGAATACTGGAGTGGATAGCCTTTCCCTTCTCCAGGGCATCTTCCCAACCCAGGAAACAAACTCAGGTCTCCTGCAGTGAAGGTGGATTCTTTACCAGCTGAGCCACAGGGAAAGCCCAAGAATACTGGAGTGGGTAGCCTATCCCTTCTGCATGGTAATCATCCCCTCCCAAGAATCAAACCAGGGTCTCCTGAATTGCAGGCAGATTCTTTACCAACTGAGCTACCAGGGAAGTCCCTAACCAGAGAAAGGTGATGATAAATTCCCCTCCTGTACTTGCTGCCTCAGAATTTCTGCTCACTATTTAATTCTTGACATAGCAACCATCTTTTAAAATAATGTTCCAGTTCATCCCATTTATAAACCTATGTTTTTTTTTCCATTGGATTTCATTTAGAATATCATGAAATGACATCACTGCATGACAGAAAAACAGCAGGAGAGAGCTAAAAATTAAATATTAGACATTTTGTATATTTTAACAGTTATCACACCAAGGTTGAATATGTTTCTACTTAAACTCTTCTTGTCACCTTATTTTGAGGGTTCAACTTTTGTTTTTCTTTTTATGAACATGTTTCATGTTCCCTGCTTCTCTTATTGAGTCTCCTGTTCTTTTTTCCATAGTGGAATACCATTGAAAATGCAAGAATTCAAAATAATAATTATATACAGCACATAAGCATTCTTTTTTCTTCTAGCCCTTTCTCATTAATTGTCTGATTGCTTATCATGACTTAAAATCAACTCATGAACAAATCAAATTTAAAATAGTAGAGTGCATGAAAATGTATATTTCCATTTCTTCCTCAAACTTCCCCACTCCTCACAGAAAATATTGAAATAAAGAGAATGATATAAACTTTAAAGGACAGAAAAAAATCAGTAGAAAGATCAGAAGTCGGGAGATACCAGCAGTTTTTTAGAAGATGGGGAAAAAAGAATCAAAACAAGTGAAACCAAAGAATGTATAAGAAGTAGATACCAACAAAAGTGATGCAGATTTAGTTCACAGATCCCTAAAAGCATTTAGGAATTGAAGCCACCAGGATCTGTGGAAAGTAGACAGGTAGGTTGTCAAGCAAGGTCTGATTTATGGAATGAGGCTTTTATCCAGAAAAAAAGACATAATACAGGAGTTTAGTTTCTTACATAATTATTAGAAAAGGTGGTGAATCAGATTTTAGATTGGCCTTCCAGGAAAAACTGAAAGAGCACAAAAAAGCAGAAACCCCAAGTGAACAACATGGGACATAGCTATGGAGTTGTGAGCTCAAGAATATACCTCTCCCCCGCCCCCCCCCTTTTTTAAAACATATTGTCATCTTGACTCATCTACCTTGGATTTAGGAAGCTGGAAAACAAGCAATGAGATGCTGCTGCATAGAACTCTCCTTTTCCATGAACTTGCATATCAGAAAAAATTGCCAAAAAGAATCAGAAAAATGGCATCTGCCTCACTTCTGCCTTCTAAACCACATGCATCTAATTTCTGTTCAGAACTAATTCACAGAGACAGCTGAAGCAGGAGGATGATGAAAAGAAGTAGCCAATCCATATTGTCTCCAAGACCGAGGAGGCAGAACATTTTTTTTTTTTTTTTACAAAAGATTGACAACTGAATAGATTTTAGAGACCATTAACATCACAGATTTTCCCTCCCCATTATATGCAAACAGGTGATTATCCATTGTATACTCAAACAAGAGAAAGGCTGTTTGTTTCTCTAGAGCAATTGACCTTGAATCTAGAGATTTGAGGTCAACATGCACAAAGAATAGTAAGTTAGTCCTCATATTGAAAACAGAGGAATCCTCTATAGTGAATGAGGAGACTCCCAATCTCCTCTTATAAACAAAAAATAAAGGAAAAACAGGTAGCACAAGATTAAAAGGGGTAATAATCTGAGTTGCATCAGACTTTTCAACTTATACTTCCTATATCTTTGTCTCAGCAAAACAGCAGAGAATGAGTTTCAATAAACTAAAAGTGCAATCCAAAGAATAAGAAGTTATGGAATTCAGAAAACATGAGGGACCTGAAGGAATGCTCTTTAAGAAGCACCATAATAAGAACTTTCCAGGACTTCCCTGGTGGCTCAAAGGATAAGAATCTGCCTCCAATGCAGGAGACCCAGGTTTGATCCCTGGGTGGGGAGGATCTCCTGGAGTAGGAAATGGCAAGCCACCCCAGTATTCTTGCCTGGGAAATTCCATGAAAGGAAGAGCGTGGCCATCTACAGTCCATGGGGTTGCAAAGAATCAGACACAACTGAGTGATTCACACACTTACATAGGAGCTTTCCATGAGTTTCAGCTAGCCTGGAGAGTAGTGAAGTCAGACTGGAACAGAAAGACTGAACACCTGTATTGTATCAGAAAAAGGAAAGGATGAAAGGGAGAATGAAAGAGAGAGAGATAGAAGAAGGAAGGAGGGAAGGGAGGGAGAAAGAAAGAAAAGAAGGTAGGAAGGGGAGGGAAAGAGGAAGGAGAAGGAGGTAGAAAGAGGGAGAAGAAGGAAGAGAATTGAGGAAACAAAAGTGAGAGATTAGCCTAATGTGATGGAAAATATTAAAGATGGTTCTGCTATTCTAAATATCAGCATATTGGGCTAAATTAATCAGAGGTACATAGAAAACACACATCAAATAAGAATAGATTTTTAATTTCAGGGGAAACTAAATGTGTCTTTATACATATATGTATATATACACACACACAAATAATAAGGCTTTATGGCTTAAGGTAGTGAATAGCCTAATTATATAAAGTTTAAATATTGATTCAATTTTCTCTAATACTGAGAAGATTTAGGGAAGAAACTGCATAGACATTAAACTGTTAAATTTGTACTCACTTGGATGTTATTTCAAAACATCTGAGATTAAAATTTGTAGGAAAAATAATAGTTATGTTGTTTAGATATACATGAAGCAATGCAAATAGTAAAGATTAAAGATTATTCTATCTTGAAGGAGGCTGTGGTGAGAAAGTGTAACAGAGGAAGTGATCCTTTGTTTCAAACTTTTAAAATAGTTGAATATTAAAAACATTAGAGTGTTACTTAGACTACATTTTAATTATATAGAAATAATTATATAAATTTATTAAAACAGCTGAATAATACAGAAATGTATAAAAAAGATAAACACTCAGCAATAATTATTAAAAACAAGCTGACAAAAATTTTGAAGCTTCTTCTGTGTGGATACATTTATGCATATATTTTTATATTTTGTCATTTAATAGCTTTAAAAATGTGTTTCATACATCACAAAGTATTATACAGAAATATTATATAAACTTTTCCTGTTGTTGTTGAGTCACTCAGTCGTGTCTGACTCTTTGCAACCCCATGGACTGCAGCATGCCAGGCTTCCCAGTCCTTCACAATCTCACAGAGTTTGCTCAAATTCATGTCCATTGAATCAGTGATATCATTCAATGGCATCTCCTATACAGACTTGTCCTGTATATTTAGGTTATTCCCACTTTTAATCATCAAAAGTAAGGGAAAAATCATTATCCCTTTATTCAAACAACTTTTCCAAAATAGTCCTTAGATTTTCTTCATTACAGTTATGATAAACTTTCTAATTATGTTCTTATTTGTATTAAGACAATGTTTTTAGAGAAATTATAGATTCAGAGAAAATTCAGAGAAAACAGATTTCCCATAAATATATATATGGCCTTCTCCATTAACCACATTCCCCAATATTTGTTACAACTAGTGAACATCCATTGACACATCATAGTTACCCAAAGTATATAGTTTACATTAAAAGTCACTCTTTATATATATATATGTAATAATTTAATTTTAATTTTAATATAATATTAATAGTATAAATAATTTTATTTATTTATTTTTGACTGTACTGGGTCTTCGTTGCTATGCAGGCTTTTCTCCAGTTGCAGCAAGCAGGGGCTACAACTCATTGCAGTGCATCAGCTTCTCATTGTGGTGGCTTCTCTTGTTGCAGAGAATGGATTCTAATGTGCATGGGCCTTAGTAGTTGTGGCATGCAGGCTCAGTAACTGCAGTTGCATGGGCTTAGTTACTTTGCAGTATGTGGGATCTTCCTAGACCACGGATCAAACCCATGTCTCCTGCACCGGCAGGGGAATTCTTTGCCACTGAGCGACCAGAGAAGCCCTAGAGTTCACTTTTAATGTTACATGTCTTACGAGTTGGGACAAATGTATAATGGTATATGATCATAATGATGGAAAAATTACATAATTATGGATCATAATTATGGTCCGTGTGGGGCCACCCAAGACAGATGGGTCATGGTGGAGAGGCCTGACAGAATGGGGTCCACTGGAGAAGGGAATGGCAAACCACTTCAGTATTCTTGCCTTGAGAACCCCATGAACAGTATGAAAAGGCAAAAAGATAAGATACTGAAAGATGAACTCCCCAGGTCGGTAGGTGCCCACTATGCTACTGGAGATCAGTGGAGAAATAACTCCAGAAAGAATGAAGGGATGCAGCCAAAACAAAAACAATACTGAGATGTGGATGGGACTGGTGACAGAAGCAAGGTTCGATGCTGAAAAGAGCAACACTGCATAGGAACCTGGAATGTTAAGTCCATGAATCAAGGCAAATTGGAAGTGATCAAACAGGAGATGAGAAGACTGAACATCAACATTCTAGGAATCAGTGAACTAAAATGGACTGGAATGGGTAAATTTAACTCAGATGACCATTATATCTACTACTGTGGGCAGGAATCCCTTGAAGAAATGGAGTAGCCATCATAGTCAACAAAAGAGTCTGAAATGCAGTACTTGGATGCAATTCCAAACACGAAAGAATGATCTCAGTTTGTTTCCAAGGCAAACATTCAATATCACAGTAATCCAAGTCTATGCCCCAACCAGTAATACTGAAGAACCTGAAGTTGAACAGTTATATGAAGACCTACAAGACCTTTTAGAACTAACATCTGAAAAAGATGTCCTTTTCATTACAGGGGACTGGAATACAAAAGTTGGAAGTCAAGAAACACCTGGGGTAACAGGCAAATTTGGCCTCGGAATACGGAATGAAGCAGGGCAAAGGCTAATAGAGTTTTGCAAGAGAACGCACTGGTCATAGCAAACACCCACTTCCAACAACACAAGAGAAGACTCTACACATGGACATCATCAGTGGTCAACACTGAAATCAGATTGATTATATTCTTTATAGCCAAATATGAGAAGTTCTATACAGTCAGCAAAAACAAGACTGGGATCTGACTGTGCCTCATATCATGAGCTCTTTATTGCCAAATTCAAACAGAAATTGAAGAAAGTGGAGAAAACCACTAGACCATTCAGGTATGACCTAAAGCAAATTCCTTATGACTATACAGTGGAAGTGAGAAATAGATTTAAGGGACTAGATCTGATAGACAGAGTGCCTAATGAACTATGGACAGAGGTTCATCACATTGAACTGGAGACAGGGATCAAGACCATCCCCAAGAAAAAGGAAAAAAAAAAAAAAAAAGGCTCTCTGTGGAGGCCTTACAAATAGCTGTGAAAAGAAGGGAAGTGAAAAGCAAAGGAGAAAAGGAAAGATATAAGCATCTGAATGCAAAATTCCAAAGAATAGCAAGGAGAGATAAGAAAGCCTTCCTTGGCCATCAGTGCAAAGAAATAGAGGGAAAAAACAGAATGGGAAAGACTAGAGATCTCTTCAAGATGATTAGAGATACCAAGGGAACATTTCATGCAAAGACGGGCTTGATAAAGAACAGAAATTGTAGGGACCTAACAGAAGCAGAAGATATTAAGAAGAGGTGGCAAGAATACACAGAAGAAATGTACAAAAAAGATCTTCATGACCAAGATAACCACGATGGTGTGATCACTCACCTAGAGCCAGACATCCTGGAATGTGAAGTCAAGTGGGCTTTATGACGCATCACTACGAACAAAGCTAGTGGAGTTGATGGAATCCTAGTTGAGTTATTTCAAATCCTGAAAGATGATGATATGAAAGTGCTGCACTCAATATGCCAGCAAATTTGGGCAAATTCAGCAGTGGCCACAGGACTGGAAAAGGTCAGTTTTCATTCCAATACCAAAGAAAGACAATGTCAAAGAATGCTCAAACTACCACACAATTGCACTCATCTCACACGCTAGTAAAGTGATGCTTAACATTCTCCAAGCCAGGCTTCAGCAATACGTGAACTGTGAACTTCCAGAAGTTCAAGCTGGTTTTAGAAAAGGCAGAGGAACCAGAGATCAAATTGCCAACATCTGCTGGATCATCAAAGAAGCAAGAGAGTTCCAGAAAAACACCTATTTCTACTTTATTGACTATGCCAAAGCCTTGGACTGTGTGAATCACGATAAACTGTGGAAAATTCTGAAAGAGATTGGAATACCAGACCACCTGACCTGCCTCTTCTGAAACCTGTATTCAGGTCAATAAGCAACAGTTAGAACTGGACATGGAACAACAGACTGGTTCCAAATAGGAAAAGGAGTACGTCAAGGCTGTATATTGTCACCCTGTTTATTTAACTTATATGCAGAGTACATCATGAGAAATTCTGGGCTGGAAGAAGCACAAACTGGAATCAAGATTGTGGGGAGAAATATCAATAACCTCAGTTATGCAGATGACACCACCCTTATGGCAGAAAATGAAGAAAAACTAAAGAATCTCTTGATTAAAGTAAAAGAGGAGAGTGAAGAAGTTGGCTTAAAGCTCAACATTCAGAAAACGAAGATCATGGCCTCCAGTCCCATCACTCATGGGAAATAGATGGGGAAATAGTGGAAACCATGGCTGACTTTATTTTGGGGGGCTCCAAAATCACTGCAGATGGTGATTTCAGCCATGAAATTAAAAGATGCTTACTCCTTGGAAGGAAAGTTATGACCAACCTAGATAGCATATTCAAAAGCAGAGACATTACTTTGTCACCTGAGGTCTGTCTAGTCAAGGCTATGGTTTTTCCAGTGGTCATGTATGGATGTGAGAGTTGGACTATAAAGAAAGCTGAGCACCAAAGAACTGATGCTTTTGAACTGTGGTGTTGGAGAAGACTCTTTTTTTTTAATATAAATTTATTTATTTTAATTGGAGGTTAATTACTTTACAATATTGTATTGGTTTTGCCGTACATCAACATGCCGTACATCTATCTTATTTCCTTTAGATCAGACTGCAATTCTAACTTTCTGAAAGATGCTTTCATCTTTAATTTAAATTTATTAAAACATTTCTAGTATATTTATTTAAAACTATTAATTTCTTTATAAGAATTGCTATAGCTGAATCTCACAAGTTTTTATATACTATATTGTTATTAAATTTAGTTCAGTTTATTTTAGTTCCATTTTTATTTCTTTTTGACTGATGAATATTTAGTTGACATTCTTTTTAAAAGATTTTATTGGAATAGAATTGATTTACAATATTGTGTTAGTTTCAGTAAGGTGAATCTATTATACAAATACATATATCCACTCTTTTTTAGATTCTTTTCCCATATAAGCCATTACAAGAATGTTGGGTGGAGTTTCCTGTGCTATTTTTCTGTACTGCTAATTTCCCTTGAGATTTACCGATGTGATTACTCTTTCTGTTGCTCTTTATTCCTTAAATAATCTACTGTTTTTCAATAGGATCCTGTTAAGATTTTTTTTTCTTTTTTTTAAATTTGATTTTATTTTTAAACTTTACAATATTTTTCCCATTAAAAATTGAGTTGTATGCCTTATTACTGTTTTTTTTTTTTTTGTCTCCTTTTTTTTTTCTTCTTTATTTTTACATATGTTCCCCATCCTGAACCCTCCTCCGTATTTTATTTCAAAAATTACAGTATAAGTTATAGTTTTGTCATCTTGCTTGGAGACTATTAAATTGTTGAATTTGTGGCTCATTATTGGCACCTCAGTGTAAAAGAATCTGCCTGCAAAGAAGGAGAAATAGGTCCATGAATTTGATCTCTGGGTCCGGAAGATAATCTGGGAAAAGGAAATGGCAACCCTTTCCAATATCTTGCCTGGGAAATCTCATGGACAGAGGAGCCTGGTGGCTAACAGTCCATGGGGTTGCAAAGAGTCGGGCATTACTGAGCGACTAAACCACCACCATTTTTATTCAACAACAGTTTTTAGATACTGGAAGTTAAACAATAGAGGTCAGTGATCCTAGAAATAAAGAATGACCTAAGTCCTGCCTTTGTCCTAGGTTATGGCCTAGAGAGAGATTACAAGCTATGATGCACAGGGAAGAACCTCAAGCACAACCCATTCATCTCCTCCAGTCAAGAAGCCAGAATTTGAGTGGGTAGCTGGTCTCATGGACACTGAGAATATATCAACAGAAGTCTTCATCTTTGTTTGGAGACTATCGGAGCATAGAGGCCACTTGGATCTAATTATCTTTAACAGTATTTATTAACTACAATGTCCTTGATGACAGAGAAATGATTTACTACACAGTACAGTCCTAGGTAGGATCAGTGAAAGTATAGGAGGAATTATATGGGACCAACATAATATCAATTATGCTAATAGCCACCCACTCGTTTGCTGCTTCCATTAATAGAATTTAAGCTCCAGAAAAGCAAGAACATTTTTTTCTTCATCATTGAACTCTCAGTGCTAGTCACAGGACCCAGTACCAAGTAAATGCTCAATAAACATTTTTAAATGTATAAATAAGTATAGGAGCTTGGGAGAATTAATCATCCTCCCTAACTATCATTAAAATATAAGTACACATTCAAATTCATTGCACTGTGCTGAAAATTAAATAAACACTAGATACCACTGGGGTCCAGAGCATTCACTTTTGAGGGAACAGGTATGAAAAGTATCCTCCTCATGAAATGATGGGCTTAATTGTCACCTCCTTAGGTGAAACCTTAGGTGACACACCCGAGTCATCCATCTGCTTGGTTAATACAGAATCAGAAAACTGCATATAGAAACACTCTGTTGTAAATTCATTTCAAAAGTCACATTCACAATCCATAAGCCTGAGAGAGCTGACACTTTAATAACCTGATAATACAGTCAACTGTCTCAACCTGATTTTGGTTTTATGTGCAGAATACACCACTCTCTGAGCAGACCTATTTAGGTATCTTAATGCATTTGTTGGATAAGGCAATGGCACCCCACTCCAGTACTCTTGCCTGGAAAATCCAATGGACAGAGGAGCCTATTCAGGTACCTTAATTCAGTTGTTGGAGAAGGCAATGGCACTCCACTCCAGTACTCTTGCCTGGAAAATCCCATGGATGGAGGAGCCTGGTAGGTTGCAGTCCATGAGATGGCTAAAAGTCGGATACGACTGAGCAACTTCACTTTCACTTTTCACTTTCATGCATTGGAGAAGGAAATGGCAACCCACTCCAGTGTTCTTGCCTGGAGAATCCCAAGGCCGGGGGAGCCTGGTGGGAGGTCGTCTGTGGGTTCGCACAGAGTCGGACACGACTGAGGGATTTCACTTTAATGCGGTTGTAATGGCTTAAATCTGTGCTTATCTCCCTCACTACCTCCTAAGTACAACCATGTTTCATTCATCTTTTTATCTCCAGTGCCTTACTCTGATATGATAAGTATTATAGAATTAGTTATGAATTAAAAAATATTAAATGACTGAACACTAGGTATTTGATTAGTGTTTTAAATAAAAAATATTTTATTCATGATACATGTATCAGTTTATAAATAATTCTGACCCAAACTACAGGTTAAAATTGTACCATAGACCTTCATGATAAAAAGGATTGTAGTGGTCAGCGTTCCAAATCTTCCCACCCAATTTTTTTCAAGATAAGAAATGAGTTTAGCATGAATACTAACCGTTCCCAAATCCCTTGGGCCTTTTTTCTACGTGTTTAAAATTTCCCTGACACCAGAAAAACAACAGTTGAATGATGACCAGATGGCAGGAGAGCTGTGGTAATTTGGCTGGAAGTAAGATGAGCATTGAAGCATAATGAGCAAATTAGAGATTTTAATCTTTTCTATGGGCAGATCAACCTAATGGGGTGGACAAGAACACCCAATATCTTTTTATTAAGTTTATTTCCTTTAAGAGACAGTTACTGATTCATTGGTATGATGATTTTGGGGAGATGTGACTGATGGATTAGATGGAAATATTTTTCAGGTATTATCTTCTTAGAGCTACCCAGAGTGAATCCTTCCTAATCTTAGTGTATGAGGGCAGGAATGATATCATTGAGGTGTGTAGCTAAAACCTTGGAAACAATCTTGTACTCTCTATTCAGGAGAGTAAAAGAGGATGAAAATCCGCCAATTGTTCCTTACCTTGTCATCTTTTTAAGGATTATGGGATCAAGGGAGTTTTCATGTCTTGGGACATAATTCTGGTCTTAAAAAATTCTGAAAAGACTCTCTGATGTTAGCAATAATTGCCGCAATCGGGTTTCATAAGAATCGATGGGAAATCTG
The DNA here is from genome assembly GCF_029378745.1 of Bos indicus. NCBI lineage: Eukaryota > Metazoa > Chordata > Mammalia > Artiodactyla > Bovidae > Bos > Bos indicus. The sequence goes on along the minus strand of NC_091764.1, from coordinate 92,464,247 downwards.
TCAGCACCTGAGGCTTTTCTTAGGTTTATGGCGTGGATTTGGGGTCTCTCACTTTTAATGATATTGTCTTGTTCAACTTATTGCCTTAATGGAGGGAGTGAGTTGAAAGCGAGGCCCATCAATTTTCTGTGGGGCATAGATTAGAAAAAAAATCTGTTGACTGCATTCAAAAGCATGTTGAAAATATTAATATCTTAAGTTTGCCTTTCTGAATTGTTGAAATAGTCTAACCTGGAATGTTATTTACTTGTATCTTTAGCAGTTAGCTAACCTATATACAATTGATGAGAAATATATTGTATAAATTAATCAATATTTGAGGTAATAGGAATGGGAATTCTATGTAGACTCTAAGTAGTATTAAAATAGAGTATATAGTTTCAGTTTGATGTGAAATTCTGGAGGTGACAATTTTCTTTTCAATTAAATGAACAATAGAATAAATTATCTTGATAAGTCTACTTATTTAAATTTTATTCTAAAATACTGCATAATTTAGCATGTTGAAAGCTAGAACTTAATTCGACTTTATGTTTTATCAAAAAACATGTGTTTTATCAATAAAATACTAATAAACATGATAATAATACACTACTTAAAAGTAATGAATTGCTTGTGGATAAAAATACAACTCAAAATTTTCTTTAACATTAGTCTTTGTATGTGTTTACTTCAATGTTTTGCTGCCTTGGGAATTTTTTTTTAATTTGGGTTTAGACATATATATTGATTTAAGAAGTGGAATAGATACCTTATTTAAATAGAAAATATCAATCAAATTTACTGATATATGAATTTGGTGAAAGAAGATGCTATATTAGAGTCATTTCCTTCTTGTGCCTCAGCACATCATTTCCTGTTCAGAAATTTCCTTTTTTTTTAGATTATTTAGGTCTGGTAAAATGATGACAATGTGTAACTGTTATAACACCTAGCTTAGGTTGCTGAGAAAATCATGAGACTCCAGACTGGCTGATTATAAAATACCTAACTGTACCAAACAATACCAGTAACATATAAGAAATATGCAATTTGCTGCTTTAAGATTGGAAAGAGAGAGAGAATTCTTTGTCTGGAATATGAGAATCATGTTGTTTATAATTTTTGAGACTCATCTTGGGGTCTTAAGGGCAGAACATGTCAAAAACAAAACAGGTAGAGAAAAGGAGGGCTTCCCTGGTGGCTCAAACAGTAAAGAATCCTCCTGTAATTTGGGAGACCTGGGTTCAATCCCTGGGTGGGGAAGACTGGAGGAGGGCATGGCAACTGGTTCCAGTATTCTTGCCTATAGAATCCCCATGGACAGAAAAGCCTGGCAAACTACAGTCCACGGGGTCACAGAGAGTTAGATATGACTGAGCAATTAAGCACAGAACAGAGTAAAGGAATTTAAAAAGGAGGTGAAAAGGAGGTAAAATGAACTTGGGTAAGCCATCGAGAGAGAGAGAGAGAGAGAGAGAGAGAGAGAGAGAGAGAGAGAGAAATGATAATGGGATGGCTGGTGTCATCCTTTGGATCTCTGGACCACCAACTCACAAAGCCAGTGCCAGTCCTTTGATTTTCTAGTTATATTTACCAACAAATTCAATTTAAATTTAACTTGTTGAGTAGAATTTCTGCCACTTGCAACAAAAAGGAGCTCTAATACATTAAAACTAAGATCATGGCATCTGGTCCCATCACTTCATGGGAAATAGATGCGGAAACAGTGGAAACAGGGTCAGACTTTATTTTGGGGGGCTCAAAAATCACTGCAGATGGTGATTGCAGCCATGAAATTAAAAGATGCTTACTCCTTGGAAGGAAAGTTATGACCAACCTAGATAGCATATTCAAAAGCAGAGACATTACTTTGCCAGCAAAGGTCCATCTAGTCAAGGCTATGGTTTTTCCAGTAGTCATGTATGGATGTGAGAGTTTGTGAAGAAAGCTGAGCACCAAAGAATTGATGCTTTTGAACTGTGGTGTTGGAGAAGACTCTTGAGAGTCCCTTGGACTGGGTGTTCTTTGGAAGGAATGATGCTAAAGCTGAAACTCCAGTACTTTGGCCACCTGATGCGAAGAGTTGACTCATTGGAAAAGACTCTGGTGCTGGGAGGGATTGGGGGCAAGAGGAGAAGGGGACAACCGAGGATGAGATGGCTGGATAGCATCACTGACTCGATGAGTCTGAGTGAACTCCGGGAGATGGTGATGGACAGGGAGGCCTGGCGTGCTGCAATTCATGGGGTTGCAAAGAGTTGGACATGACTGAGTAACTTATCTGATCTGATCTGATCTACTGGTTAGTTGAGAAGTTGAAAATCATTTAACTTTTATTATTTTATACAACTTTCTACTTGTGGGCCAGGCCAAGGTAACTTAGATAAAAATAGTCTAAAGGTAACATCTAGAAAGAGGTAATAATAATAACTCATTGTGTATTGAGAACTTAATTCCAATGGCTATCTACTAGGTTTCAAAATATATGGTACTTATATTGGACAGATGTCCAAATCAGCACCTTTTATTGTTATCATCATTATTTTCATATTTGAAGGTTTTGAGATGATAGGTAAGGGAAGTTTAATAAAAAATTATCCTGGAGAATAATTTCAAAAAAGTAAAAGAATCAAGAGAAATACCTTGAAACTCTTCCTTCAGATTATTTCAGGGATTATCACTTGTCATAAATTGAGATGAAAAATAAAAACAAACAAAAAATTTCTGCAACACAGATGTACACACATTTTTAGGGTATCTTTATTTGTTGCATGAAAAATTCACTAAATAGGACATGATTTTTATTTTATTTATTTATTTATTTTTACTTAAAGGAAATATTTTATTTTATTTTTTAACTTTATGGTGGGAATGCAAACTAATACAGCCACTATGGAGAACATTGTAGAGGTTCCTTAAAAAACTGGAAATAGAACTGCCTTATGATCCAGCAATCCCGCTGCTGGGCATACACACTGAGGAAACCAGAATTGAAAGAGACACGTGTACCCCAATGTTCATCGCAGCACTGTTTATAATAGCCAGGACATGGAAGCAACCTAGATGTCCATCAGCAGATGAATGGATAAGAAAGCTGTGGTACATATACACAATGGAGTATTACTCAGCCATTAAAATGAATACATTTGAATCAGTTCTAATGAGGTGGATGAAACTGGAGCCTATTATACAGAGTGAAGAAAGCCAGAAAGAAAAACACCAATACAGTATACTAACACATATATATGGAATTTAGAAAGATGGTAACAATAACCCTGTATACGAGACAGCAAAAGAGACACTGATGTATAGAACAGTCTTTTGGACTCTGTGGGAGAGGGAGAGGGTGGGATGATTTGGGAGAATGGCATTGAAACATGTATAATATCATGTATGAAATGAGTCGCCAGTCCGGGTTTGATGCACGATACTGGATGCTTGGGGCTGGTGCACTGGGACAACCCAGAGGGATGGTATGGGGAGGGAGGAGGGAGGAGGGTTCAGGATGGGGAACACGTGTATACCTGTGGTGGATTCATTTTGATATATGGCAAAACCAATACAATATTGTAAAGGACAAGACTTTTAAAGAATTATGTATTAAATAATGGGGATGGGAAAAAGTGGAAACAGTGACAGATTTTATTTTCTTGGGATCCAAAATCACTGTGGATGGTGACTGCAGCCATGAAATTAAAAGATTCTTGCTCCTTGGAAGAAAATCTATCACTACCTAGAGGGCATATTAAAAAGCTGGGACATCATTTTGCCAACAAATGTCCATATAGCCAAAGCTATAGTTTTTCCAATACTCTTACAGGGATGTGAGAATTGGATCATAAAAAAGCTGAGCTCTGAAGAACTGATGTTTTCAAATTTTGGTGCTGGAGAAGACTCTTGAGAGTCCCTTGGACAGCAAAGAGATCAAACCAGTCACTCCTAAACAAAATTGACCTTGAATATTCGTTGGAAAGATTGATGCTGAAGCTGAACCAATACTTTGGACACCTGATGCAAAGAACTGACTCACTAGAAAAGACCCTAGTGCTGGGAAAGATTGAGGGCAGGAGGAGAAGAGGGCGACAGAGGATGCGACTACTGTATGGCATCACTGATTCAATGGACATGAATTTGCTCAAACTCCGGGAGATAGTAAAGGACAGGAAAGCCTGGCATGCTGCAGTCCGTGGAGTTGCAAAGACTCAGACATGACTTAACAGCTGAACAATAACAACATATTAAATAATAGTTTACATTGCAACATGAAAAGCAAAAGCTTATTTTTACTGGCTACAAGGAAATTTTCTGTCCAAATAATGATGATGAAACTCTAGTCTTTTATGAAAAAAATTTCAAACTACTATGAAACAGCACAAGTATTGTTTTTTCATAGTCCAAAATAGCAGGATATTAAACTGAAATTTAAGGGCTGCAAAAGAAATCTCAATAAAACCCTGAGACACAGAAAAAGTAAATGAATCATTGCTGCTAACTAAATAGTGATAGATTATTTAGATGGAAAATGATATATCAGAGAAAAAGACATGAAAATGATCAACTATATCAGTTTCTCAGTGAATTCTAATGAGAAAATAAAGACATTTAAAAATGAGCATAAGAAAGAAAAGCAAAAGAAATACATTTTAAGTAAAATGTATTTTTTTTTAAGAAAAAAAAAGTCTTGCTCTATCCTGGGGACCACAATATGAATTTTATAGCAGCCTTTAATGGAATTGTAAAGGATTTCTATTTGGATTTTCACAAGCATGAACATGAATCCCCCAGTGACTGAATTTACTACCCTGCAGTTGTTGAATTTGACTTGAAATGTGCTTCATGCTTGCTAGCTTAGTGCTGCATTAAATTTGAGCTAAAAGAATCTTTCCTATTTCACATTGTTCATAAGATACATTTCCTTATTTTTGTTGGTAATATGTAAAGATAAACATTTAAAATGCATTTGGGAATAGTTATCACCTTAATTAAAACTGTTTAGATATCAAATATACGTACACTAAATTATTTTTGTGATCTTCTGTCTACAGGGCTGTCCTGTGGGGCTGGGGTTATAGTTTCAAAATTATAATCTGTTGTGGCTTCATCACTGTTACTATTGTTTTGTCACTCACCCCTCTCAACTCTTTTCTATTTTACTGTCTTATTTTGCTACTGCTATATACTATGTGTCTTACTATATTCACAACTGAGTGCCACAAGGTTGGGTAGTTGGGATTAGACATGGTATTCCAGAGAAAAATCAAGCTCTTTATATATTAAAAGGACAAAATCCTTTAGAGAAGCAGAAATTATTAGCACTACCTGATTTGTATTTTGGCTGGTAATGAAGATCAACTGTTTAATATTTTACCTATATTAACATAAATTTGCATCTCCTATCTTAACCCATCTTCTGAAATAGGTGGTTCTCATAGTAAAGATGCTGATGCTGGGAAAGACTGAAGGCAGGAGGAGAAGGGGATGACAGAGGATGAGATGGTTGGATGGCATCATGACTCAATGGAGATGAGGGTTTGACCCTGGGTTGGGAAAATCCCCTGGAAATGGAATGGCAACCCACTCCAATATTCTTGCCTAGAGAATTCTTGTTTAAAGGAGCCTGGAGAGCTGCAGCCCATAGGGTAGCAAAGAGTCGGACAGGACTGAAGTGACTTAGCACACACACATTTTTACCCATCTCCTAAACTAATGTCTTCTAAGATAAAACAATATTACATCCATGAGCAGAAAATTACTCATGAAACCTAGAGTTTGAGAGCATAAATATAGTTCAAGATTTTATTCCCTTTCAAAACAAACAAATGGGTATTATCATTCTAAAAGCACATATAGGAAAGGTTCAGTTAGGAAGTGGATAGATAAATCATGAGGCTCTTGGTAAGGAGGGATGGCAGATGAAGGTAATGACTAACATATGAACAACAGATATTTTTAATATCTTGTGTGATAGTTTCAATATTTGTATCCTGTCTGAGTTTGGTTATAATCCCTTTTTTAAAAAGGGATTTTTTTTTTTTGATGTGGACCATTTTTTTGAAGTCATTATTGAATTTGTTACAGTATTGTTTCTTGTTTATGTTTTGGGTTTGGGGGCATGAGACATGGAATCTTAGCTCCCCTACTAGGGATCAAACCTGCATCCCTTGCAATAGAAGGCAAAGTCTTATCCACTGGACCACCAGGGAAGTCTCTGCTTATAATTCTTATGTTGTCTCTTCAGATTATTTTGTTGTGATTGTTGTTGCCTTTTGACCTGCCTTGTAATTTTTTGCTGAAATGCAGAAATGTTTTGGATAATAAGAACTGAGGCAAATGAGATGTTATATGAAGATTTATATTAAAATATTTAAGAGTTTATCTGTGTTTAAAATTTACTGCAACTACATGTATTATAGGCTTAAAAATCCTTGACTTGTTTTTTTTCTGTGTGCTTTTTTAACCTCTGTTGATTTGGAATTCCATAAATTATCCTCAGAGAAGGAGTTCATGTCTGGGCTTCCCTGGTGGCTCAGATGGTAAAGAGTCTGCTTGCAATGCAAAAGACCTGGGTTCGATCCCTGGGTTGGGAAGATCCTCCAGAGAAGGAAATGGCAACCCACTCCAGTACTCTTGCTTGGAAAATCCCATGGTCAGAGGAGCCTGATAGGCTACAGTCTATGGGGTTGCAAAGAGTTGGACATGACTGAGTGATGTCACTTCAGCAGTAATTCACAGTTACCATTCTGGATTCTGTTTGAGTTTTGCTAAAATCTGGGAAAGAAAGGGGTTTACCTGGTGGCTCAGCAGTAAAGAATTTGCCTGCAATGCAGAAGAGAGAGAGAGGAGATAGTAGGTTCAATCCATGGGTCAGAAAGATCCCCTGGAGAAGGAAATGGCAACCCATTCCAATATTTTTGCCTGGGAAATCTCATGGACAGAGGAACATGATGGGCTACAGTCCATAGGTCACAAAGAGTTGGACATGACCGAAATGACTGAACACATGACACGGGGGAAAAAAGAGCCATACATAACCTTACAGTTCAGTCTCATTGTTTGAACTCATTGGGGCTAGGAACTCATGCTTCTCTAGTGGTATAACATGTTCTCTCCTCTCCTTTCTACTTCCTTCTTTGGCACCTTGTTTCCCAGTTTATTTCCTTGAAGCCCTAACTTCTGTTTATTATGCTACCTGCCACCTCATCACCAATATACTTTTGGTTAGACAAGAAGGCTAAAGAGACTGTGCTCAGTTACTCAGTCATGCCTGATTCTTTGCAGCCGCATGGACTATAGCCCACCAGACTCCTCTGTCCAGGGAATTTTCCAGGCAAAAAAGTATTGGAGTGGGTTGTCATTTCCTTCTTCAGGGAATCTTCCCAACCCAGGAATTGAATCCATGTATCTATGTCTCCTGCACTGGCAGGCGGATTCTTTACCACTAACTCCACATGGAAAGACCGAAGTAGATGTAGCACTATCCCCAGCTGGTATGAGATTCTGGCAATGCCTTTTCTCCTAGATATTAGGCCTTTACTATGAGAAATATTCTGAGCCTATTTCACTATAAAGGCACAGAGAAGGGAATGGCTACCCACTCCAGTATTCTTGCCTGGAGAATCCCAAGGACTGGTGGGCTACAGTCCATGCAGTTGTAAACAGTTGGACATGACTGAGCCACTAACATTTTCACAGTGCTTATTTTATGTTTACAGGTTATATGATTTCTGTCTTAACTACTCAACTCCGCTGTTGTAGTACAAAAAGCAAGCATAGGCAACATATACGAAAATGGGTGTGCATGTATTCTGATAGAACTTTATTTACAAAATCCAGCTTTAGTTTATGTGACATAGTTCACAGATCTCCATCTTACCACTGTTCCCAGACTCAAGGCTCAGCTGGCTCCAAAGCAAGAAATTCAAAGTAAGACCCATAGAAGGCATGATAGATACCAAAATAGTTGCATGATCTAGTCAATTTACATAGATAGAATACTTGAAAATAAGTGTAGAAATGAATTATATGACTGGGGGGGCGGTCAAGGTTGAAGGACATAAAATGTTGAATCAGACCACATTTGTTGATATTAGCCCTCTAAAGCAAAGATTTTGGATTAAGTGTTTAAGTTTGATGAACTAAGATATCTAACAGCTTACCTGATGAGTTCACTGTAATATGGGCTCAAAAATATGAAGTTGAAATGGCCGAACTTCCTTTGTGTATTACAGAAGATCGTATCAAAAAACTTGGACTTCCCAAGTGGTGCTAGTGGCAAATAACCCACCTGCAATGCAGGAAACATAGTGAGACATGGGTTTGACCCCTGGGTGGGGAAGATTTCCTGGAGTAGGAAATGACAACCTGCTCCAGTAGTCTTGCCTGGAGAATCCTCATGGACAGAGGAGCCTGGCAGTTTACAGTCCATAGGGTTGTGAAGAGTCAGACATGATTGAAGCGACTTGGTATGCATGCATGCATCAACAGACTTAAAAATATTGGGATGCTAAAAGACTCTGATGCTGGGAGGGATTGGGGGCAGGAGGAAAAGGGGACGACAGAGGATGAGATGGCTGGATGGAATCACCGACTCGATAGACATGAGTTTGAGTGAACTCCAGGAGTTGGTGATGTTCAGGGAAGCCTGGTGTACTGCAATACATGGGGTTGCAAAGAGTCAGACATGACTGAGTGAATGAACTGAACTGAAAAAGAGCTTATCAATTAATATTTGATGAGACATCTTGAGAGGGTCAGACAACTTAATATTGTTGTAATAAATAAATGTATGATGAGGTTCCAGAGTCCCTTCAATACAAGAGAACCTGGTACCTTTGTGCCTTGCAACTTTTCTAAAAATTTATATCACTAATCAGGAGGAGAAGGGGACGATGGAGGATGAGATGGCTGGATGGCATCACGGACGCGATGGATGTGAGTCTGGGTGAACTCTGGGAGTTGGTGATGGACAGGGAGGCCTGGCGTGCTGCAATTCATGGGATCACAAAGAGTCGGACACGACTGAGCTACTGAACTGATCTGAACTGAATCATCATCCTGCTGCTGCTGCTGCTAAGTCGCTTCAGTCGTGTCCGACTCTGTGCGACCCCATAGACGGCGGCCAACCAGGCTCCCCCGTGCCTGGGATTCTCCAGGGAAGAACACTGGAGTGGGTTGCCATTTCCTTCTCCAATGCATGAAAGGGTAAAGTGAAAGTGAAGATGCTCAGTCGTGTCCGACTCTTCGCGACCCCATGGTCTGCAGCCTACCATCATCCTAGCCATTCCTAAACAGACGTGTAAACTATAGATTGAGAAAGGAAAAATCATAAGAATCCTCAGGGATTATTGAACATTGATCTTGAAGAGCGAAAGAATCACCATATTCTATCAGTCAGAATAGGGGCTTATGGGACTTTCCTAGTGGTTCAGTGGTTAAGAATTTTCTTGCCAATGTAGGGAACATGGGTTTGATCCCTGGTCTGGGAAGTTCTACATGCTGAAAAGCAACGAAGCCCATGTGCCTCAACTACTATGCTTTAGCTTTAGAGTCTATGTGCCACAATTACTGAGCCCGTGCCCCACAACTACTGAAACCTGCGTGCCCCAGAGCCTGTGCTCCACCACAAGGGGAGCCACTGCAATGAGAAGCACTGCACCACAACTTGAGACATCCCTCGTGCATCAGTGAAGATCCAGCACAGCTGAAAAATTAAGAAAATAATAAAATAAAATGCTATATTGCTAGAAAACAAAAAAAGAAGAGCTCATGGAGTCTTGTAATCAATGAAGGATTTTTGTTGTGAAGTTTTGCTTTAGGTCTGTTTCACCATGGGCTTAGTTATCCAAGGATGTATCTGCATTTCACAATTATCTATCTCCCTTGCAATGTTGTATGGGCCAGTAGAGTTCACTACTTCCTGAAGAGAAGTGTTGCCTTACACAATGGGTCTGAGCAGCATTATTAGATTATTGGAGTCAAGTTATGATGGCCTGACCTGTGAGTAGTATCTTATTTGGGAAAAATACAGAAAGTATGGCTTGCTCTCCAGCATTCTTCTTCATCTTTTCTGGCCATTAAGAAGCTACATAAGCTTCTTATGAAAGAATTGAATGGAAGCTACATAAGCTTCAAGCATGTGTACTTTAATTTAGTATGAAATCTGTAAGTGTGCGTGTGTGTGTGTGTGTGTGTGTGTGTGTGTGTGTTTATGTGAGGTGGAACGTGTTCAGTCATGTCCAACTCTTTGCCACCCTGTAGACTGTAGACCATCAAGTGTCTCTGTTCATGGGATTTTCCTGGAAAGAATCCTGGAGTGGGTTGCCATTTCCAACTCCAGGGGATCTTCTCAACCCAGGGACTGAACCCATGTCTCCTGCATTTCTTGCATTGACAGACAGTTTCTTTACCACTGAGCCACCTGAGGAGCCCCGAAATTTGTAAATGGACCTGCCCAATTGGTCATAAGCAGTTTATAGAATTAATGACTTTGAATTTATGTAATGTAATTATATTATTCATGGGAGTCAACCAAGTAGAAAGCAATGTGAATAAATACATTTTAATTTTTCACCAAAGCTGTTTCATGGACTTAAAATTATAATAGCATTTACTTTTCAGCCTATATAAATATCTCAAGGCATAGCACAAGTACTTTCTTAATAATGATAAGCTATGAGGTAAATTTATTTTAAAATTATATTTTCTCTATCAGTCATAACAATCAGAAGGATATGATCTGTCTACTCTGATAGATATAAATATATTCATCAGTACATAAAACATCTTTACAGCTGAGTGTACCACTTAATTCAAAGTTAAAGGGCTTATACTAAAGTTCAAATAATATTAGTGAATTAGGTGTCATTACGTGAACATCTTTGTCAGCAATTACTGGCTATGAAAATATGAAAACAAGTACAATTTGTCTAAAGTAGACATTTTTACTTTGAAAGATAATGTGGATATTTCTTTAGTTGTCCTCTTTCATGAAGAACTAGAAATTAGAATCAGCCAGAAAATGTCAAAAAATTACCTCTTCCCTCAAACTGTAGTTTAAATGAGCTTTAACATCAAATAAACAGTCTTTACCTTTAACACGAATGCACCCAAAAGACAGTTTCCATTCATTTTGTATGATTAAAACTACATTAGGAATATAAATGTATTAATTTACAGATACAGATACTAATTGCTTAAATATTGAGTTCAAAACCAGGCACTAATATATGTGGAATAATTGGTTCTTGCTGGAGAAGGAAACCATAATAAAGAACTTGAAAGTGCTGTCACATTTCACATAACTAGTAAAATCGCAGAATATTTGAAAAATATTCTGAAAGAAAATGTCTTGGGGCTTTCTTAATGAGAATGAATGTGGTTTGAAAAGATCAAATAATATTCACATATGTCAAATACAGGTTTTAATAACGGTTAGAGATAATGAATAAAATTAAAGTAGGTCAATTTAAGTCATTTATTTTCCAAAAGGAGTTACACATCATAATCACTACTTGTTAAGACATAATTAAAAGCAAAAATGATATTTACCAAAGAAAACTGTTACTAAATATAAAAAATCAACACGAGTGATTTTACCAATTTTGAATTTCCATGTTCATTCATATTAGCATATCAGCATTTTGTAATTAATGGTCATATGTAAATATAATACTGTAATAATAATTGAGATAATAAATAGCACAGTTATGAAAACAGTGCCTTTATTTTGGCACTTTTATTGTGATTGAGAAACAAATCAGATAGTTTCTAGCACAGATAAAATGTTTCTTGGACATATATATTTTATCTGTGAGAATAAACATCTGTAAAACAATAGATAAACATTCCTTGGATACATTAAAAATAAGATTAAATATAAAACATGACCCTCACATATACATAAATTAAACAGCATAAGGCTGTGATCTTTGCTGTAACAAAACATATTCTTTGTAAATAAGATTCTAATACTAAACCTATCAGATCATGACTTCAAAAAGATTGCTCTTATTTGGGATTGCAGGTTGCTTAATAAAAGTCTTCCATAAATTCACTGTAAATGTCTAATTTTCTTTAAAAATCAGACTCAAGGAAATTGTTTCCATATAAAACTAACTTCTAAAGTCCAATGTACATCCTATCTAGAATATTAGAATACTTTTCTATGATAATCATTTTTATAGGTGCCCATTTTAAAGAATTCTAGATGATCAATCTACACTCTGGAAGTCTTTGTCATCGTTTCTTAATACTTGAACAAAGTCAAAACAAAGTCAGAATCAACTAATTCATAGTATGAATCAGGATGGCAGGTGTCATAATAATTACTCTTTAGTTAGTTTAGCAAATGAAGATAACTTTTTAAAAGTTTATATTATTGGCGTATTTCAAAGAATAATTCATTTCTATTATTTTAAAATAACAAGTATACAATTTCTCACTTATGTGGCATTGATAAAAATACCTACTGAATGAAATCTGCTTCAACTCTAAGAATGAATGAAATCTTCACAAATTTTACTCTACTAAATAAGAATTTATGATTAATGGAATAGAGTTTATTTGGATTAATTAAACTATATAAACATAATTTTGTAAACCTGATTTGAGAAGAGGAGATCTTTAAACATATTTTGTCATGCATGGTAAGGTGCTTCAGTAGTGTCCAACTCTGTTATCCTGTGGACTATAGCCTGCCTGGCTCCTCTGTTCATGGGAATTTTCCAGGCAAGAACGAAAGAGTGGGTTGCCATGCCCTCTGCCAAGGGATCTTCCAACCCAAGGGATAGAACCCGGGTCTCCTGCATTGTAGGCAGATTCTTTACCTACCATCTGAGCCATCCAGAGAAGCCCATATTTATACACATACATATCTTTAATATATATGAAGTATACATACATAAATATGTACATGTATTTATATAATATATATATGCATATTCCATACATTGTTGAAAATGTATGTGTCTTCTGAGGTTCTTGGATTCAGTTCTATATTTGTATTTTAGGCTGTGTTTCATAAAGGTGTCATGAAATATTTTATGTCTTTACTGAGAGAACTGATTTTAAAATATTGTCCCTATACTTGTTGATTTCTATATTTTTTAATCTCTATTTTACCTATGTATATTTTATGTCTAGTTAATTAATTCTCTGCTTTAGTTTTCTTATATGCTTATATTTAAGCCACTTTATTTATGTTTTATATATATATGCAAAATATATCTTTGCTTTTTAAATTGTCAGTATTTAGTACATTGTATTAAATTATTGATATAGTTTAAGTTCAGCGCAGTTCAGTTCAGTTCATTCGGTCAGCTGTGTCTGACTCTTTGTGACCCCATGAACTGCTCCACACCAGGCCTCCCTGTTCATCACCAATTCCTAGAGCCTACCCAAACTCATGTCCATTGAGTCGGTGATGCCATCCAACCAACTCATCCTTTGTCATCCCCTTCTCCTCCTGCCCTCAAACTTTCCCAGCATCAGGGTCTTTACCAATGAATCAGTTCTTCACATCAGGTGGCCAAAGTATTAGAGTTTCAGCTTCAACATCAGTCCTTCCAATGAACACCCAGGACTGATTTCCTTTAGGATGGACTGGTTGGATCTCCCTGTAGTCCAAGGGACTCTCAAGAGTCTTCTCCAACATCACAGTTTAAAAGCATCAATTCTTCAGCGCTCAGCCTTCTTTATAGTCCAACTCTCACAACCATACATGACTACTGGATAAACCAAAGCCTTGACTAGACAGACCTTTGTTGGCAACGTAATGTCTCTGCTTTTTAATATGCTAAGTTGGTCATAACTTTCCTTATATATTATATTACAGTATTTGATTCACTCCTTCTACTTCCTTTTTCTTCTTTTATTATTTTTTGAGTGAAATGCTTATTTTTATCTTTTTCTATTTTATTATGTTCTTTATTTGATATACATTTATCTTCATTTAGTGGGAATCTAATGATTGCAGTTGGTTCATATTACTTACTAGTCACAGTTCCGTGTAAGAACTCAGCAGGTTATTTTTACTATGTCTTCAGCAACTTTACATTGTGACATTTAAACTCCATTTGGCTCCTTCAGATTTATGTGGTAGATCTTTATTGTACTTATTTTAATATGCATTTAAGACACTTTTTTAGACCAGTTTTAGATTAACAGCAAAATTAAGGGAAAAGTGCAGAAATTTTTCATATGTTCCCTAATGTCCACACATCTAGCCTCTCCCAGTCTCGACATCCCTATCAAAACGGTGTCTTTGTTACCATTGATGAACTGCGGTGACACATTACAATCACTTGAAGTCCACAGTTAACCTTAGGGTTCACTCTTGGTGTTGTACTTTATATACATTTAGACAAATTTATAATGACATGTAATGACCACTATGGTACCATACAGAGTATTTTTACTTCCCTAAAAGTCCCTAATGTTATTCCCAATCATCCTTTCCATGGCTCCCCCACAACGATTTTCAACCACTGAAATTTTTGCTGTCAATAGTTTTGCCTTTTGCAGAACACCATACAGCTGGACTCATACCTTATGTAGTCTTTTCAAATTAACTACTTTCACTTAGTAATATGCATTTATTGTTCTTCCAAAAACTTCACATTTAGAGGTGTGTCTTCTGAAGGCAGGATATAGTTGGGTCTCGTTTTTCAATCTGTCTAGCCACTCTGCATCTTTTGATGAATGAATTCTGTCCATTTACATTTTGGATGATTATTGGTATGTGAGGACATATTGCTGCCATTTTAACTTTTGCTTTCTATTTGCTTTATGTTGCCATTGTTGCTTTTTCCTGTGTCTCTGCCTGCCATTATAGTTTGATGATTTTCTGTGAGGATTTTCTCACCTTCTTATTTTTCCGTTTTTTGCCTCTGCTCCAATTTCATGTTTTGTGGTTACTATGAAATTTGTGTAAATTCCTCAAATATAAAATAGTCCTTTTTTGCTTACAGAATTTTTTCTTCATTTGTCAATATAGGTTTTGCCCTTTTCTTCTTTCTCTTTTATGTTATTGTCTCAAATTATCTCTTTTTACATCTTGTATTTGCAGCAAATTGAAGTAGCTATGGTTATTTATACTGTTTTTATTCCTTTTAACTTTTATGCTATAATTAAGTGTTGAACAGGCTATTCTGCAATAGAGCTATGATTTTCTGATTGTTATTTATCAGCTACCTCAAAATTTTGTGTACTTTTTTTTTTTTTTGTATTAGGTAAATGACCTCAACATTTCTTATAAGGCAGGTCTGGTGTTGATGAACTCTCTCAGCTTTTGTTTCTCTTGGAAATCCTTTATTTTCCTTCATATCTCAATGATAAATTTGCTAGATAAAGTATTCTTGGGTGACAGCTTTTATCTTTCATAACTTTCAGTATGTCATTCTACTCTCTCACATCTAGTAGAGTTTCTGCTAAGAAATCTGCTGATAGCCTAACAGGTGTTCCCTTGTAGGTTACCATCTTTTTCCTCTGACTGCCTTTAAAATTCTTTCTTTGTCATTAAGTTTTAACAGTTTTAACATGATATGTCTTGGTGAAGGTGTTTTTTACTTGAAGTAATTAGGTTTCTCTCAGCTCTGCTGCTACTGCTGCTGCTAAGTCGCTTCAGTCGTGTCCGACTCTGTGCGACCCCATAGACGGCAGCCCACCAGGCTCCCCCGTCCCTGGGATTCTCCAGGCAAGAACATTGGAGTGGGTTGCCATTTCTTTCTCCAATGCATGAAAGTGAAAAGTGAAAGTGAAATCACTCTGTCGTGCCCGACTCTTAGCAACCCCATGGACTGCAGCCTTCCAGGGTCCTCCATCCATGGGATTTTCTAGGCAAGAGTACTGGAGTGGGGTGCCATTGCCTTCTCCTCTCTTAGCTCTATGTACTTGTATATTCAGTTCCTTCACCAGGTTAGGAAGTTCTCAGTTATTATTTCTTTAAACAAACTCTGTGTTCCCTTTTCCCTCTCTTTTCCTGGGATACCTATTATCCTAATATTACCCTTCCTAATAGAGTCAGATGTGCCTTTAGAATTTCTTTTTTGTGTCTGTTAGCTGCTCAGTTATATCCAACTCTGTGATCCCATGGACTGTAGCCTACCAGGTTCCTCTGTTCATGGAGTTCTCCAGGCAAGAAAACTGGAGTGGGTAGTCATCCCCTTCTCCATGGGCTCTTCTCAAGCCAGGGATTGAACCTGGGTCTCCTACCTTGCAGGCAGATTCTTTACTGTCTTATCCACCTAGATTTCTAACTTTGAGCTTGCTAACTCTCTCTTCCAGATAATTTGGTCCATTTCTAATAATTTCTAATGTATTCTTCATCTCTTGTATTGAGTTCTTCAGCTCTAGAGTATAGTTTGAGTTTAGCGTTTCAGTCTCACTGGTAAAGTATAACTTCTGTCCATCAATTTTGTCCCTCAGCTCATTTAGCCACCTTTCTGGGCTCTCTTTTAGCTCATTGAGTTCATTCATGGCAGTTATTTTGAATTTTCTATTAAAAATAGCTATAAATAAATAGCAATATCCTGTGACTTCAAATCTTGTTTCTGTAGACTTGTCATTTTCTTTTTGTGACACTTTATTACTGTGGTTTTCATGGTGCTTGGTGAATTGTTCCTCTGCTGGTGCAATTGAAGTTGCGAACATCAATTTTAGGCAAAACCTTTTATTTCTTTTTTCTTTTCTTTTTCTTTTTCTTTTTTTACTTGATTCTAAAGGTTCAACAGGTGGCACTAGTGGTAATGAACCTGCTTGCCAATGCAGAAGACATACGAGACAAGGGTTTGATCTTTGAGTTAGGAAGATCCGCTAAGGAGTACATGGCAACCCACTCTAGTGTTCTTGCCTGGAGAATCCCCTGGACTTTCCTGGTTGTCTACAGTCCATAGAGTCACAGAGAGTTGGACACAATTAAAATAACTTAGCAGACACACACAAGGATTCAACAAGGTAGTAACTGGAGGCTTTTCTTTATTCAGTAGGTGGTAATGTAACACAAGTTTTTGGTTTCTCTTACCTGAGACCTTTGGTTATATTTGAGGTCACACTCATTGCCTGGTGCACTTGTTATTTCTTGGGACCCTGGGGCCATTGGTGACTTATGCCTGCCAGTGTTGTTGGCATCACTGTCTGGGGCATCAAGACTGTGGATGCCTCTGTCACTGAGGGGCAAGTTCCACTTCTGTGGCAGGAAGTGGGTGGAGGGTGCCGTGAGTGTTTCTGCTGTGACCAGGGTTGCTGGGTTCACAGGCACTGTTACTGCAGGTTAGATGTGTGGAGTCATGGGCATCTTCATGGCTAGAGGTACAAGTTTGTAGGTCCCACTTTTGCTGTCTATTTACCCATGGCCATGGCCACTGCTGCAGCCAAGAGGCTGGTGTCATGTGTGCTGACTTTTCTGATGCTACTGTGTTCTCTGGGGCTGCTGACTCAGCTGCCATGGCCAGGGGTCCAAGATCATAGGCAACCCTTTTGCTGTTTCCTGGTTCTACCTCCTCTATGTACTCCAGTCCACCTACCTTTAAATGTTCAGACTGGAATTCTCTGGCATCTTGGTGTGTTGGGCAAAGGCAATTTTGTCAGATTATGTTTTACTGGTTGTAGACTGAAGAGGTACAATAAATGAAGCATCTCACACAACCATGGTGCTGACATCACTAACACTGGAGGCTTTTTGAAGATGCTCAGTCGTATCTGACTCTTTGCGACTCCAAGGGCCATAGCTTAACAGGCTCATCCATCCATGGGATTTTCCAGGCAAGACTACTGGAGTGGGTTGCTATTTCCTTCTCCAGAGGATCTTCCTGACCCAGGTTTGAACCCGGGTATCCCGCATTGTAGGCAGACGCTTTACCGTCTGAGCCACCAGGGAGATCCTAAAAACTACATAGGTTTTTGTTAATTGATGTGAGTTTTCTCACTCATAAATAGTAGAAGTGTGTTTACTGGATCAGTTTTTGAGTCTAACTCTCTGACCTGTATCAAAGATATGTTCATACCATATTTGTGGAATGTCCTTCAACAAATTCCTTTTTTCTTAGAGTGAATTTTGTTGTTATAATATAAAATCTGATGCAATGTTTGGTGTCTGATTAAGGCAACATAAATGGGACTCTGTCAGTAATATTGAAATTATTAGTAAAAAATGAAGTGACTCAGGCAGCCTGCAGTATTCAGAAGAAAAATCAGTAAGAAAATTAGTGCCTTTGATCAAGGGTAATAAAGTGCCCATTTGAGGCAAGCTTTAAGGCATCCAGTAGCCATTGGCACTAAAGAGTGTGATGAATGTAAGGAATTGGAAGACTGTGTGATGAAGCCATGGCTTCTAATTGCACTGAAGAAAAAAGCAAAAATTTCAAAATCCTTCACTTAAAAAATGTTCAGAGATTTGAAAGAAAGGAATCTGTTATTTTCTGCAGGATCAGATAAAATAAAACTTGACATTTTATCCTCTGCTTTTCCAAATGTGACAACAATTTTTTGCTGAGATGTTCAGTTCAGTTCAGTCACTCAGTCATGTCCGACTCTTTGCGACCCCATGAATCGCAGCATGCCAGGCCTCCCTGTCCATCACCATCTCCTGGAGTTTACCCAAACTCATGTTCATCAAGTTGGTGATGCCATCCAGCCATCTCATCCTCTGTCATCCCCTTCTCCTCCTGCCCCCAATCCCTCCCAGCATCAGGGTCTTTTCCAATGAGTCAACTCTTCACATGAGGTGGCCAAAGTATTGGAGTTTCAGCTTCAGCATCAGTCCTTCCAATGAACACCCAGGACTGATCTCCTTTAGGATGGACTGGCTGGATCTTCTTGTAGTCCAAGGGACTCTCAAGAGTCTTCTCCAACACCACCATTCAGAAACATCAATTCCTCAGCACTCAACTTTCTTCACAGTCCAACTCTCACATCCATACACGACCACTGGAAAAACCATAGCCTTAACTAGATGGACCTTTGTTGACAAAGTAATGTCTCTGCTTTTGAATATGCTATCTAGGTTGGTCATAACTTTCCTTCCAAGGAGTAAGCGTCTTTTAATTTCATGGCTGCAATCACCATCTGAAGTGATTTTGGAGCCCCCAAAAATAAAGTCTGACATTGTTTCCACTGTTTCCCCATCTATATCTCATGAAGCGATGGGACCAGATGCCATGATCTTCGTTTTCTGAATGTTGAGTTTTAAGCCAACTTTTTCACTCTCCACTTTCACTTTCATCAAGAGGCTTTTGAGTTCCTCTTCACTTTCTGCCATAAGGCTGAGATGTTAGAGTCACTTAAATGACACTGAGAGCATGGACTTGAAAACATTAGGGCCCTATATTGGGAAAGAAAGCTTTGGATGGTTATATGTCTTAAGAAACCTCAAAAAACCTGGTATTTTGTTAAGCATCTTTTGTGTGTTTAATGGGAGGAGATACAGTAAATGTAAGAATTACATAGGAAATGTAAGTATTACATTGATTTCTGTAAGTAATGAAATGTAAGAAATTATAACAAGATGTGTCAAATCAAGGTCCATAATCTCTCTTTATATGAAACCAAAATTTTTTCACTTTCTAAGGAAATAACAAACATTAATACCATTATTCAGGGTTTGATGAACTTGGGGCATATCCTCATGATACCTAGAGGCATTATTGTGTGTATTAAAAGCACACAGTTACAATGTGTCTGTTGTTACAAACAGACACATTACTTCAAATCCTAAATCCATCATTTCCTAGGTCCATTTTCTAGGACAGATTGTTTTTTTCTGTTCTCTGCTACCTTTCACTATCTGCAAATGCAAATAAAAATTAAAAATCTCATCTATGTACTTGCTAGAAGTAATGTAAAGGGTAAATGAAATAAAGTTAAAAAGTCTTAGAACAGAGCTTAAAATAATGTGTATGTTGAATTAAAAAGAAAAATAAAAGATCTTTGACCAGCCCAGATTCCAGCTGGATCTTGAACAATGACAGCAAATTATTACAAGTTAAATCACTTGTTGAATTTAACTTTCTGGTTGTTGTGCCAGATATGGCCACTTTAATATAGGAAGCTAAAAAGAAAAAACAAACCAAAGCAACTAGAACAACTCTGACACCTATTATTCAACCCTTAAACTCTCAAAGAATTTTCCGCTGTATTTCAAAAAACCATGAAAACTAAAGAAGCCATTATCTTTCACTTGACAGGCACAGCAATACACTTTCATTATCTGAACTGTCTATCATTTCTGAGTTCTATATTGTCATTTATAATGCATGTATTTTTATATCTTTTCACATAACAGGATAAAAACTGGCCCATTTTGTTGATATTGTATGACGATAATACTAGATGTTTGTGAAATAGAAGGTATCCTATATTTCTTATAAATATTAAATGCCTGCCAGAGGGTGACAGATAAATTGAATAAAAATATGCCACCTTAATAAAATGCATTTAAATGTAAAACTTACATCTTCCATACTTGCTCCAAATATGTTTTAAATGATATATCTGGATTTTCTTGTGTTTGTTGCTTGTCTTGCTTAGTTTAATCAACTCTATCTCTTAATTTTATCTGCTTAGTCTGTGCTTAATCACTTAGTCATGTCTGACACTTTTCAACCCCATGGACTGTAGCCTACCAGGCTCCTCTGTCCATGGGCATTTTCCAGGCAAGAATAGCGGAGTGAGCTGCCATACCCTTCCTCCTTTCAACCCAGGGATCGAACCAAGGTTTCGTGAATTGCAGGTAGATTCTTCACTGTCTGAGCCATCAGGGAAGCCCCTTATAATGTTATAAATTGCCTTATTTATATTATTTGAAAAAAAAAGGAAGTCATTTGTTTTATTCTTTACTTTTTTTATTTTATATATGTTATAAATTTCTATATTTTTGAAACTTTGAAATCTCTTTTGGTAGATTAAAATGATTAAAATGTATTTGTTTATTATTTGTTTTAGCTTCTGATTTTACTTTTTTCTGAAGGGGGCACAACATATGGTATATGGAATCTTAGTTCCCTGAGCAGGGATCAAATCCATGCTTCCTGAATTGGAAGCATGGAGTCTTAACTGGTGCATGGCCAGGGAAGTGCCTAGCTTTTGTTTTTAAAGGCACCAAGCATATTGTCCAGGAAACACATCAGTGCTGTTGTTACAAAGGACATATCCTCCACTTTAATCCCTACAGCATGTGATAGACACTGATTATTGAATGCAAATGTTCATTGATTGCTGCTGTTAGATCTGCAACCTCTGATTTCTCTGGAAATAGACACTACTTCTTCAACTTCTGTGACCAACAATAGAATGAATTCTTTATGATTCCTATTGCTTCTCAGATAAATCTAGAACAGGTTTCTGTAATTAATAGATTTTAGAACCACATTTTAGATTCAAAAGATGTTGTGATTTTAGCTTCTATGATGGGATACGAATTTTGCATCACAAGATGATAGATGCTCTAAAAGTAGGAGAGACATTGAGAAGCTCAGTTGCCAGAAAGCAAAGAAGTTTGGCAAAATGTACCAAGTACATTATCAAGAATGGAAAACATAACTTTATTTATGACTCATTTATTTTTAAAATCTCTATTTTCCCACAAAAAACTCCATGTCTCTTCAATTTTTGTACATTGGATTCTGAGCCGTTAAATTAATATACTTTTGATATATCTTTATGATTTTATATACATGCTCTATAATTCAAGAGGTAAGTATTAAAATGAACTACAAACAATGCATTCCTATATACAAAGGTAAATGAAGGGGAGAATTCATAGATAAAAATGCATAATTTTGTTATATAATTACATAGAAAGTTAAGACATGTTGGTTAATGCCATTTATCTATTTCTATAATTGATTGTGAGTCTATTGTTACTTATAAGGGATAAAAAGGAACTTGTGCCAATTTCCTCAGTGATGGACCATTAAAAGGGACTCTAGATTCTGAAAGTTAGAAAATGTAAATTGCAAATATACCTTAAGAAAATGTTTAGGTTGCTACAAAAAATAAGAGATGCTTTGAAATTTTTGCTTTATTACTTGAAGATGAAGAAACAAAGAGCTCTACATTGGTAAAGACATGAAAAGGTAAGGAAATACAAAATTAGCAAGAAGTAATATATTTGTATAAAATTTTCAAAGGGCTAAATTCTTAATCATGAAAGAAATAAGGATATTACAAGTTTTTCCAAAAGTATATAATATATATTCACCTGAGAATACCAAAACAAATAAGAAAAATAGTCAATGTATATCAAAATAGAAGAAAGAAATATAATTTGTTAATATTAAATTTTAAAATCATAATTTAGTATAAAATATTAAATGGGACATGAATATTCATTATATATTGATAAAATGTAAGCCCACAGAAGTACATAATGGATATAAACCTCAATATTTTAATTTGAACAGGAATATGTCTTTATGTTCATATTGAACTATTTATTTTCAGATAACGTGCAACTCCTTATGCCCTACCACTAATCTTGTCTTTTGGAGAAGGCACTGGCGACCCACTCCAGTAGTCTTGCCTGGAAAATCCCATGGACACAGAGGAGCCTGGTAGGTTGCAGTCCAGGGGGTCGCTATTAGTCAGACAAAACTGAGCAACTTCACTTTCACTTTTCATTTTCATGCATTGGAGAAGGAAATGGCAACCCACTTCAGTGTTCTTGTCTGGAGAATCCGAGGGACGGGGGAGCCTGGTGGGCTGCCGTCTATGGGGTCGAACAGAGCCAGACACGACTGAAGCAACTTAGCAGCAGCAGCAACAGCAGGTGGCTTAGTGGTGAAGAATCTGCCTGCAATGCAGGAGATTCGGGTTCAATCCCTGGGTCAGGGAAGATCCCCTGGAGAAGTAAATTGCAACCCACTCCAGTATTCTTGCCTGGAAAATCCCATGGACAGAGGAGTCTGGTGGACTACAGTCTATGAGGTCACAAAAGAGTCAGACACAACTTAGCAAGTAAACAGCGACAACAACTGATTTGGCATTCCACCAAAATGCATAATCTTTATTTCTCCATACTAGTCAGTCTCTTCCAAATTCCTATCTCACTTCCCCCTCATGCTTTTTTTTTTAATTTAATTTTTTAACTTTACAATATTGTATTGATTTTGCCATATATCAAAATGAATCTGCCACAGGTATATATGTGTTCCCCATCCTGAACCCTCCTCCCTTATCCCTCCCCATACCATCCCTCTGGGTCGTCCCAGTGCACCAGCCCCAAGCATCCAGTATCATGCATCAAACCTGGACTGGCGACTCTTTCATATATGATATTATACATGTTTCAATGCCATTCTCCCAAATCATCCCACCCTCTCCCTCTCCCACAGAGTCCAAAAGACTGTTCTATACATCAGTGTCTCTTTTGCTGTCTCGTACACAGGGTTATTGTTACCATCTTTCTAAATTCCATATATATGCATTAGTATATTGTATTGGTGTTTTTCTTTCTGGCTTACTTCACTCTGTATAATAGGCTCCAGTTTCATCCACCTCATTAGAACTGATTCAAATGTATTCTTTTTAATGGCTGAGCAATACTCCATTGTGTATATGTACCACAGCTTTCTTATCCATTCATCTGCCGACGGGCATCTAGGTTGCTTCCAAGTCTTGGCTATTATAAACAGTGCTGCGATGAACATTGGGGTACATGTGTCTCTTTCCCTTCTGGTTTCCTCAGTGTGTATGCCCAGCAGTAGGATTGCTGGAT
Source organism: Bos indicus (assembly GCF_029378745.1). NCBI lineage: Eukaryota > Metazoa > Chordata > Mammalia > Artiodactyla > Bovidae > Bos > Bos indicus. Next base: position 92,440,558 of record NC_091764.1, on the reverse strand, counting down.
CATAAGGCAGTTCTATTTCCAGTTTTTAAAGGAATCTCCACACTGTTCTCCATAGTGGCTGTACTAGTTTGCATTCCCACTAACAGTGTAGGAGGGTTCCCTTTTTTCCACACCCTCTCCAGCATTTATTGCTTGTAGACTTTTGGATCGCAGCGATTCTGACTGGCATGAAATGGTACCTAACCCTAAAGACTCCACCAGAAAATTACTAGAACTAATCAATGAATATAGTAAAGTTGCAGGATATAAAATAAACACACAGAAATCCCTTGCATTCCTATACACTAATAATGAGAAAACAGAAAGAGAAATTAAGGAAACAATTTCATTCACCATTGCAATGAAAAGAATCAAATACGTAGGAATATATCTACCTAAAGAAACTAAAGACCTATATATAGAAAACTATAAAACACTTGTGAAAGAAATCAAAGAGGACACTAATAGATGGAGAAATATATCATGTTCATGGATTGGAAGAATCAATATAGTGAAAATGAGTATACTACCCAAAGCAATTTATAGATTCAATGCAATCCCTACCAAGCTACCAACGGTATTCTTCACAGAGCTAGAACAAATAATTTCACAATTTGTATGAAAATACAAAAAACCTCGAATAGCCAAAGCAATCTTGAGAAAGAAGAATGGAACTGGAGGAATCAACCTACCTGACTTCAGGATCTACTACAAAGCCACAGTCATCAAGACAGTACGGTACTGGCACAAAGACAGAAATATAGATCAATGGAACAAAATAGAAAGCCCAGAGATAAATCCATGCATATATGGACCCCCTCATGCTTTTTGAAGTTTATATTCATCTCAAGTGCATTCATCATTATAATAAGTTTTAGACATTAAATAAGAACAATATTAAACATAGTAAGAATGGTGATAATGGTAATAATGTAGACCAAATTTATGAAAGTTGTAATGGAGGCAATATAAAGTGATGAGATCAAGTTATAAAGACAAAGGCCTGTCTTTTCAAGAAAACACTATGTCTGTGGTTCTGAGATAATATATCCCAGAAAATTTTACTTATTTTTTGATAGATTTTTCCCTCATTTTTTCTTTCTCCTATTTTTTTATTTTTTCCTTGCTATTATATTTGATTAATTTAATTATATACCAATTTCTTTTATACTTACTGTACTGTGCTGTGCTTAGTCTCTCAGTTGTGTCTGACTCTTTGTGACCCTATGAACTATCACCCACCAGGTTCCTCTGTCCTTGGGGATTCTACAACCAAGAATACTGGAGTGGGTTGCCATGCGCTTCTCCAGGAGATCTTCCCATCCCAGGGATCGAACTTAGGTCTCCTGCATTGCAGGCAGATTCTTTACCATCTGAGCCACTAGGGTAGCTCAAAAACTCTACTTATTGTCCTTTGCTTTCAAGATTGAAGCTTAAAAAGCTGAGTTGTTTTCAAATGAATTTTTCTCTCATTCTGGATTGGAAACAACTTGTGGTATAGTTCCAACTTCTTTGGTGCCTTAAGGCATAAGAAATGGGTTCACTTTACAAAGGATGCATGGTAATATCCAGCAAATTAGTATTAGTTAAACAGAAGCAGAAGATATTAAGAAGAGATGGCAAGAATACACAGAAGAACTGTACAAAAAAGATCTTCAGGACCCAGATAATCACAATGGTGTGATCACTGACCTAGAGCCAGACATTCTGGAATGTGAAGTCAAGTGGGCCTTAGAAAGTATCACTGCGAACAAAGCTAGTGCAGGTGATGGAATTCAGTTGAATTATTCCAAATCCTGAAAGATGATGTTGTGAAAGTGCTGCACTCAATATGCCAGAAAATTTGGAAAACTCAGCAGTGGCCACAGGACTGGAAAAGGTCAGTTTTCATTCCAATCCCAAAGAAAGGCGATGCCAAAGAATGCTCAAACTACCACACAATTGCACTCATCTCACACGCTAGTGAAGTAATGCTCAAAATTCTCCAAGCCAGGCTTCAGCAATATGTGAACCGTGAACTTCCTGATGTTCAAGCTGGTTTTAGAAAAGGCAGAGGAACCAGAGATAAATTGCCAACATCTGCTGGATCATGGAAAAAGCAAGAGAGTTCCAGAAAAACATCTATTTCTGCTTTATTGACTATGCCAAAGCCTTTGACTGTGTGGATCACAATCAACTGTGGAAAATTCTGAAAGAGATGGGAAAACCAAACCACCTGATCTGCCTCTTGAGAAATTTGTATGCAGGTCAGGAAGCAACAGTTAGAACTGGACATGGAACAACAGACTGGTTCCAAATAGGAAAAGAAGTTCGTCAAGGTTGTATATTGTCACCCTGTTTATTTAACTTATATGCAGAGTACATCATGAGAAACGCTGGACTGGAAGAAACACAAGCTGGAATCAAGATAGCCGGGAGAAATATCAATAACTTCAGATATGCAGATGACACCACCCTTATGGCAGAAAGTGAAGAGGAACTCAAAAGCCTCGATGAAAGTGAAAGTGGAGAGTGAAAAATTTGGCTTAAAGCTCAACATTCGGAAAATGAAGATCATGACATCTGGTCCCATCACTTCATGGGAAATAGATGGGGAAACAGTGGAAACAGTGGCTGACTTTATTTTTCTGGGCTCCAAAATCACTGCAGATGGTGACTGCAGCCATGAAATTAAAAGACGCTTTCTCCTTGGAAGGAAGGTTATGACCAACCTAAATAGCATATTCAAAAGCAGAGACATTACTTTGCTAACAAAGGTTCGTCTAGCCAAGGCTATGGTTTTTCCTGTGATCATGTATGGATGTGAGAGTTGGACTGTGAAGAAGGCTGAGCGCTGAAGAATTGATGCTTTTGAACTGTGGTGTTGGAGAAGATCTTGAGAGTCCCTTGGACTGCAAGGAGATCCAACCAGTCCATTCTGAAGGAGATCAGCCCTGGGATTTCTTTGGAAGGAATGATGCTAAAGCTGAAACTCCAGTATTTTGGCCACCTCATGTGAAGAGCTGACTCATTGGAAAAGACTCTGATGCTGGGAGGGATTGGGGGCAGGAGGAGAAGGGGATGACAGGGGATGAGATGGCTGGATGGCATCACTGACTCGATGGACTCGAGTCTGAGTGAACTCCGGGAGTTGGTGATGGACAGGGAGGCCTGGCGTGCTGCAATTCATGGGGTCGAAAAGAGATGGACACGACTAAGTGACTGATCTGATCTGATCTGATTGGTTTAGTTATTGAAATTAGTTATTTGTTTAAATTGTCTTGTAAATTCAAGTTCTTTGGTGCTTCAGATAAAGCACTGTCTGGGTTCATTGCTTGTGTGCATGCTAAGTGGGTTCAGTCGTGTTCAACTCTTGGTGACATTATGGACTGTAGCCTTCTTTGTACATGGAACTTTCCAGTCAAGCATACTGGAAAGGGTCACCAGTTCTAGGTGACATTCTCGACCCAGGAATTGAACCCTCATCTCTTGCATCTCCTGCATTGGCCAGGGATTCATTACCACTGAGTCAGCTGGGAAGCCCCATATAACTGTACCGCTGCTGCTGCTAAGTTGCTTCAGTCGTGTCTGACTCCGTGCGACTCCATAGACGGCATCCCATCAGGCTCCCCCATCCCTGGGGTTCTCCAGGCAAGAACACTGGAGTTGCTTGCCATTTCCTTCTCCAATGCATGAAAGTGAAAAGTGAAAGTGAAGTCGCTCAGTCGTGTCCGACTCTTTACTACCACAAGGACTGTAGCCTACTAGGCTCCTCTGTGCTTGGGATTTTTCAGGCAAGAGTGCTGGAGTGGGTTGCCATTGCTTTCTCCAATATAACTGTACTGCTGCTGCTGCTGCTAAGTCGCTTCAGTCGTGTCCGACTCTGTGCGACCTCATAGACGGCAGCCTGCCAGGCTCAGCCATCCCTGGGATTCTCCAGGCAAGAACACTGGAGTGGGTTGCCATTTCCTTCTCCAATGCATGAAAGTGAAAGGTGAAAGTGAAGTTGCTCAGTCGTGTCTGACTCTTAGCGACCCCATGGACTACAGCCTACCAGGCTCTTCCCTCCATGGGATTTTCCAAGCAAGAGTACTGGAGTGGGGGTGCCATTGCCTTCTCCAGGATAACTGTACCAGTTAGACTCAATTATTTCTTAAGTTTTCTCACTCTTACACAAACATTCCAGAAGGTGTATTATTTCTACATGTCATTAAAATTTTTTTAATTACATAGTGATTCATGATGATTGCATCCTCAGAATTTTGCTCTATTGCCAAGTCCTGGGAGATCATTTTCTAGTTTCTACAGAAAGACTACTGAGGCCTATAGTAGTACTTCTATAAGACTAACTAGTTATCTAAAATATTTTTGGTGTCTATAATGTGTTTGTTCTCCTTTTCTTAACATAACCCAGATTTTATTTAATTGCTTAGCCATATGCATGATGAGAAAGAAACTATCTTTGAAGAGCACATCTGCTTTTTAAAAAAGTGGTATTTTTAAAAAGTGGTATTCTTGGTGTCCTTTCCCAGCATTTCCTGTCTCTAGGGTGGAATATTCCCAATTTTAGATGAGAACCCTAAAGAGAGAGCTTGAATATGCATATGGTATTCAGTGTGACGCTAGCAGGTGCAACATTGCTTTAAAGACTGCAGTAAGGCATTTTAAAATGAATGTGATATTGCTCAGGGAACTCCAATTCATTTGATTTAAGCTAAAGGAGAGTTTCCTCTGGGTTATTCTTCCATATTCAAAACACTTTGTATCCTTTTTCCTTCCATTAATGATACAAAATAGACTACTAAAATCATGGTCTATATAAAGACATAACACTCAATTTATATAATCAGTTTAGAAAAACATGAGACTGAGATATTTAAAAGATTTCTAGAATCCTGTTTATAGCTATTTACCTGTTATGGACAGAATTCAAATACCCTACCTAGTCTTCATAAAAGTTTTGGCAGAAAAGCTCTGAATTAAAGCAAGAAAAAATTTTCATTTTCTTTCTACCTAGCTAAAGTTTGGAAATATCAGTTACAAGTCCAATCCTGGTTTTCTTACTAGGCTAGTCTTGATTCACTCCTATTTTAGTCAGTTACAATATACCTGTACTTGTTATTTATAGGTAATTTCTCTAGATCATTGGAAATTCTAAGACAGACTAGATATCACCTTGAGCTTACTTTTAGAATTTGTTACAAGACTTAACATTTTTCAAAGAAAATCAGATATCTTGATATATAGTTACAAATACGAAGTAGAAAACAATGAGTCTCAAAGAAGTGGTATGCAGTATTATGTGAGCAGAATAGGAAAATGTTGTTGTTTAGTCACTAAATTTTATCTGACTGTTTTGCTACACCAGTGACTGGAGCCCACCAGTCTCCTCTGTGAGATCTCCCAGGCAAGACTACTGGAAGACGAAAGAAAGTACACATTTATTTTAAAATTTTATTTTTATTTTATTTTTTAATTTAAATTTATTTTTTAGATTAAAGCAATGAAGTATAGTTACTATATAAGTTACTGTATGCAATATAGTGATTCACAATTTTTAAAGATTATATTCCACTTATAGTTGTTATAAAGTATTGGCTATAATCCTTGTGTTGTATAATATATCCTTGTAGCATATTTTACACAGAATAGTTTGTACTCCCTACTCCTACTCTTCTATCTCTATATTGCCCCTCCCCTCTTCCCTCTCCTCACTGATAACCACTAGTTTGCTCTCTATATATGTGAGTCTGCTTTTTTATTTGTTTGTAATATTCGCTAGTTTGTTGTACTTTTAGATTCCATACATAGGTGATATGGGAAGAGATTATTTTTATTTAAATGTTTTAAATTTTATATTGGAGTGTAGTTAACCATGTGTTAATTTCAGGTGTACACCAAAGTGATTCATTTATACATACATATTTATATTCACTTACAGCTTTCTGACAAAGGTCTCTCTAGCCAAAGCTATGGTTTTTCCAGTAGTCATGTATGGATGTGAGAGTTGGACCATAAAGAAAGCTGAGCACTGAAGATTTGATGCTTTTGAACTGTGGTGTTAAAGACTCTTGAGAGTCCCTTGGACTACAAGGAGATCAAACCAGTCAATCCTAAAGGAAATCAGTCCTGAATATTCACTGGAAAGACTGATGCTGAAGCTGAAGCTTCAATACTTTGGCTACCTGATGTGAAGAACTGACTCATTGGGAAAAACCCTGATGCTAGGAAAGATTGAAGGCAAGAGGAGAAGGGGGCAACAGAGAATGAGAGGTTGGATGGCATCACTGACTCGATGGACATGAGTTTGAGCAAGCTCCAGGAGTTGGTGATGGAAAGGGAGGCCAGAAGTGCTGCAGTCCATGAAGTCACAAAGAGTCGAACGACTGAGCAACTGAACTGAACTGAACTGAGCTGATAGCTTTCCTGGTGGCTCAGATGGTAAAGAATCTGCCTGCAAAGCAGGAGACCTCGGTTCTATCCCTGGGTCAGGAAGATCACCTGGAGAAGGAAATGGCAACTCACTACTATATTCTTGCCTGGAAAATTCCATGGACAGAGGAGCTTGGTGGCCTACAGTCCAGGGGTCACAAAAAGTCAGACACAACTGAGCAACTAACATATACATACGTATTTATAATACATACATGCTGCTGCTGCTGCTAAGTCGCTTCAGTCATGTCCGACTCTGTGCGACCCCATAGACGGCAGCCCACCAGGCCCCGCCATCCCTGGGATTCTCCAGGCAAAAACACTGGAGTGGGTTGCCATTTCCTCCTCCAATGCATGAAAGTGAAAAGTGAAAGTGAAGTCGCTCTGTCGTGCCTGACTCTTAGCGACCCCATGGACTGCAGCCCACCAGGCTCCTCCGTCCATGGGATTTTCCAGGCAAGAGCACTAGAGTGGGGTGCCATTGCCTTTCAAATCCTTTTCCCATTTAGGTTACTACAGAATATTAAGCAGAGTTCCCTGTGCTATACAGTAAGTCCTTGTTTGTTATGTATTTTAAATATAGCAGTGTGTACATGTTAATCCCAAACTTCCAATCTATACCCCCACTCTTTCCCTCTGGTAACCATAAATTCATTCTCTAAGACTGTGAGTCTGTTTCTCTTTTGTAAATAAGTTTATTTGTATCTTTTTTTTTTTAGATTCTGCACATAAGCAATATTATATTATATTAGTCTTTGTCTGACTTACTTCACTCAGTAAAATAATATCCAGGTCCGTCTATGTTGCTGCGAATGGCATTATTTCATTCTTTTCAGTGGTTAAGTAATATTCTGTTGTATATGTGTGCCACATCTTCCTTATCACTCATCTGTCGATAGATATTTAGGTTGCTTCCATGTCTTGGCTATTGTAAACAGCACTACAATGAACATTGGGGTGCATGTATCTTTTTGAACCATGTTTTTCTCTGGATGTATGCCCAGGAGTGGGACTTCTGGATCATGCAGTAGCTCTATTTTTAGTACTTTAACACCATACTCAAAAGTAAACTCAAGATGGACAAAAGATCTTAATGTCAGACTGGATACTATAAAGCTCTTAGAGAAAAAATTAGGCAAAGCAATCTTTGACATAAATCTCAGCAATATCTTTTTTGTTCTATCTCCTAGATTAATGGAAATAAAAACAAAAATAAACAAATGGGACCTAATTATACTCAAAAGCCTTTGTACAGTGAAGAAATCCATAAACAATGAGAAAAGACAACCCATGGGATGGGAGCAAATATTTACAATGATGTGACCAACAAGCGATTGGTCTCCAAAATTTACAAACAGCTCATGTGGCTCAATTAAAAAACAAACAAACAAAAATTAGGCAGAAGACCTAAATAGACTGTTCTCCAAAGAAGACATACAGATGGACCAGAGGCACACAAAAAAAATGTTCAACATCACTAATCTATTAGAAAAATGCAAATTAAAACCACAGTGAGATATCACCTCACATCAGTAAGAATGACCATTATTAAAATATCTATAAGCAATAGATGCTGAAGAGGCTTTGGAGAAAAGGGAATCCTGCTACACTGCTGATGGGAATATAAATTGATAAAGCCAGTATGGAAAACAATATGGAGCTTCCTTAAAAAACTAAATGGATAAGAAAGCTGTGGTACATATACACAATGGAGTATTACTCAGCCATTAAAAAGAATACATTTGAATCAGTTCTAATGAGGTGGATGAAACTGGAGCCTATTATACAGAGTGAAGTAAGCCAGAAGGAAAAACACCAATACAGTATACTAACGCATATATATGGAATTTAGAAAGATGATAACAATAACCCTGTGTACGAGACAGCAAAAGTGACGCTGATGTATGGAACAGTCTTATGGACTCTGTGGGAGAGGGAGAGGGTGGGAAGATTTGGGAGAATGGCATTGAAACATGTAAAATATCATGTATGAAACGAGATGCCAGTCCAGGTTCAATGCACGATACTGGATGCTTGGGGCTAGTGCACTGGGACGACCCAGAGGGATGGTATGGGGAGGGAGGAGGGAGGAGGGTTCAGGATGGGGAGCACACGTATACCTGTGATGGATTCATTTTGATATTTGGCAAAACTAATACCATTATGTAAAGTTTAAAAATAAAAAAAAAAACCTATAGATAGAGGCACACATTTATTTTAAAATGTTATCATTATTATGATCCTATGACTGTCATCCATTTTAACAGAAAATAACATCTGCTTTATTTGCTAATTATATCATGTATATTAACCTGAAATTTCAACAGGAAGTCAAGTGCTCAGAAATCAGTGTCACGGATTAGGCAAGTAATTCTTTATATCTCAAGTGCTTACTTATCAGTAGTTACTGTGTTGATTAGACAGTGTGCTGTAGGCTTTACAAATATTATCTTATTTAATCCTCTTATATAACTCTAGTTCAGTTCAGTCATTCAGTCCTGTCCGACTCTTTCCGACCCCATGAACCACAGCATGCCATGCCTCCCTGTCCATCACCAACTCCCGGAGTCCACCCAAACCCATGTCCATCGAGTCGGTGATGCCATCCAACCATCTCATCCTCTGTTGTCCCCTTCTCCTCCTGCCCTCAGTCTTTCCCAGCATCAGGGTCTTTTCAAATGAGTCAGCTCTTCTCATCAGGTGGTCAAGATACTGGAGTTTCAGCTTCAACATCAGTCCCTCCAATGAACACCCAGGACTGATCTCCTTTAGGATGGACTGGTTGGATCTCCTTGCAGTCCAAGGGACTCTCAAGAGTCTTCTCCAACACCACAGTTCAAAAGCATCTAGAGGTGGGTACTAATATCTCACATTAACTGCTCAGGAATATGAATTAGATAGAACAGTGCTAGAGCTCTTATGAAGGATCAAGTATGTGTTTAAAATCTACCACTTACCTCTGTAAAATGTCACCGTGTATATAAACAGTTTGTAACTCAGATCTTTCATTTGTAAATGCTGTACAATATATTTATCTCATATTTAAGGAGAAATTCATTAAGTTAATATACTGAAAGTGACTAAAAGACAGCACATGTTAAATAGCATTTAAGAGTTTACTGTTATTACAGTAACAGAGATAGTTAATTGCAAAACCAGAACATCAATCAAGGTATTCCTGGTTATTTCAATGATTTTGTAAGAAGCAGAATTCATATTGAAGTATATAAAGATTGATTGTAAAACAAATATCTATGTTCCACCAAATCAAGAGGAATTTCACCAAGTGCTTTCTCTGTATTTATTAAAATGAACTTATAGTTTTTTTTTCCCTTTCATTTGTTAATGAGGTGATTTTCCTTGGTTAATTTCTAATGTTAAGTGAATCTTGAATTCCTGATCATCTGAAATTCAGCTCAATTTAATAAAAATACAATGGAAAAGTTTTCATATTGCTATACTCAATTTGTAGTGTCCATCTACTAATTAGAGCTCCTCAGGTGGCTCAGTGGTAAAAATCTACTTGAAGGAGATGTGGGTTTGATCTCCAGGTTGGGAAGATCCTCTGGAGAAGGAAATGGCAACCCACTCCAGTATTCTTGGCTGGGAAATCCCATGAACAGAGGAGCCTGGTGGTCTACAGTCCTTGGGGTTGCAAAGAGTGGGACACAACTAAAATCTAGTGACTAAACAGTCTACTTATTACTCCATGAAAGGTAAGAAATTATTCTCTTTACTCTCTGACTGATATCGACATCTTCTGTTATTCTTTGCTATCCTGCAATTTCTCTGTGATGTGTCCAGGTGATAATTCCTTCCTCCTTTCCTCCCATCCTCACTCCCTTTATTTTTTTTCCCTTTCTCTCTCTCCCTTTCTCTTTCATCTTGCTTGGGATTTATTTGAGTTCTTTAGTCTGTCAATTGATATCACTCATAAACTCCATTGGGCTAATAGATTAGTAAGTATGAGTTTACTTCAAATTCTCCCTACCATGAGAGTCCTTCAGAGTCCCAGTTTAGTGGAGAAAGAATTTCCTATTACTTTCCCTTGACTTTGTTTTCAGTTTTTGTACCTCTGTGTGCACGTGCTCAGTGATGTCCAACTCTTTGCAACCCCATGGACTGTAGCCCACCAGGCTCCATTTTCCGTGGGATTATCCTGGAAAGAATACTGTAGTGTGTTGCCATGCTCTCCTCCAGGGGATCTTTCTGACCCAGGGATCAAACTTGTATTTCCTGGGTCTCCTGCATTTCAGGTGAATTCTTTACCTGCTGAGCCACTGGGGAAGTCCCTTAAGAGTTTATTGGTATAAGTTACAAATGCTTTCAAGGCAAAAGAGGCTACAATGTTTTATTTATCCTTTTGAATTTCTATCTTCAATTAGATATTGGTTTATTAATGTCTTACTATTATAGATGCCCCTCAATAATTTTCAGAATGCTTAAAAATATTCTACCTATCATTTTTAGTTAAGATTTTGTAGATTGTAGAAGAACTTAGTGCTACCAATTATCAGAAAAATAAGTGACATTTAAGCTAAAGTACAGTGCATCCTTAAAACATCTACTGTTCACCAAATATACTTCCCCATGAACTATTTTTAAAATGCATATTGTATGTGCCAGATAGTGTTTAAGATATGTGGGATGTATCAGTGAACAGAAGAAAGATCCCTAAGCTTATAGAGCTTACATCTTAGCTTACTTTCTATATTTTAAAAACTAAGATAATATATTAATCTGAGCACTGAAGAATTGATGTTTTTGAACTGTGGTGTTAGATAAGACTCTTGAGAGCCCCTTGAACTGCAAGGAGATCAAACTAGTCAATCCTAAAGGAAATCAGTTCTGAATATTCATTGGAAGGACTGATGCTGAAGCTGAAACTCCAATATTTGGCCACCTGATGAGAAGAACTGACTGACTCACTGGAAAAGACCCTGATGCTGGGAAAGATTGAAGGCAGGAGGAGAAGGGGATGACAGAGGATGGGATAGTTGGATGGCATCACTGACTCAATGGACCTGAGTTTGAGTGAGCCCTGGGAGTTGGTGATGGACAGGGAAGCCTGGCACGCTGCAGTCCATGCGGCAGCCAAGAGTCAGATGCTACTGAGTGACTGAACTGAACTGAAGATAATACATTAATACCTAGAGAGGTAGACTAATCTTCAGGGAAAGACATTAAATATACTACATGCTATTTTGAAAATTGCAAATGAAAGATAGGTTTTTTTTAGCACTGTTATTCTTTATTTTCAGTTTTGTTTGAATACAAGTAGACAGTCATGTTAAAGTTCCAAGCTGCTCTCATTCATAGTGTAATTAAATTGGTTAGTGAAGCTTGCTGTATTTTTTTTTAATTGAAAACTGCTAAAGCAATTTAATGAAATAGTTTAGATTTGTTTTCTTTTAAAATCTGATTATTTTTCTCAATCTAAGCTCTTCTGAACATAAACAATATAATTTTACTTTGTCTCTTCCCAGGAGGCTTGCCTAGATTTTTATTATTGAGCTATAATTAAACATTTTAATTGTCCATTTCTTTTTATTTTCTCTACCTCTATATCTGCTTTTCAGTAGTCCTCGCTCTCTGTCTTGTTTGTATTTTTTTCATTCCTTGCCAACAACATTTTAAAACTGCTATTTGCTGCTGCTATTTGGCCAGGCCAGAGCTTTCTATTTGTCCTTGTTTCTTTTTCACTACAATTGATTTTTAACCACCCAAAGATAAACTGTGACTTCCAACTGCTCTGTGGCTCTAGTTGTTGCAATTCCTTCTTTGAAATGGCTGAGTGAGCAGGAGATGACTCAAATCATGAGCAGGAAGCAAATGATTTCTTCCCTCATGAATCTTTGACTCAGCATTTGGCAAATTCTAGCGATGTGGAGATATTTCCAATTGCCTCATTCTTCTACTTTCCTCAGATTGTTCCAACATTTATGATCAATCAGAACTTCACAGAAAGGTTCATCTATTTTTGTAGCTCATTGATAAGAAATAAGCTGAAAAATCTGATAGTATGTTTTGGGTGATAGTTGAGATGCCAAGATAAGTTTAATTCATCTTTCAACTTACAGATTGCTTGAGGACTTACCATTTACAGTAAACCTTGTTAAAGAATTACTTAGTAAAGAATTAACTACTCTTTTTCATGACCTGAAGTAACATAGTACAGGGAAAATATAATTTGTTCTAGGATCAGAAAGCCTCGTGCTTCTTCCAGTATTTAAGATCAATCAGAAGTTTGAAGGAAGTTTGTCTTACTTTTAATGACTGTATAATTCTGGGTGTATTATCAAGGTCTTAGTTTGGTCATATATGGGATACAGTTTAAATGAGATGCCTTTTATAATACCACACAGTGTCTTTGCATATATATTTTACATACAATAAAATTTACTGTCTTTTTCTTTGAACATATGGCCCTGAGAGGGCATCCAGGCAACTCAATGGTAAGGAATATGCCCGCCAATGCAGGGGATGCAAGGCATTCAGGTTCAATCCCTGGGTAGGGAAAATCCCCTGGAAGAGGAAATGGCAACCCATGCCAGTATTCTTGCCTGGAGAATCCCATGTACAGAGGAGCCTGGCGGGCTACAGTCCGTAGGATCCCAAAGAGGTGTATACAACTGAGTGACCAAGCATGCATGCATAGTCCTGAGAACTTCATCACACATAAAAGTTTGTATACCTGCTGTCAGAACATAGCAAAGTTTTATCACATCTCCCCCAAACTCTTCATGCTACTCCTTTACAGATACACCTCTATCACCTCCATTCTCTAGCAAAAACCTATCTACTTTGCATCCCTGTTGAGTTGCCTTTTTGAGGATGTCACATAAACTGAGTCACACAGCATGTAACCTTTTAAGTTTAGTTTCTCTCATTCAGCATAATTTCCTCGAGATTCATCCAAGGTGTTTTGTGTATCAATAGTATGGTCACTTTTATTTTCTGAGTGGTATTGCATTATCTGGATATATAATCACAGTTGTTCATTCACCTGCTAAAGGGTACTCAGATACATACCTAGAAGTGGGATTTCTCAATTTTATGAAATTTCTATTTTTAGTTTTGCAAGAAACCTTTATTCTGTTCGCCATAGTTGCTGAATCACTTTCCAATTCCATCAATGGTCAATGGTACATAAGGGTCCCCTTTTCTCCACATCCTTGCTGACACTTGTTATCCCTTGTATTTTTGATGGTAGCCTTTCTTACAGGTGTGAAGTGATGCCTCATTGTGATTTGATTTGCATTTCCCTGATGATTAGTAATGTTGAGCATCTTTTCCTGTACCTGTTGGCTATTTCATTGTCTTCTTGAGACAAAATGTATTTTTTTAGTTTCTCTGCCCATTTTTTAATCAGACTGTTGTAGTTTTTTGGTTTTTGCTTGTTACTGAGTTGCATGAGTTCTTTAAAAATTTGGAGTATTAACTCCTTATCCAGTGCATGATTTGCTAACATTTTCCTCATACTTTACACTGCCTTTTCATTTTGTTGATTGTTTATTTTGTTGTCCAGAAATTTTTAAGTTTTTTGTAGTCCAACTTGTTGATTTTCTTTTTGATGTTGTTTGTACTGTTGGTGTTATATCCAAAAAAGTCATTGCCAAGACAAATGCACAGGAGCTCCATCCCTGTTTTCTTTTAGTTTTATGGTTTCAGCTTTCTGTTTAATTATCTGACCTATTTTGAGTTAATTATCATGCATAGTATAAGATAGGGGTCCAATCTCATTTTTCTGCATGTGGCTATCTAGCTTTCACAACATTATTTGTTGAAGAATCTATCCTCTCTCCTTTGGGTTTTTCTGGCTCCCTTATCAAAAATTAGTTGACCATATATGCTAAGGTTTAATTCTGGGCTAAGTATTAAACATATTTTGTTATTTTTTAAAATTTGTTTTCAATTGGGAGAAATTTGCTTTACAATATTGTGTTGGTTTCTGCTACCCAGCAATGCAAATTAATCATCAGGCAGTTCAGTTCATCATAACTACACATATATCACCTCTCTCATGAGGCTCCCTCCTCTCCCTGCATCCCACCCCTATAGGTCATCACAGAGCACCAGAATGGGCTCCCTGTGTTATAGAGCAACTTCTCACTAGCAATCTGTTATGCATATAGCAGTGTATAGATGTTGATGCTACTTTCTCCATCCGTCCCACTCTCCCCTTCTTCCACTGTGTCCACAAGTCTATTTTCTATATCTGCATTTTCATCCTTCACTGCCATTTTTCTAGACTCCATATGTATGTATTAACATACAATAATGTTTTTTCTATTTCTGATTTGCCTCACTCTGTATAACAGGCTCTAGGTTCATCCACCTCATTAGAACTGACTCAGACTCATTCTTTTTCACATTTTATTATTTATTCACACATATTTTTGAGTGATGAATCAGAGGGTGCCTGATTTTAAACACAATTTATTTCTCAATATTATCTTGACTATGTCAGTTTAGTCCCCTCATTGTGTGTCTAAAAGTTTTCACCTTACTATTCTGCTCAGTTCTCACGTCCATAAGAATGACTCTCAAATTTAATTCTGTGATGTATTGACTTTTATCTTAATTTCTAGTTAGATGTCTGACTGTCAGAGCTTTATTAATGCACCAGGAGCTGCTTGATTCACCTTTTATACATTAAAACTTCCTATTTATCAAATTAGTATGTTCCTCAAATGACAACACACTCCAGTACTCTTGCATGGAGAAGTCCATGGATGGAGGAGTCTGGTAGGCTCCATGGGGTCTCAAAGAGTCAGACACGACTGAGTGACTTCACTTTTACTTTTTTTCTTATTCTGTTGTGCCATCATTCTCAGTCTCAAGACCTCACCAACCTCTACTTCATCTTTCTTCTTTGCTATAGCCCATGAATTGCCGAGTTTGGTTGATTTGGTTATATATAATGTTACCATCAACCATCCTCCATTATTTCTAGCACCACTGGCACACTTTGGTTAGAGGTTTGATTAAATCAAAACATGCAGGATTTACAATGGGTGAATATTGTACAAATACAAGTTTTTTTTTCTCCAATATTTAGAATAAGTGTCTATTTCAGTTATAGAATATTAATTGGACTATACAGAGAAAGTCATTTAGAGAAATACAGAAATCCAATGTTTATATGAGTGATGGGCTGTTATGGTGTTTATTGGGAAGAGATCATTGGCACATTACCTGCATGTGCTATCGCTTCAGTCATCTGACTCTTTGTGACCCTATGGACTGTAGCACACCAGGATCCTCTGTCCACGGGGATTCTCCATGCAAGAATACTGAAGAGGGTTGCCATGGGCAGTTAATAAAAGATATTACATATTTTATTACATATTAAATAATATTTAATATTTATTGCATATTACATAATATTACATATTAAAAGAGTTGACATTGAAATGCTAAACCAAGAAAGGATTTGTAAGATGTTCAGACTTGCTGAACACACCTTGGATACCTCAGATACTTGTGATAGGAAGTTAGTGGCTGATGTGTTTTATTGATTGAGTTTAGTCTACGGGATCTATATAAAGTTTTTCTGCCAGAATACCTTATGGCTATTTGAAGTAAGATAAATGTGAAAGCTTGATTATTAACATGCAAGCAAATAGTTGGACTGGAAATGGTCAATTACTAAATAAAGCCAACTTAGCAATTTAATTGGAGAAGGCAATGGCACCGCACTCCAGTACTGATGCCTGGAAAATCCCATGGACGGGGGAGCCTGGTGGGCTGCAGTCCGTGGGGTCGCTGAGGGTTGGACGCTACTGAGTGACTTCACTTTCACGCCTTGGAGAAGGAAATGGCAACACACTCCAGTGTTCTTGCCTGGAGAATCCCAGGGACGGGGGAGCCTGGTGGCTGCCGTCTGTGGGGTCACACAGAGTCGGACACGACTGAAGTGACTTAGCAGCAGCAGCAATTTAATACTCAGAATGCATACGAACATTAAATCTAAAAATCTGTACAAAATCACTTATTCAACTGGTATAATCTAGTGACATTTGAATGTAGTATACTATGCTAACTGTTGGTGGTATAGAAAGTAGACTACCATTGGCAGGAATTTAAAATAAAATACTGGAGTAAGTTAAATAACCGAATATTTATTACATATTGTGATACTGTTCTATATGCATTAAATATTGAAGAGGGGTTGCTAACCAAAGTACAGGAGAAAGAAAAACCTTTGATAAACTCACTTATTTTAAATTATATGCTTATTATCCCAAATTTAGGATATGATACTATTAATTTCAAATTGTCTCCTGGATAGTTCTTATGAGAGCCTACGCATGCATGTATGTGAATGTGCTAAGTCACTTCAGTTGTCTCTGACTCTTTTGAAACCCCATGGACTGCAGCCCACCAGGCTCCTCTGTCCATGGGAATTTCCAGGCAAGAATAGTCGAGTTGGGTTGCCAATTTCTTCCCCAGGGGATCTTCCCCAACTGGGGTTGGAATCTGCATCTCCTACATTGGCAGGCAGGTTCTTTACCACTGAGCCACTCGGAAAGCTAAAATTCCATTTGCTATTTGTTAGAGCATCTCCTGTACCTGTTCTTTTGAAGTGTGTACATGAAGTGGACATATCAAATCTATGCTGCCTAAACAGTGCATTTACAGTGTGTGTTCTTGGACTTCCATTATTTAAGGCTTTTTGCCAGAATGTGACTGCAGTATTCAGTTTAGAGAACTACTTCACACCTGCCATTCTTCCCACTGAAAGTGAAAGTGTTACTCACTCAGTCATGTCTGACTCTTTGCGACTCCATGGACCCTAGCCCACTAGGCTCTTCTGTCCATGGAATTTTCCAGGCAAGAATACTAGAGTGGGTTGCCATGTCCTTCTCCAGGGGATCTTCCTAACCCAGGGGTAGAACCTAGGTCTCCCACATTGCAGGCAGATTCTTTACCATTTGAGCCACCCGGGAAGCCCACTTCTGTTTAAGTTGACAGATGAGAATATTCTCTTTGGATATTTTCATTCAGCAACTTTGAATGCATGCAGATCTCAGATTGCCATCTGTTTAATCACCAATTACCACTGAGTGAATCCAAGAAGCAGTCCTTTGTACCTGACACATAATGCCTCTTTCCTGTGACTCAGTTACACTTATACTTCAGTCTGATAAGGTTTTCAATAATATTGATGTTATTCTAATTACATATATCAGTGACCTCATATATGCTCTTGACTCTGAAGAGTAATAATTCAGAAATAACCCAATGTCTTCAACTCAGCAACAAATAACATGTAACACATTGGACATATACACTATATTAGAATAAAATATACCACCACATTAGTCATATCCCAAGCAATATTTTAACCTTTTTAAACTTATAAATAATAAGAAATATTGAATAAAAGTAAAAGTTAATATAATAATCAGTTTACTGATATAAATTAATGGATGTTAACATTAAATATTTTTATAATACCAGCATCCAATAGTTATATTGGTGAATGAGTAGTTAATTATTTGAAACTAAAGAGCCACAAAGTGATTATCAGTCTAGGAAAAATTATATGTGCAAAAGGATTTAAAGTGATGTTGTTGTTCAGATTAAGAAGGAGAAGTTGAAGGTAGTGGAAATAAGCCAAGTCATAGATGGAAGATTTTTAAAGGAGGGAAAGTAAATACATGTTCTCTACGGTTAATGAGGTAAATTTCAATTAAGAAGATGTAGGTTAGGTCATTAAAAAAACTATTGTATCCTGTAGTCTCTCTTCCTGATTAAAGGCACTATAAAATAATGGATCAGATATACAAGATAATATTTTTTTCTAATTCTTAAGTCTCTGCTTTTATTTATTTACTTGCTGATTTATTTGCTTATTTATCACGCCATGCAGCTTGCAGGCTCTCAGTTCCCTAACTAGAGACTGAACCCAGACCCCTAGCAGTGGAAACATGGAGTCCTAACCATTGGACTGCAAGGAAATTCCCTCTAAGGCAATCTTTATAAATGTTCCTACCACTATATTTACCTTATAGTCAACATTTAAAGTATATAAATTTTCTTCTGTCCTACCCCCCAAACTGACTATTTTTTCTATAATTTTAGAGTCTTAAAAATGTAGAGATGACATGATAAATTTCAATATAGATATATATGTAAAATGCTGCCAAAGGTCTCAAATATCTTCATGTTTATCTAACTAATATATTTCAGTTAATCCATTTGGTCAGAATCAAAGATATCAAGCTAAGTATAAAGCTTTACAAATTTGGTTTATTATCCATCATAAATTGTCATATGTATAATAAAAACTATCAGCAAAATATACATAAAGTTTAGGAAAAAACCATGTACTGCCTTACTATCTTTTAAGAAAATTGAAAATGATGTATGTTCTTACAAATGGTGTATTTATATGACTCACATATATATGAATCACATCTGAATCATATATATATATATATGGAAAAGTTTTAAGCTATGAGTTAGAACAAAAACTTTGAGATCTAGGGAGATAATATTTGAGCTCAGTGTAGAAGATCAACTGGAAAATTATAATGATATATCTTACAAAGTATTTAAATAATAGGTAAATTGCTGCAAAGTGGACTGACTTTCAATAACAGGCTTCAATGACTTGAAAGTCACACATATAATTATTGGAGGAAAAAGATTTTATCAAATTATTAATATTTCTTATGCATTTCAATGTATCTATTCATGTTCCTAAATTTGGGATTAAGAAATTTATAAATTTCTCTGTAAAAAGTGGAACCCTTAAAGAATGGTGGAACAAGGACCTTAAAAAACTCACATTACCACAAAAGCAATGAGAAAGCTTATAAAAATTGACAAAATCAACTTTTTCAGAACTCTGAGATCAACCAAAGGGTTTCTACAATTTGAAGAGCTATTTTTTAAGAAGAGCCTCCTGAATATTGGTAAGAACAGCAACACTGGGTATTTTAACTTCCTCCATTCCTCTATCCCTTTTCTTAAGTGATGCAGTGAACTTCAGAATCTTCAGCATCGTAAACATAGTAAAAACTAGAGCCTAACAACTGCTGGAGAAAGCAGAAGGCTTTTGTGTTTTCCCCCCAAATCTATATACTAAAGATTGTTACTTCTGAACCTCACTTGGCAGCTTCGTGAAAAAATTAATGTTCAAAGGATTCGTGTTATTTGATCTGATTCAGTGCTCAAGAAGTAATAACCTTATCACCAGGACTTTTTGTGAAACAATCAGTGGTGATTATTTAACTTCACAGTTGTCTGAGGAGCTGATATAAGTTGGAGTGAGCACTGGTCAAGGACTTAAGAGGAAAATATGCGGATTAGACATCCATAAGGGCCTTTGTAAAACACCAATATATGGGACTTCCCTGGTAATCCAGTGGTTAAAACCTCACCTTTCAATGCAGAGAGTGAAGATTTGATCCTTGAGCGGGGAGCTAAGATGTCTCACAGCCAAAAATTTCAATAAAGTCTTAAAAAAATATATTTCTGGACATCTAGAAGGCGATACTTTTGTGCAAGGCTATGCATATGCCCAGAAAAGCCTTAAGAAAATTCCAAAGTATTTTACCTAACCATGAGAGAGGATATTTGAGATGGACAGAGTAAGTGATTATTTGAAACAAGGTGGTAAAGAAACAGAGTTAAAAACAGATATAGTAGCCTGTAAGTTTTCTACTATCTTAATCCTTCAAAAGCTCTCATCATTAACAATTGAATGTGTCAAGACATGAAAGTTGAAAATTGCTCTACAATTTCAGCCTATCCATCATTTTTATCAAGAAACTTGGATAATGGGAGTAATGTCAGTATAAGATGTCCTTTCTTTTTGCCCCACTGTCATGAGCTGAAAACCAGTGTCCGTCAAAGAACAAAAGTTATCTGCAGGAGTTGTGGGATCTGTTACCATATGCCAAAGGAACTGGGAGGAATCTCCTCTACTGATGCATCACATGAGCAGATGCTCAACGTGTCTGACTCTTTGTGACCCCATGGACTGTACTCCGCCAGGCTCCTCTGTCCATAGAATTCTCCAGGCAAGACTACTGGCATGGGTTGCCATTCTTTTCTCCAGGGGATCTTCCCGACCCAGAGATCGAACCTAGATCTCTCACACTGCAGGCAGATTCTTTACCATCTGAGCCACCAGGGAAGCCCTACTTTCACTTTCATGCATCAAAAAATAGGCAGAGAGACCCTGGTCTGGTATGTGGAAATGGGAGGTGTCTAAGAATTGTTTCAGTCCCTCTTGACTATGACTGGGGAGCATCTAGATTATGCTAATTTGGGCAGACAGCCACAGATGAGAGAGAATGTTTGTAGAAATCCAGGTTTTCCAAAGAAAGATCTAGCACTCTGTCTTGGAGATAAGAAATGAGCTTGGACACGTTGGAGAGGAGAAGAAGAAATTTGCCAGTGCCACCTCCTCCTTCAGCATGGAGCTGAGCTAGTCCACAATGACCAATAGGAAAGTGAGTGAATGCCCAGTTTCTCCAAATGTTCAGCACATTTCTGGAGAAACCTGTTTCTCTCCCTTAGTACCTACAGTATTGAGGTGGGATCGCTTATCGCAGGGAGAGAGGGGTTTGGGGAAAAGGCAGATAAGATTATCAGAACATTAAGGGACACTGTTCTTCCTGACTGCATTCAGGGCTATGCATGAAGCCAGCCTATGAACTACTGGACAAGCCTCACTCAAGGATCCCAATTGTCCTGTGGGTACTTCCAGTGCCTGAGTGCCAAACCCACATGTTCTGTCTTTTTGTGCACATTCCTGAGGACAGCAGCAACAGTAAGGTTAGATAGACAAGAAGGTTAGCAAAGAACTGGCCAGGGTCTATGAAAGAAAACTACAACTTTGAGAGCTAGAGCCACCTTCAGGCAAAAAACAAAACAAAACAAAAAAACCCACAAAGATTTTCAGCAGCTGATGTAACTTAAAAAAAAAAATGACTCAAATAAATAAAATAAGGAGTGAAAGAAGAGACATTACAACCTATACCACAGAAATTTAAAAGATTAAAAGAGATTACTATTGATAATTATACACAAAATGATGACCTAGAATAAAAGATAAATTCCTAGAAATGTAAAACCTACTGACTAAATCTTGAAGAAATAGAAAATATGAGCAGATGAATAATGAGTAAGGAGATTGAATCAGTAAACAAAATTTCCCAATACTGAAAAGCATAGGATGAGATGGCTTCACTGGTGATTCTTCCTACTATTTAAAGAAGAATTAATGTCAATTCTTTTCAAACTCTTCCAAAAAATTGAAGAGAAGTGATCATTCTCAAATTCATTTATGACATTGACATTTTCCCTGATATCAGTCAGATAAGGACACCAGAAGACAAAAAAAGGGCTTCCTAGGTGGCGCTAGTGGTAAAGAACATGCCTGCCAATGCAAGAGACATGAGACTGGATTTGATCCCTGGGTCAGGAAGATCCCCTGGAGAAGGGCATGACAACCCACTCCAGCATTCTTATCTGCAGAATCCCATGGACTGAGCAGCCTGCAGGCTACAGTCCATAGGGTCACACAGAGTCAGACAAGACTGAAGGGACTTAGCATGCACACACGAAAGACAAGAAAACTATAGACTAATATCCCTGATGAATATAGCAACAAAAATTCTCAACAAAAAAGAAAATCAAATGAAACAATCTATTGTTCACCATTTTCAAGTGGGATTTATTTCTGGGACAAGAAAGGTTCAACATACAAGAATCAAGTATATGAAATACCACATTTAATAGTGTGAAAGACAAAAATGATACGACCATCTTAACTGATGCAGAAAAACATCCAACAAAACATAACAGCCTTTCATAATAAAACCCCTCAACACATTGTGTACATGAGGTACATGACTCAGTGTAATAAAGATCATATACAACAGACTTACAGTTAGTATCACTCAACAGTGAAAATGTAAATGCATTTCCTCCAAGATCAAGAACAAGATAAACATGTCGACTCTCACTACTGTTATTCACCGTAGCACTGGAAGTCCTAGCTAGAACAATCAGATAGGATAAAGAGATAAAAGGCATCTGAGTTGGAAAAAAAAAGAAGTAAAATTGTCATTATTTGCAGATGATATGTTCTTATATACAGAAAATTTTAAAGTTTAAACTAAAAGCTTGTTGGAACTAATTCAACAAATTCAGTAAAGTTACAGGATACCAAATCAACATACAGAAAGTTGCATTGCTCTACACTAACAATGAAATATGTGAAAAGGAGTAAAGAAAACAATCTTGTTTATAACATCAGCAACAACAAAATACTTAGGAATAACTTTAAGGAAGTGAATGATCTACGTAATGAAAACTATAAGATTTTGATGAAAGAAACAGAAACATATCCTATCAGAAGAATTAATATTGTTAAAATGTATATACTAACCAAAGTGATATACAGATTCAATGCAATCCCTGTTGCAATTCTGATGGCATATTTTACAGAAATAGAAGAATCAATCCTAAAATTCATATGGAACAGTGAAAGACCCAAAGATGCAAAGCAATCTTGAGAAAGAAAAACAAAGCTGGAGGTATCACATTTTATGATTTAATTTTTTTTTTTATGGTATAGTAATCAAATGGTATGTTACTGGCATAAAAACACATGGACCAATAGAATAGAATCAAGAACCCAGAAATAAACCTTAACCTATATGATCAACTGATATTTGACAAGGAAGGCAAGAGCATTTATTGGAAAATAAGAGTCACTTTCATAAATGGTGCTGGGAAAACTGGATAATCACATACAGAAAAATGAATTTGACCCATATCAAACATTTTAAAAATGACCCATATCTTACACCACTCATAAAGATGAACTAGAAATGTATTAAAGACTCAACTCTAAGACTTCTGATCATAAAACTCTAGAAGAAAAAAAAATAGCCTAAACATTTTTTGATGTAGATTTTGGTGACTTTGTTTTGATTTGCTTCTAAACTATACTAGTATTCCTGGTTGCCTCAATGATGTCTCAAGGAATAAAAACTACTTTTCCTTTTATGAGCTGATTAAGGGAGGCCATTTTCTTTTCTTCTTTCTGACTGTAGAACTTGGCATTGATGGCTTCCTATTAATAGGTTAGATTTGTTAAAGAAAGTTAATTAGAGAATAGAGACAGTGACCTTGTTCTTTGGAAGGAAGTTAATTATTCAAATAAACTAATAAATGTGTATTTCATTCTAGAAAAACTATGCCTTTTGCATGAAATCACAGTAAGTCAGATAATATAATATCTGAGTTTTGTATTTCACATTGTTTATCAAAGATAAGAAATTCTCTAAGTACAGGCATGAAAGATTGAGCAAAGGAGAACAGAAGTTAAATTCAGGATTGTTTCTGTACAGAAATCACACCATACATTTTTATAAGAAATGAGAAATTAAACTATATAATCATGCATGTATTGTTTCTATGGTTAGTGGATATCACTCACTTGTATTCAGTTTAATCTAGGTTATATTTTGGGAAGGTTTCTGTCTTTCCAGATACTTATTGAAAGAGAAACATGAAAAATGATACAGAACTAAGACATAAAGATAGCAACTTCACAAAGAAGAATGAATCATTGCACATTCAACAATGGATCTCATCAAAATTGTTCTTAGCATCACATACTTTACATTCAATGGTCAATCTATGAACAAACTAGTGACTGAGCTATGGGTTCCCCATCTCATTTATCACAGCAAAACTATATCTTTCGCATTTCAAGAAAATTACAGAAAATAAAACTGCAATAAAACCAAAAAGCTGGAAACAGAGATGACACCCATGACAACATTAAAAAAAGGATACTGTAGATGTGCAGCCATCCGCTCAACTTACAATTAATGCGGCTCAAGATGGATGTCTGACTTTTCCTGGTGCAATATCCAACTGAACCTAAAACAGGCCCCGATGGGAATGCATCAAAGACATGAACAAAAGCACACCAAAACAGGTTTCATTGTTGATTTAATTGATGCATAAATCATATATATTTCAGTTATATACATACGTATATGTATTTCACTATGGCTCAACTTTAATTCAGTGCAAGTATGTAAAGCATTTGTTAATCTGAACCCTCACTAAGATGAATTTATGATTTAGATCTGAGCTAATACAATGCGTTTCTCTCAAGGTTCTTATTCTCGGCCATCATCACTTCTATTTGTGATATCCCAACTAAGTAGATTTATCAAAACTACATGCTTCAGATTACATGTTTGTATATGTATACAGGTAGAAGAGAAAAGGGACAGATAAAAACGGGGTGTGAAAGGAAGTATATCATTAAAGATAAACCTGATTCATATAGAGTGCTCTGAAAATTAGGTTACCTTATAATATTGCAATCCTATAGGTCGGTGGTCTTCGAAACAAGGAAAAATGTGACCTAAAGAGCAAGAGAAAAACATTTCCAGGATTTCTATTCATACTTACTTTTTATATTTCCATTTTCATTGTTGTTGTTTAGTCGCTAAGTTGTGTTGACACTTTGCAACCCATGCACTATATATAGCCCTACCAATCTATGGGATTTCCCAGGCAAGAATCTTGGAGTGGGTTGCCATTTCCTTCTCCAGGATATCTTTCCAACCCACAGATCAAAATGCAAAACAATGTCTCCTGCATTTTCAAGCGGATTCTTTGCTGCTGAGTCACCAGGGAAGCCTGTATTTCCATACAAGTATATTAATATTGTATAAAATGCTTTTTAATTAATGCTAATACATATGTTGACAGGGCATACCCACTTTTTTTTCAGTTTGGGGATCATTGCCAGACATTACCGTTTGGCCTGTATCTGATTTCACATACAGCATGCAGGCTGCAGAAAGATAGATTTATTTCCCAGAAAAATATTCATAATCAACAAGTTGTATTAGAACAATAGATATGGATTGACAACTCAATGGGTATGTGCTTATCACTGATAAGAATATTGTGATCAGATTTAATTCCCTGTCGCCGATTTCGAAGGCCTAGTCTCTAAATATATAGTACTGGCCCCAAATCTATCCTAAGAGATTCACATTATGCAATTAATGGTAATGGTGAGGGTGGTAAATACTTTTTTTGTGTGTGTGCTCATTCTTAAGAAATCAGTATAAAGTATTAAAGAAAAAAAAAAAAACCCAGGAATGAGTTATTTGGTTCCTGTGATGCAAATTTCTATTTATAAAGCATATACTTTTGAAATAAACACATAAACACATACAGCTCGTTTGGAACTTTATACAAAATACAATTTGTAAAGTTTGTACAAAATTTACATTTATGTAAGATTTATTTAGGATAAAAATTACTGAGAAAATGCTAACTTGAAAAAGGAATGCATTTTTTCTTGGGTTTTTCTACTTTAAAATACTTAAAAATACTGTACTTAAAAAAGAATTTGTTGCTGTTGTTCAGTCACTAAGCCGTGTCTGACTCTTTGTGACCCCATGGAGAGCAGCACTCCAGGTTCCCCTGTCCTTCACTATTTCCTGGAATTTGGTCAAACTCATGTCCACTGAGTCAGTGATGCTGTCTAACCATCTCATCCTCTGTCATGCCCTACTTCTCTCGCCCTCAATCATCCCAGAATCAGGGTCTCTTCCAATGAGTTGGCTCTCTGCATCAAATGGTCAATGTATTGACCACTTATCGATCAATACAATGTATTGACCATTTATTGACCAATATATTGACCAGCTTCAGCATCAGTCCTCCCAATGAATATTCAGGGTTGATTTCCTTTAGGATTGACTGGTTTGATCTCCTTGTTGTCCAAAGGGTTCTCAAGAGCACCTTTGATTCTTCTCAAAAGCACAAGGATTCTTCTCCAGCACCTCTAAAAATACTGTACTTAAAAAAGAACTCGTAGGAAGAATATGTAGTAGACATGGCTGATGGTGGCAAGGAGTTTCACCCTAATGTAGTGAATGGTAGTGGAGACAGTAGAGGAAGATTGCAGAGGTAACTCAGGTTAGCTCCTCTCATAGAGCATGCCCCTCCCTCCTCATGAATCACTGGAATGGGGTGGTGCAGTAAACAAAATTCAAAAAATGCAAACTACTCCAAGTTAATTAAAACGCATGAATATGGACTTCAACTCAGAATATATTTACCAGTACTTCTTTCAAATTATGTTTTCAAGGATGAGAATATAAAAACATATTTCTCATTTCCCCCAACATAGATTGAAGATTTTCTTTCTTCTCCCCATCTTCAGCACCTGGCACAATGCTTTCTATAAAGTGGGATAATATTAGTTATTTGTTACTGAAATAATATTCTATACCACCCAGCATAGCACTGCTGCTGTGGTGGTTAAAAGCTAAGATATGGAGCCAAATTATGAACATCCAAATTCTATCTCTGCCATGTTTTAGTTATGTGACTGTGGGGTAGTAACCTACATTATCTGTCTGTATTTCCACATCTGTGATTTGAGGAAAATCATTTTACCTATTTCATAGACTTGTGTGGATTAAGTATGCCTACAATGTAGAGCTCTGTAATTATTAGTTAATTAATATTATTATAGAGCTAGTTAATATTATAGATGACCTTTGAACAATACGAGTTTGAACTGTGAGGGTCCATTTATACGCACATTTTTTTCTCAGTAAATATGTCTCACAGTACTACACTATCTGTGCTTGATTCAGTTCACCAATGCAGAACCACACATGTAGAGTGTGCTATATGCTAAGTCGCTTCAGTCGTGTCTGACTATGCGATGCAGTGAACTGTAGCCTGCCATGTTCTTCTGTCCATGGGATTCTCCAGTCAAGAATACTGGAGTGGGTTGCCATGCCCTCCTCCAGGGGATCTTCCCAACCTAAGGATCAGACCCAAGCCTCTAGATATAGAATGGCTGACAATGAGGTTAAACTTAGATTTTGCATTGCATGAAGTCAGTGCCCCCAACCCTTGAATTTTTTAAAATTATTTTTTATTTTTCCAAATATCTAACATAATTCTTTATGCACTTAACAGAACTTAATAAATACTGTTGAATACATGAATGAAGACCTATGGATACTCATACAATTTTATGTTTTGAATCATAGACTTGAGGAATGAATAAGAAGAAAAGAGAAATTATTCTGGCTTTGGAAAGTGCAATTCATTCTCTACTAAATTCTTAGTAGGGCACCCTGTCCTCGTTCTTCAGTACGTGTGTGTGCATGCTCAGTCGTGCCTGTCTCTTTGTGACCATATAGATGGTAGCCTGCCAGGGCTCCTCTGTCCATGGAATTTCCCAGGCAAGAATACTGGAATGGGTTGTCATTTCCTTCTCCAGGGGATATTTTAGACTGAGGGATTGAACCTGCATCTCCTGCACTGGCAGGCAGATTTTTTACCACTGAGCCACCTGGGAAGGTTCATATACTGCTTAGTATATTAGAAACTTTTATTTATTATTTTCAGAATAAACACTTTTCTACTATTATTCCACTGATGAATTAAAAAATGTATTAACATTATTCAACTGAGTGTATTGTTGGTTTTCTTTTCTTTGCTTCTGAACATTTATTAAATTAGTTAAGCAGTGATAATACTTGTGTGTTCACAGAGCCTTACATATGCACATACTAAAGAAATATATTTATTTGGAATGCATAAATAAATGGAAAATCCCATTTTCCAGATACTACTCTCGAAAAAAGAGACAAAGATAATGTGTCAGAATCAAAATATGAGATGAAAGAAATAGTTTTCTAATTTTCTAAGATATTATGTGCCAATTTATTTTATTGCATGCTTATATGTTTCTGGATATGCACATATATATGTATATATATATATATGTTTGTATTTATCTTACTATAAAAATAGCATTTTTGCTGGTTGGGGCTATATTTTAATGTATCTGCATGCCACAATAGAATGTAACTTTTCCTGGAAGACAGTTGTATAGCAAGAGTTGACAACACTAAATTCTATATAGCTACACTCTGGGATGTTTCCTCTTTGCAAAACAGTTACCATGATAAAGTCTGAGAACATTCCTAAAGTATAGAAAAGCTATTCATCAAAATTTAAAATGCTACTTTAAAAATATATCAGTGAAAAATCTAGTGAGAATATGATCTAGAAGAATTCATTCATTCTTCATTCACTCATTCATTCAAGCCCAGTGTTAGGATCTGAGGGTAAAATGATAAATGATACTCATATGCTTCCTACTCCCATGCATCACTCTTGCATGAAAAAGAAACGGTAATTTAGATTTCTGAGTGACAAGTGGGAGAGACAGGTAAATTCTGAGGTCAGGGATACTAAGGCAATGCACATTTAGTTGGAATTTTACCTTCAGAATAGTTTACCTTGTCTCTCTCACTTTCTCAAACACCATTTCTTTCTTTAGCTCAAGTTGAGAGTTGAGCCTATACTTACTTATGGTGAATGCATACAAATACTAATAAAGTACATCTAGAAGTCTTTTTATTCAGCTTGTTGAATATGTATTGCTGAAACTCAGGTACCATATAGAATAAAATATAATACATTTGATATATAGCCCTTCATACTCAAGGTATCCCAAAGCACTTTACAGAGCAATGGCTTAGATAATGGAGTGCAGTGATTGTGTTGGCAAACTTGACTGTCATTACTAACTCAGCAATAGATCACACTCTAGCCTTGAACATTATAACCTGTTTGAGTGAGAGAAGCAAAGTTAGCTAAAATGTTAAGAATTATGCCCTGATAGGCTTTTTTAAATGACTCCCTGTATTGTTTTTTTTCCTCCTAAATCTGTTTTATTTAAAGAGCAAACTATTCCTTTGTTAAACATGTTACCCATAAGATGGCAAGGCATTAATGCTGCAATTTTTATTATATTGTATATTTAAGGAAGAGTAATTGGAAATCTGAATCCAGTTCATGTTTTATGGATTTAAATCTATGTTTGCCTAAATTTTCCTTCATTCCAAAGATAAGTCTGGAAAAAGTTTTTTTGAGGGGAGTACTTTTATCAAGTGCTGAAAAAATATATGTGTATTATAATAATAAATTATTTTTGTTGATACGTGTGATACATCATTCTAGGAATTTCTTATATCTTACTTTCAATCCTCATAACAACCCAATGAGATGTACATTATTACCTTCATTTTACCAGTGGAGAAACAGGTGCAGAAAGATAGGGGAACTCATTCAAGGTCACATTGTCAATAAGCAGGAAAGTAGTATTTAAATCCAGCTCTGTCTCCTTTCAGAGTGTATGACCCTTTCCCTACATGAACCAGTCAATGTAGTGTGAAGATGAAGAGTATGTTGATTCCTTTGTGTTGAATGTTTCATTGAAAGTTGAAGTTAGAAAACAGAGTCATGCCAATGTGTCTAGGCTAAGATTATACCTCAAATATAAAACACTAATTAAGATAATGTCACAGTAACAAATAAAACTATTTTGAAATCTTGAAAATAGCTTCAGATACTTCCAGTGTTCAAAAACAGTCTCAGTGTTTACTTGTTTTAGAAGCAAACCTCTCCAACCAGAAGTGAATCGCTGTGAGGACAAGCAAAGTCTAGTTGTTCCCTTGAATAGTTATTTGACTTCTCACAGCAATTGTTCATGGAAATAAAATTGTATACTTACCTCTTTACTCATTGTCTATTAGATATAATATTCTGTATTGGGATTGAAGAATTATAAATGGGGACTAAATACAGATGCAGCTCTCAAGAGACTTACATTCTAGTTTGCTTGTACACAAATTTCAAAATGTAACTATTAATAAAATGAAAGAACAAAGGAAAAAGTACTGAAAGAGCAACTGATGAAAGACTTCCATAAGAAAGGTCAGGGAAGACTAATGATTAAAAGGTACATTTGTTGGACAAGTGTCCAAGTCCAAATGTACAGATAACATGCATTTATGCCATCTGCTCTATATTGAATAATAACACCATTATATACTCAGACACTTACATGGGAAATCTACACTCTTTCTTTTATTTTTCTTCCTCATCCAACATGGAATACTGTCAGTCCTAGCTGGTAAGTGTGTTTCTTTTCCATCAGCTTTACCCTCTTCCCTATTCCCATGATATTCCAGACTTCTGTTATTATCCCCTAAGTCTACTCACCTCTGAATTTGCCACATTTCAATCTTCTCTTTGGGCTTCCCTGGTGGCTCAGTGGAAACAAATCCACCTGCCAATGCAGAAGATGTGTGTTCAACCCCTGGTTGGGAAGATCTCCTGGAGCTGGAAATGGCAACCCATGGGAAATCTCATGGAGAGATAAGCCTGTGGACTACAGTCTGTGGGGTCAGAAAAGAGATGGACAAGACAATGACAAAACAACAACAGCAGCAATCTTCTCTTCACACATTAGCGAAAGTTATCTTTCATTATATAAATATCACTAATGTCATCGCCAAGCTTAAATTTTTATCTTAGTCCTCAGTTTAAAGTTCACATTTTTAAATTTTTAACTGGGTTATTTTTGGTGGCAAATGATTATTTCTCTAGTATCATTTCACCACTTCCCACCTCATTCATACAAGTATTTGAAGTTATTAAAATATACACTAACTCCTAGGATCCCTACAAGAGCCTTATAGAAATCCATACATTGATCTATGTACCTTCACTATCTACCTTCACTATCACTACCTTCACTATATCTCCTCTAAATATATCTCACTAGATTTTAAGCATCACAAGAACAATAGCTTTCATATAGTACCTACAAAATACCTATTAGTAAAATAAATTTACAAATGCATTACTTTTTTGACCTCTCCTCAAGATTGTTCATTTACCACCTGTATATTTTTGTGTACATATTTTATATTTTAAGAAAAATATTCAGTAAAATTAAAACCCTGAAAATGGCTTCACAAGTATTTTTCATGGTATTTTGCTTTGTTTGGGTCTTTTTGTGTATATTTCTTTGAAATAATTTCTCTATCAGAAAACTACCTGAGATAGATATTGTGACAACTATTTCTTGAGATTATTCACTGGCACAAGTGATTTTTTAAAAAGTGAAAATGTCTATAGTTTTCCAATACTTTTAACAAGAACTTTCTAATTGAGAATTTAATGTGTTTATCTACATGAAACATATCAGTGCAGCACAAATGTATACATGAGAAGGTTATATTTGTAGGAACTCTTTTATGTAAATAATTAAATATCTCTTAATATTACAAGGTAAAATAAGATAGAAAAGGGCAAAAGAAGGCAAAATGCTTTTTGAAATAATTATTTAACAATATGATAAAACTGAGAACTCATTGCTGTGTTTATCTTAGTTTTTAATTCATTCCTTTCTTTCTCCTGCTTGCAGTTTATTCCAGGAGCATTGTGTCATAGTTAGCTAAATTATAAAGAGGTGAAATAATTGGTTATTCAGTCAGTGATTCTACTGGGTTAAAAACAAGACAGGCTGGTAATGATCCAGCCAAAGTGAATAAAAAGAGAACAGGTAAGCACATATGGTACAACATCTGCTTCCAAACTTGGAAAATATCTTCTCGAATCCCTGAAGCTTTCTTGGCTTTTCTTCTAATTCTCTTTCTTTGCAAAAGCACTATAAAAACATACCCTGACTATTTTTTACATTTATTATAATTTCTCCAAATATTAAATCACTACAACTTCCATTTCACACTTTCTGATCCTATCACAAAAGCTTTTGAATACTGAAGCAAATAGATTGAGAACAGTTAAACATGATACTGAATCTGTATCTCAAAGAGAATCTTTCTCTTCTTTAAGTGGATTCAGTCTGTTTTGTTCTTTATCTTTTACAATAAAAAGTAATTTTGTTTTTTTAGAAGCCTGTCAATACATTATAGGAATGTTATACAAATGAGTTTATTGTATATTTTACTTGTATTATTCTTTACTTTCAGCAAGTTTAACTAAATGTACCCAGGCATCATTCTGAATACTGTGCTGCTTTGAAAGCACATTTTAACCATTCCTTTCTGCAATGATGTTAGTCCATTATCTTCTTAAAAGTGTTGATATGAAAAATTAGTTTTCAAATGTATTATTTTGATTTCTGATAATTCAGAATTTCTGATAACTGAGAAGTTCAGATTGATATGTAAAAGGAATTTTCCCGTTTATTAAATAAATAAAGTAGGTTCTATAAGCAAGACATTATAAGGGATATTTTAATTGCATAAATATTTACTCAGAGAAGGCAATGGCATCCCACTCCAGTACTCTTGCCTGGAAAATCTCATGGACGGAGGAGCCTGGTGGGCTGCAGTCCATGACGTCACTAAGAGTCGGACACGACTGAGCGACTTCACTTTGACTTTTCACTTTCATGCATTGGAGAAGGAAATGGCAACCCACCCCAGTATTCTTGCCTGGAGAATCCCAGGAACGGTGGAACCTGGTGGGCTGCCATCTATGGGGTCGCACAGAGTTGGACACGACTGAAGTGACTTAGCAGTAGTAGCAGCAGATATTTACTATCTAATTATTTACAAATAATTATTCAATGATATTTACTTGTTCAGTTCTCCAACCTCTCAAAATGACTTTACTGCATTGCTCCAAAGCTATTCCACCTTTTACTGAGAACGTTACTAACTCATGAGTTTTCATAACATTTGCCTCATTGACACTCATAGCTACCCTCAGGACATTCCCACACACAGACTAGAAAGTGAGGCTTAGAGCTGGTAAAATGAGTCTGATGTCATAGAGCTGGAAAAGGAGAAGCTGACCATTCATTTCAATCTCAGTGTCTTTGATTTCAGAACTCATGGACCCCTGAGTATATGCTAATTTATCTTTATCATAACATTTATGAATTTTACAAAAAGTAAAATTTGAATTAAAAAAAGTAAAATTTGAATTAATCAAAGACTAATACAAAATTTGTAAATTCTACATGGAGTGAGGAATATTGCATTTATTTTTTGAGTCATTGTAACAACCATCTCTTCAGTAACAGCACAGGGAAAATACTGCCTTTCTGAAACTCAGAAAGACATGATACAGGTCAATGACGCAATTCCTTTTGTAAGATATGAGATATTGTGGTGGATTTTTCTTACTTCTAAGGATTAAGGTTTACTTAGAAGATATAAGGCTTCTCTGGTGGCTCAGATAATAAAGAATCTGCCTGCAAAGTGGGAAACCTGGGTTTGATCCCTAGGTGGGGAAGATCCCCTGGAGAAGGGAATGACAACCCACTCCAGTATTCTTGCCTGGAGAATTCTATGGGCAGAAGAGCCTGGTGGGCTACAGTACATGTGGTCGCAAAGAATCAGACATGACTGAGTGACTAACACTTTCACTTAAAAGATGCACTTATTATTTTTTCCAATTTACAATCAGAAAATATCTTTAGTATTTTAAATGCTGATGTTGTTTGGAAAGAAGTTGTTTACATTTTCTTGTCTCTCAAATGGATGAAAGGTCAGTGTTTAGTCTGCTTCAATATTGTCCTTAAATTTTTCTGTAGTTTTGCCATCATTTATATTATGGCCTCACACAAGAGATAATAACCTCATAAAGATGCAGTTCTAACATCCTTATCTTTTTGTTGAATTAGCTTTTGAACTTGTGAATGGCTTTTACTTTTTTTCTACTGATAATCAGTCATTTCTTGCTGCACAATAGTTTTTATATGAAAGGCATAACTAGTAGCTTCCTTTTACTTGTACATCTAATCGGTTCATAGTGACCATGAGTTATAATCGCTAAGTGATTTCAGAACCACTGAACAAGTATTCATGCCATTCTTATTAATCAGGCATTTTATATTATCAGCATCTTCTTCAATATCATCCTTAGATTATTCTATCTGACCTATTGTCTTTACATGAAGCGCCTCAATAAAAATGTAGGCACCCAGCATTGGAATAACAGAGGAAAGGAGAGTCTATTCAGAAAAAAATACAATGTAAGTGAATTTGGTATTATAGCACCAAGTGATATAATTCTATTGTACTGTATTCCATACTTGCAAAGAAATCAATGACTCTTCAAGTGCATTTACTAAAGAGGAAACAGGATGAAAAAGAAAAAGAGGATGGATAGAAATAATCAGCTCTATTCTTCTCCTGGCAGGCAGGAGTCCTGCTAAGCAGATTCCTTAGAGAAAGAGAGAGTGTGTGTATCATTTTCCTGCCTATTCCAGACTAGAGCTGCTGCAGACCAGACATCTATGGCTTTCCTAGGAACTGTCATTTCTGTGGATGGAAATATTTAGGGAACTTATCCAACAGCCTGGAATACTATGTAACGTAAGCACCATCTTTTGTAGCAGTGACTCCATAGGATTTTCTTCCTGTAGAGTCACAAACTTTGCCCACAATGCTGCAACCCTAAGCCAAAAATGATTCAGTGGTGTGGAGAGGAAATATGAACTCTGTCTATCTTTTGCCTGAAGTGACTTTGCCTTTCCTTAAACATTTACTGACTGCCCTGAAAACATTTTCAAATGGAATTGGTTAGTAAGCCATAGTTAAACAAATATATTTCATTTATATCACATGCATATTGTTGTTGTTTGTTGCTGAGTCATGTCTGAGTCTTTGTGACCCCATAGACTATAGCCCATTAGACTCCTCTGTCCATGGGATTTTCCAGGAAAGAATATTTGAGTGGATTGACATTTCCTTTTCCAAGGGATCTTCCCAACCCAGAAATTGAACCCATGTCTCCTGCATTGGCAGGCAGATTCTTTACCACTGAGCCACCTGGGAAGCTATCACACACACATATGTTTATTTTTTTTATAGTTATTCCATTTGTTAGAAATTAAATCCATCATGGAAGGTTAAAATGCCTGTCTGGGTAAAATAGTCCAGAGACTACATTTCAAATTAGGTTCAGAAATTGCATTACTTGAGCACAATAGGGCCTGAAGTACATAAACTAGCATATCTAATCTCTTCACATGAAAATAATAGATTCAGCTTTTAAATATGAAAATGTCTGTAAATCTTATAAAGTTGTATAATTTGCTTGCTACTTGACTATGCATTTTATCTAATTTTAAATATGAATTTATTTCTTACATAAGTATGCTGAATAGATAGTTACATAGGCCTTGCCTTATGTAGTAGAGAAAAAGATTCTTATGCTTCCCCTCACAGATAATTAGCATCTTCTTCAAACTAGTAGATAACATGAATCTACCTCTATTGGTAGATGATGTTAAGTAGAGGTGGGTTTTCATCAAAGTTCCATTTTAAAGCTGTGAGTAACACAGATGTTATAGATATGAGATACAGATATAGAACACAAGTTCTATTTTGCTTATCTCTAAAGTTTCCAGCCCTTGGCATACTCTAAGGTTAGAATTTTTTTTTTTTCCTCCTTCCATGTGGTTGATGGCTATTCAGAAAAGTCTTTAGAACCAGCCTTACCTATTTAGTTAGCCCTAGATTGATGTATATCTTTAACAAGGAATAGTAAACTTTTGCTGCTGCTGCTACTAAGTCGTGTCAGTCATGTCCGACTCTATGAGACCCCATAGACGGCAGCCTACCAGGCTCCGCTGTCCCTGGGATTCTCCAGGCAAGAACACTGGAGTGACTTGCCCTTTCCTTCTCCATGAATGAAAGTGAAAAGTGAAAGTGAAGTCACTCAGTCATGTCCGACTCAACGACCCCATGGACTGCAGCCTACCAGGCTTCTCAGTCCATGGGATTTTCCAGGCAAGAGTACTGGAGTGGGTTGCCATTGCCTTCTCTGGTAAACTTTTGATGTAAATATCTAAATGTAAGATAACTTTACCATGATTCCTTATCTTGACCATGAAAATTATAAATGAGAAAAAGATACAACTAGACAAAATGCATTATTTTTGTCTGTGTAAACAACTTGTAAGTTATCTAATTACTGAATACATAAACTGCTAAATCTCTTTCCCCCTTTCTTGCTTTTCAAGTACATGCATTGAGTACATTGTAAACCTTCCAACTTTTCTTGCCCCTCAATAGCTTTTATCAGAGTGGTCTCAGGACTTTGAGTTAATGCTAAAAAAGTATCCAAGCCACTGGCCAATCTCTTACTACTTAGATATTTATGTGTAAGGTCTTCTGAGTACAAACTCAGAAGCCTATTAATAATCTTACAGAGGGATGACCGACATTCTGGTTAGTTGGGGCTCCTCCCCCAACTAATGGGAATGATTTTTCATGCAGCAGAGAAAATGACATTCCTAAGTAAATCCATTCTCACACATTTAATCCCAGAAAATTAAACTGCAATGAAAATTTACATGATCTAAGATATAACTTTTGCTCAAAGTCGGTTTGGTTTAAAACTGACACTATAAATGTAAAAAATCTGTTATGAGTTTTATAACTTTTGCAGTCACTTTCTTTGTATTATAAAATTAAATTAAAAAGCAAAAAGGCTTTATAGAAAAAGTGATTGATATAAGCACATTTTCTTTTTTTAAGAGCAACCAATTTCACGCATTTTAAAAATGTACACATTTATCAAGTATGAAATGTAAGAGACAAAGAGAAAGACTTGCAATAATATTTATTGATAAAAGTCATGCCCACTATTTTTCAGCTATATTCAGTTAATATTGGCTGATAAGTATGATAGAAGATACTTGTTACAAATTTGTAGCATCATTATCCATTAATTGTCTCACATATTTCTGAAATGCATTATTCGCTACTAGAGACACATAAAACAAATTATCGCTCCTCTTTGTTCATATATATATAATCATGCCTGGATTAAGAAGTTTAGTTTTTGTTTTAAATTATCTTTCCATACTTTGACTTGAATAATTATCTCATTTATAGAGATAAACCTAAATTGGATTTTTAATAAAAATGATCATATCTATTTTTAAGGGAAATATATCAATTCTGTATGTTGTTTTTTCTTTCAATTATTTCATGTGGCCTGACAAGGGCTTCTCCCAGAATAAAAGCAGATGGTTAATACCAGCTTGCAAGTGCAAAGATTGTCTGCCTTGTGAAATAAAAAATCAATGTGATGTGTCTACATTTACTATTTTTAATAGAGCTGTTTTCCTTTATTTCTTTCCTTTCCAATGAATGGTACTTTTACAGTTCATTGGTGGGACAGAGAGGCAGAACTGGATCTTTGAAGACCTCTGTTGTCACCTCTATCATTATTTCTGCTCTGATGACAACAGGGAGCATCCTGTCAAGGTCCTCCAGGTAGTACCTTTATTACATGTGTCATTAGAGGATGCTTGCCATATCTGCTTTAACACCACGGACATTTTAAGTAGGTTATTCCATCACTTTGCCATTTTGATTATGACAACAAAATGACACCATATTGAAATGGATTTTGGAAAGAAAGGCTAACTGTCCAAAGAGGTCCATGCTCATTCTAATTAAAATTGGCTTAGGTGGCACAACCTTCATAATTCAGAGTATGACTATGAAGGATATGCATGTTGAAAACCTTCTTTGCTCATTAGTGCTATTTCTGTCAGACACTACTACCTGCTCTTTTCTTAATGAATGCTAAGCCATCTCTTTAGAAGATTGTGCTGCTTCCCTGAACTGAAGGAACTGTCTTATTTCCTCCCAAGTTCGTCAGGAGTAAAATCGGGGAGTCACCTCTTTGACATTTCTCAACCTCTGTACTTATTTATCTCTTTGAGACCCTGCGCTCCAGAGATATCACTGTCTTAATTAAGAAGAAGGATGTGACCATGGTAAATTGACTGATTTCATTGATTAAGGACTAGCTGTACAAGTAACATTGATTTTAACAGTGGGTCTACATAAATGTAATTGTTCGAACATGGGGCTGCATAATTATGGTGATGTACGAGAATAGTTGGTTTGTCCTTTTCAACCTTCACTAACATTCTTTTGCATGATAATGTACCTTGTGCAATTAGCAGAAATTTTAAATGTTACAAAATGTCGTTTGTGAAGACATGAAGTAATAATCATATTCCAATTTAATTCAACAACATCAGACAGGTTTTCTTTTTCTTCTTTTTATCTTTTTCTCTTTGCACACAGAAGATAATGTATATGGTAACATGAATATGGTATTTTGCCTTCTAATTTCAATGATCAGTTTATACAAATATGTACAAATAACCCATTTTAAATTAAAAATGAATATGCTATGTATTTTCTGAAACAATAACTTACTATTAAATGAATTTTTAAAATAGGGTCTCCATATCAGAGTTTAAAGGCAACAAAGTATCTATTATCTTTCTACATATTTATGAAAAAACTATGTAAATGTCACTAAGTTTGCAAAAGATAGATAGTCATTAGGTTTTTATGTTAAATGTTTTAATAAAGCAAACATAAATCATATATAAATTGCTTTGCAAATAAAAAAATATAATCATTGCTTTATTTAATATTACTACTATATTTAGGTGAGGAAACAAAAAGATTTTCAGGATATCACTGTAGAGGATTATCTAACAGAAATTAGGTTTCCATGTGGATACTATTTCTCTATAGACAGTCAAGTATTTTTGATACTTGCTTAATGAACTGAAGAAAGAGAAAAATTCTAACTCTGCATACAGTAAAATTGAAAAAAATAAAGAGAAAGGAGTCACAAATTTACCTAGATAAAATAATCTTGGTTAGTGAATCAGGTGCATTGGGTTTTTGTCATAAACCTACCACTAATTAGTTTTGTGACCTTTAGTAGCTGTGTACCATACATAATAAAAAGCAGCATAGGAAATAGTGCAAGGATTCATTCTTCATGTGGTTCTGTCTCTTTTATCCACTGGTAGGTAAACTAAAAAAGAATTCTATAAGCTATTGGGAAAAATGCTAAGTTTCCAACTTGACTGTATTGGTATGTATATTTGCTCATTTGTTGATCAGTTGGTTTTTAAATCATCAATATTTGCAGCTTGAACTAGGATGGAAGGTTAATGATGAAACTGATAGCAAAACTATTCCTATATATCATTAGCATCCAGTAATCACTTGATTCCACTTTTATAAGTTAAACTCTGTTCCATACCTTACACATGTATGTAATAGGGGCAATATTTTTGAAACACCAGCTAATGCATATTCCCTTATCAATAAAACAATTTCTTTTTCTATATCTAGACCTTCATTGAGTCTAAGCCTGGCATATTCCTCTTCCATTTCCCACTTCAGAAAGGAGGAGATATAATCCTACACAATCCAACCCAATAAACCTTACCCAAAAGCCATAAGGAGGAAGATTCATAACCTTCTGGAATATGGGAAGAATATTAAAGATGGAATTTTTTAAGACATATTCTCTAACCAGAATGTCCTTATTTGCTTCAACTGGGCCAAAATCACCAAATACTGTGTGTGTGTGGCGGAGGGTGTAATTTGGAAGGTGATGGGAGATGTGGGAAGTAGAGGAGGCTTTTGTTGGGATCCTCATTTGGAATGCTGAGAGAAGAATCATGCTCAGGTGGTTCTGTGCTAACTCTGGGTACCTGCACTAGAGGAACAAATAACCCTACAGCATGTTGGAAAGAACCAGTATCACCTTCCTTTGGTTCACGTGAGGGACAGATGTGAAAGTGCCATAGGGAAAAATAAATGTAACTGAGTTAAGAGCTATCATATCTAAAATAAGGCTGCTGCAGCAAGGGCCAAAGTGACCCTACCACAAAAACCACCTATGGCCACCCCAGACACAGCCTTAAAGAATTCTTCTGAGATTTTAAGCTTGATGCTCCTGTAAAAACCAAAAAGAGACAAGTCAAGTAAGAAAATGTCACTGAAATCTGATTCAAGAGAACAAACTGTCCGTCTGTTAGCTGCATCTCAGAAGATATTAATAGCAATGTAATGGTCCCTGGGATCAGAGATGACCCTGAGCATGGAGAAAGCAGATGTTCAGAGAAAAGCTCAGATACCTTACAGGGACCTGAGACCCTTTTCTCCTTTGTTATTAGGACACACAAAGACCAAAACATCTGAAAACCTTCTGGGAGTGAAAGTGAAAGTGTTATCTCTCAGTTATGTCTAACTGTTTGCAACCTCCATGGACTGTAGCCTACCAGACTCCTCTGTCCATGGAATTTTCC
Source organism: Bos indicus (assembly GCF_029378745.1). Taxonomy (NCBI): domain Eukaryota; kingdom Metazoa; phylum Chordata; class Mammalia; order Artiodactyla; family Bovidae; genus Bos; species Bos indicus. Next base: position 92,400,150 of record NC_091764.1, on the reverse strand, counting down.
AGGCAGGAATACTGGAGTGGATTGCCATTTCCTTCTCCAGAGGATCTTCTCAACCCAGGGATCGAATCTGCATTGTGGGCAGATTCTTTACCTTCTGAGCCACCAGGGAAGCTCAGAAGGCCATATAAAGACCAACACATCTGGAAACTTTCTTGGAGGCATTTATCTAAAAGGAAGTATTTAAACTTGAATACAAAGAGAAACAGAGAAGCTAAAGTTAAAGGTATATCTTTGTCCCCAAATTACACCAGCAATTAACCACAGGATGTATCTTCATTAAAGTATATCATTTATACAAATGAAAGAAGTCCCATTTTCTTTAATGTAAGCAGAAGTGTAAGCAGATTTGAAATTATATCCACTAAATTTAACCTCTAGGCATGGTCATTTCCATTTGGTCATGATCTTATTGTTTTTAAATTATCTTTACTTTAAATTCAAATCAGTCAAGAAACCCCACTGGATGGAGGGACTGAGTGGAGAGGAAGTTGCTACTGGCCAAAAGGCTTTATGTTCCAAGTTCTGTGTTGAGCACTCAAGATACATGTGTTATCTTTTTTAAGCCTGGATTTACACATCTTAATCCAGTCTAAACTCCAGGAGATGATAAGGGACAGGGAAGCCTGGCATGCTGCAGTCCATGGGGTTGCAAATAGTCAGACATGGCTTGGCGACTGAACAGCAAAACAATCCAGTGTTAACTTTGAGGAAGTGCATCCCAAGATTTTGGGGGAATATGGGGATATAATCCTACCTAATGCTTACTTGTTTCATGCACACACATAAACACACACACCTCTATCTTTTGCTCAAAAAAGAGACAATTCATCTACAGTTATAGGAAGAAATGCATTAAATCTATTCACAAACATTTTACTTTCACATTCGAGAGACACATTGTTACTTTTACTAGGGCTAGTCAGAAAAGGAGATCTCTGTAAAAATTTATTCTTAAAATCTGAATAGATTTTTGCTTGTCGGCAGAAAAGGCACAGACAGAGACTAGAGGAGAGGAGTGAGACCTGAAATATCAAAGGAAATTTGGAAACCTGCAAGTCATTTGGAAGGGTTTGAGCATCCATACAAAATGGCAGTGTTGAGAGATGAAGCTGGTGAGTCATCGGGGCAAATTATAAGTGATTTATGCCTTATTAGAATGCCTTGAGTTTTCATCCCAAAGACAGTAGAACACCACTGAAGGCTTTTAAGCAGGTGTCTGACATAATCAAAATGGCATTAAAAAAGTCCTCTGCCATTGATGTAGAGTTTAATACAGAAAGAAGAGACTAGCCAGCAAATATTCAGTTCAGAGGCTTCTGCCAAAATCTTAGAGAGAAACAATGTTTTTGTGAAATAATGCAGTGGCAGGTAAAAGAAAAGGTGGAATATATTTGCAAGATAGGAGAATTCTCATCATCAGGTGGGACCTCAGCTCACTTTTTTTTCTACCAATATCTGTGGGCATAGGGTGAATAATTACTACAGGAACAATGGTACAAACAGTTTCCAGGCCCCCATTTCCCTGATATTCCCTTGATCACACTTGGGCTCTCCTGAGACTGTGATTCCATGAATTTTTGATAGTCTTGGCTGTCAGTTGAGCAATGGATCAAGGCTAATAAGGTCAGCTAAAATCTTTACTTGCTTCATAAGATCAAATGTGTGTGAAGCCATAGTCAGCACATTTTGTTTTGTTTTGCTTTCTTATATCTATAGATTAAAACACAACAATTTAATTATGCTTCATGGGACTTTCCTGGCAGTCCAGTGGTTAATATTGTGTTTCCAAGGCCAGGAGCATGGCTTTGATCCCTAGTTGGGGAAGTAAGATCCCACATGGCATGCTGTTAAAAAAAAATAAAAATTTAATTATGTTTCATAACTTTTGGGCATATTATGTGTATATCAGTTGGACATGACTGAGCGACTGAACTAAACTGAACTGAACTTTCAGGCATATATATATCAATGTGTATAGACATACTATGCTTCGGTATTTAAAATATTGTATCTTATTAATTTTATTGCTTTATGGGTTATGAAATTGAGATATTTAGTTAAATTTAATTTTCTTAATACCTTGTACTAATTAAAATTCTATTATGTAAATATATACCTCATTCTTTGCAGTTGATTTTGGAAGGTTCAGTTTCTTAAACAGTAATAAAAACAGGTAACATATATTATTAACTTCCTATGTATCAAGAATGATAAGTACTCTATGTGGAATTTTTAAATTTAATCCTCACAAGTACAAAGTGAGGTGAGTATTGTTATAGGGAAACTAATACTCATGAAGTTTCCCCTAGATCACATAACTCAAAAGGGGTAGTAAGATCAATTCAGATTCAAACTATTAGACTTCAGGTCTTTTGGTACAGATGGGTTAATTTGCCAGGCAGTGACTGGGGTACAGTAGTTGCTCAGTAAAGATTTATTGCATGAGTAAGCAAGTAAATGTCCACCTACAGATTTTGCCCACCTCTAAGTAAATGTCAAACTTATATTCACAGACCTAGGATGACCTTCCTTGAGAACAATGGGTGGACATCAGGCAACATGAGGGCTGTCACATGAGTGTTGTGCTTCAGTTGTGTCTGACTCTTTGTGACTCTCTGGACTGTAGCCCACCAGGCTCTTCTGTCCATGGGATTCCACAGGCAAGAATACTAGAGTGGATTGCCATGCCCTCCTCCAGAGGATCTTCCTGACGCGATGATTGAATCCACGCCTCTTATGTCACCTGTATTGGCAGGTGGGTTCTTTACCACTAGTGCCACCTAGATTTGCTTTATAGGTGACAAAATCGGGTTCCAAAACCAAAAGTACATATGGCAAAGGAGACAGCGAATCTAGTCAAAGAGCTGTTGCAGTAATCCAATGAGAGCTTAAAAAAATGGAAGAAAGGATGGAGGAAAATGAATTTTATATAAATTAGGGATGGAGAATGAACTGAAGTTAATGACTAATATGATGTTGTGGATTAGGAAGAAAAATGAGATATTTTTTACACAATATTATGCAAAAGTATCTAAAATTCACAGCTCCTTTCCTTTATTGATACTTATGGGGTCATGTCTTATAATTTTCATAACTCATATAATTTGTTGCAACAATCTGAAATCTACATATGAGGAAAAGAGATATTGCCATATTGAGGAACTATAAGTTGAGAAAAAGAGAAAAAGGAGTTATTGGAAAAGATTGTTTAGGACTTAGGTACATGACATTTGAATGCTAAGATGCCTTAATGTTTCTCTTGTATGTCTTATTTGAACACAGCCAATATCTGTGTTCTTTTCAAATCAAGTAAACAAGTATTGCTTAAGAATCTATTATGCTTATTCATCCATTTAAAAAAGTAAACACTGAGCAGGTGGCAGGTGTTGTACCAAACACTTTTCCTATTTAGTCACTTACTTTATAATGAAATATAGAAAACATAGCTTCTTGGAACAATAAATTTAGGTGGGCACAAAAAATGATGCAAACTCAACTTCCTCATAAATTTAAAGAGTGAAATGAAATGGTATGGGTTATTATTGAAACAAATATATGGAGAAATATACCATGTTCATGGATTGGAAAAATCAATATAATGAAAATGAGTCTACTACCCAAAACATTCTATAGATTCAACACAATCCCTATCAAGCTTCAATGGTATTTTTCACAGAACTAGAAAAAATAACTTCACAATTTGTATGAAAACACAGAAAACTGAATAGCCAAAGCAATCTTTAGAAAGAGTAATGGAACTGGAGGAATCAGCTTTCCTGACTTCAGACTATACTATACTACAAAGCTATACTCATCAAGACAGTATGGTAGTGGTACAAAAACAGAAATATAGATCAAAGGAACAAAATAGAAAGCCCAGAGATAAATGCATGCACCTATGGACACCTTATCTTTGACAGAGGGGGCAAAAATATACAACAGGGAAAAGACAATCTCTTTAATAAGTGGTGCTGGGAAAACTAGTCAGCCACCTATAAAAGAATGAAGCTAGAACACTTTCTAACACCATACACAAAAATAAACTCAAAATGGATTAAAGATCTAAATGTAAGACCAGAAACTATAAAACTCTTAGAAGAAAACATAGGCAGAACAGTCTTTGACATAAATCACAGCAAGATCCTCTATGACCCACCTCCCAGAGTAATGGAAGTAAAAACAAAAATAAACAAATGAGATTTAATTAAACTTAAAAGTTTTTGAACTGGAAAGCTTTTGGATAGCAAAGGAAACTATAAGCAAAGTGAAAAGGCAGCCTTCAGAATGGGAGAAAATAATAGCAAATGAAAAGATTGACAAAGAATTAATCTTCAAAATATAAAAGCAGTTCATGCAGCTTAATACCAGAAATATGAACAACCCAATCAAAAAGTGGGCTAAAGAACTAAACAGACATTTCTCCAAAGAAGACATACAGATGGCTAATAAACACATGAAAAGATCAACAGTACTCATTATTAGAGAAATGCAAATCAAAACCAGAACGAGGTATCATCTCATGCCAGTCAGAATGGCCACCATCAAAAAGTCCACAAACAACAAATGCGGAAGAGGGTATAGAGAAAAGGGAACCCTCTTACACTGCTGGTGGGAGTGCAAACTGGTACAGTCACTGTGAAGAACAGTGTTGAGATTCCTTAAAAAACTAGAAATAGAACTGCCATACTAACCCAGCAATCCCACTGCTGGGCATACACACCAAGGAAACCAGAATTAAAAGAGACACAGGTACCCCAATGTTCACTGCAGCACTGTTTACAACAGCTAGGACATGGAAACAACCTAGATGTCCATCAGCAGATAAGTGGATCAGGAAGTTGTGGTACATATACACAATGGAATATTACTCAGCTGTAAAAAAAGAATGCATTTGAGTCAGTTCTAATGAGGTGGATGAAACTGGAGCCTATTATACAGAGTGAAGTAAGTCATAAAGAGAAATTAAAATGTAGTATATTAATGCATAGATATGGGATTCAGAAAGATGGTAATGACAATCCTCCAAGCAAGGCAACAAGAGACACAGATGTAAAGAACAGACTTTTGGACTCTGTGGGAGAAGGTGAGGGTAGGATAATTTGAGAGAATAGTATTGGAACATATATATTACCATATGTAAAAGAGATGACCAATGCAAGTTCAATGAATGAAACACAACACTCAAAACCAGTGCTCTGGGATAACCCAGGGGGATGAGGTGGGGAGGGAGGTGGGAGGGGTGTTCAGGATGGGGGGACACCTGTGCACCCATGCTGATTCATGTTGATGTATGGCAAAAACCACCACAATATTGTAAAGTAATTATCCTCCAGTTAAATTAACTGACAAAAATAAAAAATAAAATAAAAATAAAAAGACCATCCTCAAGAGGAAAGCAAAGTAGGATAGTTATTGTGACTATTCTGTAGCATGGCTTTTTTAGCCTTTGCTAGGGAATATAAAAATAAGAAAAACTGTCTTCTCACATGATGCTTAGCATTTCTCTGAGGAATTCTCAAAACTTGAATTGTCAGAAAACCAGAAGAAAGTATCTCAAACAAGAAAATGGTATGTGTAAAAGAATCCCCAAGAAACTGGTGTATTGGGGTAGGTGAGACATAGTGGGAAGTAGAGGAAGATGACTGTGGATACATAAAACAGGACTATTTTACTGTCAGCTTTTGGGGTGCATATGAGGTCCTTGGGAAAACTCATCTTAGTATGGCTCACATAAAATGGGATTGCTTGTTTTTTTCTTTAAAACAAAGTTACAGTCAAAGAAACGCCAGTCCAATTTCAAATGTCTCAAAGAGTAATGTAAAGCTTTATATTAGTGTACCTTAAAGGAACAGACAGAGCTTTACAGTGTGCCAAATAGGAAATCTTGTAACTGCTCTTCGATTTCTCTTCTTCTTTATGTCTCTCCATCTTCATAGTCTTCCTCCTCCTGCCTCCCACACTGCACTGTTTTGTTTTTTTTTTCACTCCTGAGTAGAGGTATTAATGTGCTACCCCATGATAAATGCCTAGACGCACTGCACAGGACCTTCTCAATCTTTCTCAGATTCCTCCCCGCCCCCACCATACTCCTCTAAGGAGCAACCCTTCTAGAATCCTGATAAATAAAAACGTTCACCTTTTACTACATCACCTACATAGAAAACAATAGCTCTTCCAACAAAGTTATTTTGAAACTCACTCAGACTATGCGGAGAGAAACACTTTTTAAAAAATGAAAATAGAAAATCGTATGTATTCATCAATGTGTTGTTGTGACTCAGTGTTTCTGTGTATTTGTTTACTAACAACCCACTTTTTTTCAGTTCCACTTTTTCTTCCTCTTGGGCTTGGCATTTACTCTTTCTGTTGCCCTTGAGAATTCTATTACCTGTATTAACCAGCTAAAGTCTACTAAAATTTATTGTAGAAAACACTTTGTTTGTTTGTTTGTTTGCCTTGGTTAATTGCTCCAGGAGTTAATGTCACTTCAGTTTCTTTTGGCAAGTGTACAATTGGGCACATAATGCCCTTGCATGATGCAATGGTAACAAATCTAAGGAAGACAACATCTTGGGCCCTTCAGCCGACATTAGTAAGGTGACCACCCCATGCTGAGGACTTGCCATCCATCCTATAGATACTATTTTTGCCCAACTCTGCTGATGAAAGCACATTAGAAGATTTTTCTTTAGTCACTCAGTCGTGTCTGACTCTGCGACCCTATAGACTGCAGCACGACAGGATTCCCTGTCCTACACTATCTGCCAGAGTTTGCTCAAACTCATGTCCATCAAACCAGTGATACCATCCAACCATCTCATCCTCTGTCACCCCTTCTCCACCTGCCCTCAGTCTTTCCCAGCATCAGGGTCTTTTCCAGTGAGTCACCTCTTCACATCAGGTGGCCAAAGTATTGGAACTTCAGCTTCAGTATCAGTGCTTCCAATGACTATTAGTCTCCACTCAAAGTTCTGGACTATTTTAGTTTGGAGATCATGCTTTACATACTAGGACTTTACTTGTCAAACCTTAATTTCAATAGGGGAAGATGTGGATGTATTAATTCCAGTTAGTAAAACTCAGAAACTAACAAGTTGAATGCTTTTTATAACACATCTTAATTCAATTTTTACACAGGAAAGCACACAACAAAAAAAATCTTCCAACAAAAGATTTTCCTTACAGAATTATAATGGATAAATATAGACAGACTAGGAAATTAAAAATCAGTTTAGAATAATACAGAAATAATTGCTGCAGGTGAGACTCAATAATGAATACTAACATTAGTAGGTGAAAGTTTAAGAAGAAACAGGATAGTTGTAAAATCCCAAAGTATTTCTCAGGCTTCCCTGGTAACTCAGCTGTTAAAGAACCCACCTGCAATGCAGGGGACTCCAGTTCAATTCCTGGATTGGAAAGACCCCCTGGAGAAGGGATAGACTACCTTCTCCAGTATTCTTGGGCTTCCCTGGTGGCTCAGATGGTCAAGAATCCTCCCCTGTGGGAGACCTGGGTTCAATCTCTGGGTTGGGAAGATCCCATAGAGGAGAGCATGGTAACCCAATCCAATATTCTTGCCTGGAGAATTTCCATGGACAGAGGAGCCTGAAGGGCTACAGTTCTTGGAGTTACAAAGAGTCATAAATGACTGAGCAACTAAGCACAGCACACAAAGTATTTCTCTCCCAAAATATTTAATTATTTGGGTGATTTTACCATTAAGTCCACATATTCTTATACATATATTATGTTTTTCAAGAGGTGATTTTTAATTCCCCTTTACTTGAGTGTGAACTGGACTTAGGATTCAATGAATAGAGTATGGAAAGGGAAAAAAGAATGACTTTACGACAAAGAAAACTGACAGACACCATTTTATACACTAATATCACCAGTGTGTGTGTTCAGTCACTCAGTCATGTCTGACTCTTTGCAGCCCCATAGACTGTAGCCCACCAGGCTCCTGTGCCCATTGAATTTTCCAGGCAAGAATACTGGAGTGGAGTGACATTTCCTACTCCATGGGATCTTTCCATCCTGGGAACTGAACCTGAATCTCTTGAGTCTCTGGAACTGTCAGGTGGATTCTTTACCGAGACTGCTACCTGGGAAGTCAGTAATGAGACATACTGCTATTATACACCCAAATTTCAGGTGACAAGAAAGAAGTAATATTTCTGTAGTATTCTTCCCCCAAATCCATAATCTCATTCTAATTGTGAAAAACAGCAAACAAACCCATATCAAGGGGCATTCTGTGAAAATACCTAATCAGTGCCTTTTAAAAGCATAAAGGATATGAAAAACAAGTTCTTCCTTGAGTTTCTGTCACAGAACACTAAGGAGATATCACAGTTAAATATGATATGGTATCTTGGATCAAATCCTTGAAATTAGTGTAAAATTTGGACAATTTGAATAATGTCTGCACTTTAGTTATAGTGTTATCCTGATGTTAATTTCTTAGCTTTAATAATTCAAGATATTACCATTGTGATGATAATGCAAGATACTGACACTAGATGAAGCTGAGTGAATATGTGGGAACTTTCTGTATTTTCCTTTCAACTTTAATGGAAGTCTAAAAATATTTCAAAATAGAAGTAGAGGGAAAATTTAAATAAAAATATATGTCCCTCTCCAATTCTTTTAAACTTAAAATTCCTTTTTTCCCCTAAAATGTCATATTAACTTGAGCTGAAAAACCTCTCTCTTTTTCTCTTCGTGCACTTTTCCTGATCCTATGAAGCTCTGTCTTCAACCTCCTGTCCCTGGTGTTGTTATAGAACCAAACTTGGGTCTATTTGCCCATGGACAGTGAAGTCAATCTTCTGACCCTGGGTTACTCTGAAGGCAAAAAATACTGTGTTGATTGCAGAGCATCAAACAAGGGGTATGCGGGGGCTCATGCTCAAAAAGCCCAAACTTCCTGATTTTAGGAAAAAGCTTTTAAAGACAGAGTGAGGGAGAGGGTTTCAGGGTGCCTGGTCAGCACCCTGAATTTGTTGGTGGTGAGGTAACAGGAAGTCAACATCATTAGCCTTCTGGTTCCAACTGGTCTGTGGTCTACCTGCTCGTAGTCATCATGCAGTTAACTTCTTCTACCTGGAGGGGGTTTTAGTATCTGCCAAATAACTCAAGAATATGATTGAAGGTATTATCCATAGCCTTTGAGAAGGAACTAAATGGCTTTGGCTTTGTTTAATGGCTAAGCTATTATTATTATGTCATGTTTGACTGTTTTCTCTTGTTTCTTCATTTTCACTTCTCTGATTAAATTTGATCTTTGGAACTCAGGGAAGACCTAGTACTCTAAAGCTTTCCTGCAAGCAAGAGGCAGGGGAGGACTTCCATGATGATCCAGTGGTTATGAATCTGCCTGGTTATCCAGTGGTTATGAATCCCCAAAGTAGGGGATACTAGTTCAGTCCCTGGTGTGGGAAGAACCCACATGCTGTGAGGCAACTAAGCCTGTGAGCTGCAACTCCTAAAACCTAAGCACCCTAGAGCTCATGCCCTGCAACAAGAGAAGCCACCACAAGGAGAAACCTGCACACTGCAACTAGAGAGTTGTCCCCACCTGTCGCAACTGGAGGAAGCTGGCATGCAGCAAGGAAAAGGCAGTGCAGCCAAATAAATAAAAGAGGCAGGTGACATGGCAAGGTCCTTCTTGGTTTCAGTGGCATGTTTTTTCAGAGCCAGTCAAAACAAAATACAGTAAAATAAAATAAAATATAGGCTTAACAGCTAATTTTCCCAGCCAGGCAAAGTTCACTGGGGCTATTCAGACCTTGAGTCTTGAAATGTCTTGATTAACTGATTCCCACATCCTGATTAGTAAGCTCTTTCTAGGTTGGGAGTAAGGGTAGGACAGGGTGAGATTAGAATTATGCTCTCTTGTTTGCTTTCTAATTTAGAAATCCTCCCTCAAAAATTTGTAGCCCTTCTAATGACAGACTCACAATCTGAGCTTTAATCCTTACTCTTTTTCTTATTGACTCTGGAAACACAGAATGATCATTTAACCTCTGTAGACTCGATTTCTTTAAATACAAAATTGTGGTAATTGCTTCACAGAGAAGTTGCTATCATCATATATTTGAACATCTCAAGTCCTTCACTTTTAATCTCCACTGGCACTCAACCCTATTCAAGCATTGATCCTTTCTTCTCTGAACCACTGTTTTAGCCTCTAAGCAGATTGACCTATATTCACGTTGGCCATTATCCAATCCATTCCTCGTCTTGTGATATAAACAAGATTTCCAAAACACAAATCTAATCATTCTCTTCTTCCACCTTCAACCTTCACAATGTTACCATGGCTTGTGAAATAAATGCAAAATGGTTCAAAGACCCTTGCAAGCTCAACCTTCTCTGCACTTCTATAGGTACCTCACATGTCATGCTCCTCCATGCTGTCTTCTTTTTTAAATTGGAATAGAGATGCTACATAATATTGTGTTAGGTTCTGCTATGCAGCAAATTGAATTAACCATACATATACATACATGAAAAGAAGGGAAGTGAAAAGCAAAGGAGAAAAGGAAAGATATAAGCATCTGAATGCAGAGTTCCAAAGAATAGCAAGAAGAGATAAGAAAGCCTTCCTCAGCAATCAATGCAAAGAAATAGAGGAAAACAACAGAATGGGAAAGACTAGAGATCTCTTCAAGAAAATAAGAGATACCAAGGGAACATTTCATGCAAAGATGGGCTCAATAAAGGACAGAAATGGTAGGGACCTAACAGAAGCAGAAGGTATTAAGAGGGGTGGCAAGAATACACAGAAGAACTGTACAAAAAAGATCTTCATGACCCAGATAATCATGATGGTGTGATCACTCACCTAGAGCCAGACATCCTGGAATGTGAAGTCAAGTGGGCTTTAGGAAGCCTCACTATGAACAAAACTAGTGGAGATGATGGAATTTCAGTTGAGCTATTTCAAATCCTGGAAGATGACACTGTGAAAGTGCTGCACTCAATATGCCAGCAAATTTGGAAAACTCAGCAGTGGCCACAGGACTGGAAAAAGTGAGTTTTCATTTCAATCCCAAAGAAAGACAATGCCAAAGAATGGTCAAACTACACACAATTGCACTCATTTCACATGCTAGTAAAGTAATGCTCAAAATTCTCCATGCCAGGCTTCAACAATACATGAGCCATGAACTTCCAGATGTTCAAGCTGGTTTTAGAAAAGGCAGAGGAACCAGAGATCAAACTGCCAACATCTGCTGGATCATGGAAAAGCAAGAGAGTTCCAGAAAAACATCTATTTCTGCTTTATTGACTATGCCAAAGCCTTTGACTGTGTGGATCACAAGAAACTGTGGAAAATTCTGAAAGAGATGGGAATACCAGACCACCTGACCTGCCTCTTGAGAAACCTGTATGCACGTCAGGAAGCAAGTTAGAACTGGACATGGAACAACAGACTGGTTCCAAATAGGAAAAGGAGGATGTCAAGGCTGTATATTGTCACCCTGCTTATTTAACTTATATGCAGAGTACATCACGAGAAATGCTGGGCTAGAGGAAGCACAAGCTGGAATCAAGATTGCCGGGAGAAACATCAATAATCTCAGATGTGCAGATGATACCACCCTTATGGCAGAAAGTGAAGAACTAAAGATCCTCTTGATGAAAGTGAGAGAGGAGAGTGAAAAAGTTGGCTTAAAGCTCAACATTCAGAAAACTAAGATGTCCCATCACTTCATGGGAAATAGATGGGAAAACAGTGACAGATTTTCTTTTGGGGGGGGCAGGGCTCCAAAATCACTGCAGATGGTGACTGTAGCCATGAAATTAAAAGATGCTTACTCCTTGAAAGAAAGTTAGAACCAACCTGACAGCATATTAAAAAGCAGAGACATTAATTTGTCAACAAAGGCCCATCTAGTCAAGGCTATCGTTTTTCTCATGGTCATGTATGGATGTGAGATTTGGACTGTGAAGAAAGCTGAGTGCCGAAGAATTAATGCTTTTGAACTGTGGTGTTGGAGAAAACTCTTGAGAGTCCCTTGGACTGCAAGGAGATCCAACCAGTCCATCCTAAAGGAGATCAGTTCTGGGTGTTCATTGATAGGACTGATGTTGAAGCTGAAACTGCAATACTTTGTCCACCTGATATGAAGATGACTCATTTGAAAAGACCCTGATGCTGGGAAAGATTGAGGACAGGAGGAGAAGGGGACGACAGAGGATGAAATGGTTGGATGGCATCACCAACTCAATGGACATGGGTTTGGGTGGACTCCGGGACTTAGTGATGGACAGGGATTCCTGGCGTGCTGTGGTTCATGGGGTCACAAAGAGTCGGACATGACTAAGTGACTGAACTAAACTGAACTGATACATACATCCCCTCTTCCTAGGATTTCCTTCCCATTTACGTCACCATGGAGCACTGAGTAAAGTTCCCTGTTCTATACAGTTGGTTCTCATTATTTATCTGTTTTATCTATAGTAGTGTATATAATGCCAATTCTAATCGCCCAAACCATCCCACCAAACCTTGCCTTCATTGGTATCCCTACATTTGCTCTCTACATGTACTGGCTATTGTAAATAGGGCGGCAGTGAACACTGAAGTGCATGTGTCTTTTTAAATTATGGTTTTCTCTGGGTATATGCCCAGTTCTTCTCCATGCAGTCTTAATTCCAGCCACAGTATTCTTCTTTCAACCTTTTATATATTATGCAGCCTCCAGCCTCCAACTTCTTTTCCTTCAGTTATCTCCAAATCTGACTCCTCTCTTCATACTTCGGTCCAGGCCACTTCTTCAATAAAGACCTCTCCAACTTCCCTTTTATCACTTTATAAATATTTATACTATTTTGTGTATCTATCATTTAACATCTGATTCAGTAGAGACTGTCCATGTATGTGTGTGATTATTTGATTAATGCCTACAACTTATTTCACATGAAGTATACACCCAGGATTTCTGAGGATAATATCATTTCTATTTTGGGTTAATTGGTGTTTAATAAAATGTCACTTATCAGTGTTTGAAAAAGATTTGTTCAACTATTAGTTAAAAAGAATTGCCATATGTAGATAACTATATAAATGTTTATATTGTCACCAAATCATTACCTAAAAAGTATCTTTGATCTATGCAACGATGATATTTTAGATTTTATGGATAACTTGGCCTTAGAATAGACTCTCTGGGTTTGTTGAAAAATATTACTGTGTCCCCATCAAAAGAATAGAATATAAATTAAGTCAATTCTCATTATTCTTGGTAGTTATATTCTATAATAATGTGTACATGCTCAGTCGTGTCTGATGTTTTGTGACCCCTTGAACTTTAGCCTGTCACACTTCTTTGTCCCTGGGATTTTCCTGGCAAGAATATTGGAGTGGGTTACTATTTCTTCCCCCAGAGGATCTTCCCCACCCAGGGATCGAACTCGCATCATCTGTGTCTTCTGCACTGCAGGCGGATTCTTTACCACTGAACCACTAGGGAAACCCAGCTGCTAAAAGCAATGAATTAGCAAATACTGAACCATAATTTCTGGTGATGGAATTCCAATTGAGCTATTCCAAATCCTGAAAGATTATGCTGTGAAAGTGCTGCACTCAATATGCCAGCAAATTTGGAAAACTCAGCAGTGGCCACAGGACTGGAAAAGGTCAGTTTTCATTCCAATCCCAAAGAAAGTCAATGCCAAAGAATGCTCAAACTACTGCACAATTGCACTCATCTCACACGCTAGTAAAGTAATGCTCAAAATTCTCCATGCCAGGCTTCAGTAATATGTGAACCGTGAACTTCCTGATGTTCAAGCTGGTTTTAGAAAAGGCAGAGGAACCAGAGATCAAATTGCCAACATCTGCTGGATCATGGAAAAAGCAAGAGAGTTCCAGAAAAACATCTATTTCTGCTTTATTGACTATGCCAAAGCCTTTGACTGTGTGGATCACAATAAACTGTGGAAAATTCTGAAAGAGATGGGAATACCAGACCACCTGATCTGCCTCTTGAGAAATTTGTATGCAGGTCAGGAAGCAACAGTTAGAACAGGACATGGAACAACAGACTGGTTCCAAATAGGAAAAGGAGTTCGTCAAGGCTGTATATTGTCACCCTGCTTATTTAACTTATATGCAGAGTACATCATGAGAAATGCTGGACTGGAAGAAGCACAAGCTGGAATCAAGATTGCTGGGAGAAATACCAATAACCTCAGATATGCAGATGACATCACCCTTATGGCAGAAAGGGAAGAGGAACTCAAAAGCCTCTTGATGAAAGTGAAAGTGGAGCGTGAAAAAGTTGGCTTAAAGCTCACCATTCAGAAAACGAAGATCATGGCATCCAGTCCCACCACTTCATGGGAAATAGATGGGGAAACCGTGGAAACAGTGTCAGACTTTATTTTTCTGGGCTCCAAAATCACTACAGATGGTGACTGCAGCCATGAAATTAAAAGACACTCCTTGGAAGGAAAGTTATGACCAACCTAGATAGCATATTCAAAAGCAGAGACATTACTTTGCCAACAAAGGTCCATCTAGTCAAGGCTATGGTTTTTCCAGTGGTCATGTATGGATGTGAGAGTTGGACTGTGAAGAAGGCTGAGCACCAAAGAATTGATGCTTTTGAACTGTGGTGTTGGAGAAGACTCTTGAGAGCCCCTTGGACTGCAAGGAGATCCAACCAGTCCATTCTGAAGGAGATCAGCTCTGGGATTTCTTTGGAAGGAATGATGCGAAAGCTGAAATGCCAGTACTTTGGCTACCTCATGGAAGAGTTGACTCATTGGAAAAGACTCTGATGCTGGGAGGGATTGGGGGCAGGAGGAGAAGGGGACAACAGAGGATGAGATGGCTGGATGGCATCACTGACTTGATGGACCTGAGTCTGAGTGAACTCCAGGAGTTGATGATGGATAGGGAGGCCTGGCGTGCTGCAAGTCATGGGGTCGCAAAGAGTCGGACACGACTGAGCAACTGATCTGATCTGATCTGATCTGAACCATAACTTCTAGAAGAGATAAAAGGTTAAGTTCCTGAGAGCCTCTGGCCATAGCATTATCAGTTGATCATATGTAACCTTGTTTTACATGACTTCTCTTTAAAGAAACTTTACTTAATATATACTATTGTTTAACATTTAACTCATGGCCAACAGCAACTATAACTCATGTCTGAGTGAAGTTTATCTAACATAAGTATTTTTTCTGTTAAGTCACATCATAGCCTTCTTGCATCTCAGAGCACCAAGTAGCACTTGTAACACTTGATATTTGGAGTCATTTTAAAATAGCTAACTCACACACACACACAAAAGAAAACAATAAAAATGTGAAAAATGAAAAACATGACACTAAATAAACTGCAAAAGGGATACTTGTTTACAGTATGAGAGCTAGCTAAGCTGAAACAAGAAAGGCAGAATGTTACTTTTCACCTCAGCTTGGAACCTGCAATCAGCAAGGTAAATTTTTCACAGCTCCTCTTTTGCTGTTAATTTCTCAGTGATCTGCACATGATGCTGGATGACTGCCCTGATAGCAATGAGCTTGGCTTTACAAATACATTGCAACAAGTAGGCAAATTCACAACTATGAGATCCAGGCGGGGAAAAAAATGAAGATACTCTCTATGTTGCTTCAGGTTGATCTAAAGGTGACTTCTTTTGTATTTTCTCTGAAAAATTATGGACTGAAAAAGTATAAAAACATGTTTTTTTAGCAGAAATAATCCACCCAATCCAATCCATTCTGAAAGGAATCTACTTCAAACTGGGGTCTCCTGCATTGCAGGCAGATTCTTTACCAACTCAGTTATCAGGGGAACCTTTCTGAAATATGACTAGTGAATTTCTACCTTCCATAGTATGGAATCAAATAAAATATTGTCCTTGGAGGACAAAATATGTTACTAAAGGTATTATATTATATACTCATATAGTGCACAGTAATTTCCTTTGTGCATTTAAATATTTCTTTAGAATGTTTTATCGTATATTTGGGTTGGTTCCAGACGAATGTTTCAAGTTTGTCACAGTTCCACATACACTTGCCAGCGCTAATGTTGAAACCTGTGTCACTACCATGGGTGGACTAAGGATGACCGCAGCAAAATCATACCCACAGGTAACTCTGGGAGTCAAGGAGGAGACTATGCAAAAATGCTGCCTTCTTCACAAACTGAAGTCATACAGATATCATCTAAAACATGATATTTTGTAATTTGATATGCATATGAATAGTTTACAGGTAGTATACATATATTATTATTAGTGTACATATATTATTACATATATATGTATTACACATGTTACAGGTAATAATACTTGTACTGTGCAATATAAATGCTAATTCACTTAATTTAATGACATTTTTCTATGCTACCTCTTAGGATGGATGGTAGCATGGTCATTTTTAAGACAAAAGACAACTACAGAATTTTCTCATGCAATTTAAAACACACCAGTTTAATATTTTCTTCTGAGAATGATTCATTTTTAACAGGAATTTCTGCACCAATAGTGGAGATTAAAAAATACAAAATTTTTAGCAGGTTAATATACAGTGCTTTTTAAGAAATGCAATTTTGCACCAGATGCATCAATTTTTTTTTTTTTTTCAGAAAACAAGTATAACTTTGCTTATTAGGGTGAATTGAAGTGAGGACATGTGTACATAACATTTAAAATAAGAAAGACAGGTATCAAAACAGAAATTAATATGATATATTTGGTATCAGGCCAACAGCATCTGATTATAAATGCACAATCAATAATATAATTTGAAACACTGGATCTTTCACATTGTGTTCATGTCCATAGTACAATAATAATACTACTAAAGACCTCATACAAATGGACAGTCTCACGAGTTTGGGCACAGAAGAGAAGGAACGCTTTAAGCATCTAAGCCAGAGTGGAATACTGTGTACTTTTCCCCTTTTAGTCTTTATTCTATTTGCACTATCTTTTCCTGACCTATACAATTTCTCTGGCTCTCAGTGACGGTGGAAAAGAATTGATTTTACCCAGACTTCTAATACCGGCAGTCTTCTATTCACTTAAGTCAGTGTTTTATTACACCTTCTTGGGGGGAGAGTGGGAGATTAGAGAAGAAACAGAGTTGAGAGATCAGGTTCAATTGTTTTGCATTTGTTTATTGCTCTTGGAACTTCTTAGAATGATCTATGTCTCCTTACATTTGCCCATTTTCCTCCTCTCTCTCACCTCCTCTCATTTTCTTTCTGGGTGTGTGTGTGTATATATTATATTTATAATATATAACGCATATCTGAATATTATATATATGGATATATATTAACCTATCTATGGAATGAAATATATATGTATGTATATGTATATATGTATATATATATGAAGTGAAAAGTGTGTGGTTAGTCGCTTAGTCTTATAGGACTCTTCACAACGTCATGGACTTTAGCCCGCCAGGCTCCTCTGTCCATGGAATTTCTCAGGCAAGAATACTGGAGAAGATTGCCTTTCCCTTCTCCAAGGGATCTTCCTGACTCAGGGTTCCAACCAGAGTCTCCTGCATTGCAGGCCGATTCTTTACCATCTGAGCCACCAGGGAAGCCCCACAAACATACATTTTATTCCATATTCCTTGCCATTTAAAATGATGACCAAAAACTGAGAAATTTCTTTATACTGGTATCTCCTAGAATTCTTTTGTCATATAGCTCTTTGAGGTAAGTTCTAAGTACAGTGTTTAGGTGACCACATATATTGAGGTGAATAACTGCATATAATGAGGTGAATAATAATTTGAAGACACTTAGTGGAATCCGTAACTACCCATCTTCGCTGGCTGAGCACATCTGGCAAGGTGACTTTTGACACACTTGAATCGACCTGCCTCATCTGATGTTTAAGAATAGCCATCTCTCTACTAATGTCTAAATGAGAAGCTGAGCCTGCAAGTCAAAGCAGTACATTTATATTGACTTTTTGATGTTTGTGAGTAGCTATGTTTATATGCCTACATTGTGCATAAGTACCGCATGCAGATACACCAAAAATGTTTCGGTTTTGCTCATGTAGGTCATAGCTGAAACATAGATATATAGGCAGCCCATAAACATACTTAAAAGGATGAAAATAATGGTACAGAAAGAGTCACAGATCTGGAAAATCACAGAAGTCAAAACTCAGTGATGTAGATCAGTCAGAGACATAAACAATATTACTTCTATAACAGGAAATACTTTTCAGAAAGCTGTAAAAGATAGACATTGCTATATCATGAGAAAATAAAAGTGAATTTCAGCACTGTACACTTTAGATACTTATGCAAAAAGTCAACAAGTAGTATTGAGATGTGTTTATGTCTAGTAAAATGACTATTGATTAAAGATATTTCAGATCTCTGGCTGCAAATCAAATGTAATGAACATAATAGGCAATGGCTATGAGAATTGAGCAGATAGGATCTCATTTGCTTACCTGGGCAGATTCTTAGTCTTACTAACTTGAATTAGTTTCTTTTTTTGTGGAATGTAATTTTATTTTCTTAAGATTATTATGATCTTAAAGCTTTTATTTAAAATCCAATCCAATTATTTATATTGGATATTTGAAGACAATGCAAAATAACTATAAACTATAACTATAAACTATAAACATTGCACAAGGCAGAAGAAAAGGGACAGAGATTAAGAGGGATAATGTATGTGGTGTCTATGGAAGGGATACAGAGAAATTCTCAGCTTCTTAACTTGTGCAGTAATAAGTGAAATTAAAACTTCCCAAATAATTCATTGCTCTTCTCAAAGATGCCAGGAGAATGACTTTCTTTCTCTAAATCATGCTATGTTACCTAATAATTACCTAAAACTCCTCAAATGTCTCGCCATTCCACTCAAAGAAGTCACTTAATGTTTAGAATCAAAACTACAAGCGAAGTTGCTCAGTCGTGTCTGACTCTTTGCAACCCCATGGACTCTAGCCTACCAGGCTCCTCCGTCCATAGAATTTTCCAGGCAAGAGTACTGGAATGG
This sequence comes from Bos indicus, assembly GCF_029378745.1. NCBI lineage: Eukaryota > Metazoa > Chordata > Mammalia > Artiodactyla > Bovidae > Bos > Bos indicus. Next base: position 92,381,138 of record NC_091764.1, on the reverse strand, counting down.
GTTGCCATTTCCTTCTCCAGGGTATCTTCCAACCCCAGTGATCAAACCCGGGTCTCCCGCATTGCAGGCAGACGTTTTTACCATCTGAGCTGCCAGGGAACCCCCAAAATACAAGCTGTTGTCTAAATCTTAGATGATACCTTCAAGGTAGCAACTAGAAGTTTACTGGTGATTTTGTCCTATTTTCAGTTTTGTTTTTGTTATAGGCTTAAGTTAAAAACACAAAACTCACTCTTGTCAGTACTGACAGTTGATTCACTGTAGTCCAAGAGTCACTGAAGATTATTGTAAGACTCTCGACAATGGGTTTATACCGCATGTATGTACATATTAAGACACTTACAACATATGTTTCTGCCGGGGTCCAGCCCCGGCTGATCCAGGGTATTCAAAGTGGGGACGGCGTCGGCGAGGGTCAGGATACAATAGCTTCAATTAGATATTAATTAAAGATATAAAGAGTAATAGAATAAGGATTGCTCAGTAGGAAAATTCAGAGGAGAAAAGAGGCTGAGTGGCTTGGTTTACGCGGGAGACCAATAAAACTTCAAGACAAGAAGTTTGCACCACTTATGTAGGCCACAGGCGTCCTTCCGTTCTCCCGAAGGAGAGGAGACACTGAGGCCTCCCCGGTCGGATCTTAGAAGCCCAGGCATAATTAGTAAGCATGGTGGGTTCCGCACTCCAGATGGAGACTCAGCCAGAGTGAAAGAGAGAGAGACATGGGGAGACCAGTATTTTGAGAAACTGATCCCAATTCTTTATTTTCCAGAGTCTGTTTTTATACACTGAGATGTTATACAAAAGTCACGTGGGGACAGCAGTCCTGACTTTTATTAAAGTCAGGTGCTTCACACAAATATATACAGAGGTCTTAGGGTGTTACATCATCTTCTGGCTAGGGGGGGCTGCTGACAATTTAAGACCCTCTCCTTGTGACAGCGGTCAGTCAACACTTATTTCTCCAGGGGTGATTATTCTTAAAACAGACGCCACCCAAATAAAGTTATGTTCCTATAGGGTGAGGGTATAGTGGGTTTTAGTTAAGGAAATAATTTACTTAGCCTAAGGTCTAACATGATTAATATCAAAGGTTAATACTTATTTCTTCTATATATTCACTAATGTGTGTAAGGGCAGGGGATGTGGAGACTTAGCAACAAACATTGGCTCAACAAATGAAAAACCCTTCACCAATACAATTTCTAATCAGCCCATTATACTTATACTAATAGTTTTCTAACTTTTCTAAGGAACCTGTTTTTAGAAGGTTTAAAGCATCTCGTGCCCCTCACGGTTGGGAGGCTGTGAGCAATCACATTTGGCTGGACAAGCCCATCAGGCAGGCTAGAGAACCTTCAGAGGAGTTTGTAGGTTAAAACACTCTTGTCATGCCCAGGAGTTTTTATTAACTGGAGCTCTAAGTTAACTCCTTCTCCAAAAGAGGTGGTGGGGGACAGTCCCCTGTAAAGTCAGAGGTGTAGGTGAGAGCACAAAGTAGTAAAGTGGGCAGGCTTTGGTTATGGGCGTAGATGCTCGAGGATTTCCAGGGGGACTCCTGAGGCTCGATCCCGCCTTTGCGTATGTCGAGCCTCCTTCCTCATGACCTTTGCCACGGGCGGAGTGCCTCACTCTGGCCCCCAACATGTTTCAACATAACGTGCTTTTACACTTGACTCCTCTACTTGTTTGTGAGTTTTCTGAGGAATGTATCACTCATTCCCAACCTCTAACTCAGCATTTCAGACACAGAAAGTGCTTAATGAATGTTTGTTGAATGAATGAATCAATGAAGTTCACATTTAAATTTACTATATATTTATTTTAAATAAACACTGATAATTGGTCTGTGCTTTTCATTCAGTTTAATAATGGGAAATAACTGAATCTTACAATGCCTTTTCCAAGGTATTTTACCAGTATCAACTTTTTTTAAATGCCATTATTTTTAAGCATAATATTCTATGTTTTTATGTGATTTGGAAATTTTTTATTCAACTATAAAATTTTTGAGTGCATTACTATTGAAAGGTCTATCAAATATACATATATTTAAATTGGAAGGTTGTATTTTCTCTATTCTTATACTGGTAATATACAAAATCATGAAACTAACTAAAAAAGAGAGATGAAAAACCCAACTGTAGATGAAAGGCTTCATGCAATACTTACAGAATATTTATTAGAAATTAGAAAACAATACTAGATAAAATCAAAAGTACTCATATTTTCTTATTTTGCTTCTATTTAACTCTGATTAGTGATGCTTATCTCTCATTGTTCTTAAAAATATAGCAGTGATATTTGATAATAATACCTTAAGAAAAAAAGGTTTCCAAATTTGTCAGATTTTTCCAAAAAGATTCTGTAATTCTTTGCTCATTACTCACGGGGTTCATGTTGAATGCCTTATACTACACACGTAGACCTAAAAAACAGGCAAACTTTTTAAACTCTAGCAAATAGAACTTACAACTTTTAATGGACTCTAAAGCAGTTTATGTAGATTAGGAAAGGCTAGAAAATATAATTTTAAAGTTTTCTCACTGAGAATTTAATACCTATCTGATTTATATAAAAAAAAACAGTATTTAACTTAATACAATAATGACCTTTTTGTAGTAATTTGCAATATGTATTATTCCTTTAGGGGAATATCGTTATGCATCCTGGTAAGATGAGCTTTCCTATGTAAATGCTACCCTTTTAAGGTCAAAAGCTGTGCTCAGTTAATGACAGCAAACGAAAAACAGTTAAGTCAGATGTTCAATATAAACAACAAAGAAAATCCAGAGCTTTGTGGTAATCCTCTAATATACTTTAAAGCAGTTATAGCTATTTTAATATATCTATATATGCACATATACTTATAAACAGAGCTATATAGATATACACACACAAATACATGTTTCTCCAGAGTAGCATACAATTATGCTATTATTTTAAATTTCAATTTGAGTCTTAATCTATACTAACAAGGTAAGTAAGACCTTTCTAAATACCATTAGCATTGTGCATTCAATATTTTACTTCAAGCATTGGGCATACATCTGTTTTTATATTGTTAAGAATCTAAAGTGCAATTGTACCAAACATCCATACAACATCAATATTCCCTGTAAAATTTACCCTTCTACGTACACACTTAGGAAATCATCCTTAAAGTAAAAAGAGGTTTGGTATTCTTTTTTCTATAATTGCTTTACCATTGTGTTAGTTTCTCCTATACAACAACGTGAATCAACTATGTATATAAATATACCCCAACTCTCGTGACCTTCCCTCTCCCCACCTCATCCCACCTCCAGATGATCACAGAGCACTGAGCTGAGCTCCCTGTGCCATACAGCACCTCCCCATTAGCTATTTATTTTACACATGGTAGTGTATATATGTCAATCCTACTCTCTCAATTCCTTCCACCTTTTGGAGGGCAGGGAACTTAGTATTTTAAATAATTATCTCTTTATTTATAATCAAGGAATTTAGTGAAGCCACTATTCAGAATCTTTCCCTTCTGTTACCATTACCATAGCTTCACAGGGCAGCACAGTCTAAACAACCTAAATGCCAGCATATTATATATACTTCCCATAAGATCAGCTTTTCTCGGTGAAAAAAATTAAGAGGAAACAGCACTTAAATAGCGGGGGGAACTAGAACTTGTTCAGTACAAGTTTAAGATCAGCAGTTACCCACAAAGCTGTCAAGTGGCACTGTTAACTATACTAATTTATTCTATAATTTAATGTAATCTTGACCCCTGTCACATGTTAATACATCATGAAAAAAGTGGGTAAGAAGCTCATGCTTATTAATGAATTGAAGAAATGTCACATTGTTTTTTGCCTTTAAGTCTATATTCCAATGAAATATCTTAATATTAGAATTAGCAGAGCCTAGACAATTTCAATATGTAATTATGTCTGTGTAGATTTTGCTAGTTAGTGCTGCGATCAAGAAATACTTAATTTTTAATTATGTCATAGATGGAGGGTTGATTTTTGAGTCAAGGATAACCGGGATAAGTCTGGACATGAACTCTGTAATGTGGACTGTAATTTGTCTGCTGGGAAAGCAGAGAGTTTTAGCAGAAAGACAAACTAGATTACTAAAGTTAAGGTGGGCAATTACTTAGCTGTTAATCTCCATGGTTTTAATGATTTCACTGGTTAAAATACTTGTCACAAATATAAAGTAAGTGCAATTTGTTTAGTCATATTGTGTTGACAGATCGGTGCCAGGATATATTTTATTCTCTCTTCTTTCTTGTGTGTTCCATTCCTCATCTCCCCACAAAATACACACATACATAATGCATATATGCATAAGATGAAAAATGGTGCGTGCTGCTAATTTCTTCATTTCCAATTCCATCATAAAAGTTACCCTTACCTACAAGATAACATGTCATAGGTTAGTAGGAAAATAACTTTGTTTAGCAAAGTAAAGATTGAATCCTCTGTTGGGAAGCACTTTGATGGGAATTAGTCCCCTTTTCCTTTCGTTGTGTGTGTGTGTGTGTTTTCTCAGCCTGTAATATTCCATTTGATCACTCCCTCCAACCACTGATTTATAATTGAAGTGAATTATTAAATTAGTGTGAAAATGACAAATGTTCTAGAATTATTTATTTGAAAAGGGAAGTCACTTCAATATAATCAATTAACCTACAATCCCATAATAAAGAGTTATTGAAGGCATAAGATGATAACATCTGATTTTTACTGGTCTGACAATCCTGGGCAAATTACTACATCTTACTGGAAACACAGAGCTAGATGAGGGTATAGAAGATGGCCAGATTGTGCAAAATTAATTTATCCAAGCTGCTCCACACAGATGAAAACCTATAATATAAAAGAACACTTTGTTATTGCTTTGTTTTTTCTAGTGGGATTGAACGCTCATGTTTCCTGTCTTCATGTTTAAGTGGGGATCACTGCTATCTATGTTGGGTACATGTTGGGTGAATATAGGCAGCAAACAAAAAGTATCGTATTGGTCTACTTACTTTTTCAGGTCTATGACTTCTTTAACACCTCCCAAGGAATGGATTTTTCCTTGAAGTTGACTGATACCATGTCCTAACGCACTGAAAAGAGCCATCACCCTCTTAGCACAATTTGCTGAAACTCACAGGGGGATGCAATGTCTCACCTGCCTGGCAGCCACTGTCTTATATTTGCTAGGGTGTGATGTAGATACAGGTTATTCTAAAGAATGCCTCAACAAAATCTTAAAAGAGCGTCATTATCACAATACAAGAGAACTAAAGATTTACATGCAAATTTAAACTTTCCCTTGGGCTGCATGAAAGACTCAAACTTTTGCAAGGAGGGATCTCCTGTGTATTTTCACTTGGAATCTGACTTGACTTTTTCTCTTCTAGGTCCTTCAAATTCACTGCAGCCTCTCTCAAGAGTATCAGTCTGGGGACCACTCCATCTTGCCTTAAAAACCATCTTAATCTCTCCACAGATTTTTTTCCCTTGATTCCTTCATTAGTTTTTGAAAATTCTAGAGATTCTTCTGCATATAGTGAACATATTTTCATAGTCTCCTTAGGGTCTATAGTCTCATACAAAGAATGAAGGTAGGTGTGTCCATTTCTGTTCAATATCCCACTAATAAGTATGAATCACTTGTGAAAAATAAATCCACTCTTCCCATCAATAGCAAACATTTCCCTTGGAGACAAACTCTTATAAACCACTAAGAGGTGAATGGTTTTCTCCTTTGAGTTGTAAAGCTCCTCCTCACTACTAAGGAGAGAGTACTTGGCTGTGTTGACTGGGACATGCTTCATTAGTAGCAACCAGCATTTGTCACTGTGATACTTGGCAACAAGGCACTGCTCTGATTATGTTATCTTGATTTGTAAAAAATCTACCTTTAAAAGCAGAATGCTAGAATTTGTTTTGACCATTTCCACTATTAGTGATAACAGTCTAGATTCTGAGTCAAACTGGCTGAACTTAAACCCACTGGCACCATTTACTGTACTGGTTTAAGCACTCTGACTAGTCTCTATAAGCTCAGTTTATTCTTCTGTTAAAAATATTACATAACCTATATAAAACCTTGAAATATTGAGTATATGTTTATATAAAATGTAACATTTACCTTATAATACACACACACACACATATATACACACACACACACACATATGCAGAGTACATCATGAGAAATGCTGTGCTGGAAGAAGCACAAGCTGGAAGCTGGAAGAAGCACAAGCTGGAATCAAGATTGCCGGGAGAAATATCAATAACCTCAGATACGCAGATGACACCACCCTTATGGCAGAAAGGGAAGAGAAACTACGAAGCCTCTTGATGAAAGTGAAAGAGGAGAGTGCAACAGTTGGCTTAAAGCTCAACATTCAGAAAACGAAGATCATGGCATCTGGTCCCATCACTTCATGGGAAATCAATGGGGAAACAGTGGAAACAGTGTCAGACTGTATTTTTCTGGGCTCCAAAATCACTGAAGATGGTGACTGCAGCCATGAAATTAAAAGATGCTTACTCCTTGGAAGAAAAGTTATGACCAACTTAGATAGCATATTGAAAAGCAGAGATGTTACTTTGCCAACAAAGGTCTGTCTAGTCAAGGCTATGGTTTTTCCAGTGGTCATGTATAGATGTGAGAATTGGACTGTGAAGAAAGCTGAGCGCTAAAGATTGATGCTTTTGAACTGTGGTGTTGGAGAAGACTCTTGAGAGTCCCTTGGACTACAAGGAGATCCAACCAGTCCATTCTAAAAGAGATCAGCCCTGGGATTTCTTTAGAAGGAATGATGCTAAAGCTGAAACTCCAGTACTTTGGCCACCCCATGCGAAGACTTGACTCATTGGAAAAGACTCTGATGCTGGGAGGGATTGGGGGCAGGAGGAGAAGGGGACGACAGAGGATGAGATGGCTGGATGGCATCACCGACTCGATGGACATGAGTTTGTGTGAACTCCGGGAGATGGTGATGGACTGGGAGGCCTGGTGTGCTGCTTTTCATGGGGTCGTGAAGAATTGGACATGACTGAGCGACTGAACTGAACTGAATGTGTTAGTTGCTCAGCCATGTCAGACTCTTTGCGACCCCATAGACTGTAGCCCACCATGCTCCTCTGTCCATGGGATTTTCCAGGCAAGAATACTGGAGTGGGCTGCCATTTCTTTCTCTATATATAAATATAAAGGTGCATATATAAGAAGGCTGAGCCCTGAAAAATTGATGCTTTCAAACTGTGGTGCTGGAGAAGACTCTTGAGCGTCCCTTGGACTGCAAGGAGATCAAACCAGTCAATCCTAAAGGAAATCAACCCTGAATATGCATTGGAAGGACTATTGCTGATGTTGAAGCTCCAATACTTTGGTTACCTGATGTGAAGAGTTGACTCATCGGAACAGACCCTGATGCTGGGAAAGACTGAAGGCAAAAAGAGAAGGCAGAGGACGAGATGGTTAGATAGCATCACTGATTCAATGGACATAAATCTGAGCAAACTCCAGGACAAAGTGAAAGACAGGGGAGACTGGTTTGCTGCAGTGCATGGGAATCACAGAGTTGGGCATAACTTGCCAAGTGAACAGCAAAAGAACAACAACAAATACACACATACTGAAAGAAAGAAAAAGGAGACAGACTTAGAGGTTTCTAGAAAAGTGCCTGTATGTAGTAATGACTTTATCAACGACGTGGTTGAAGATGCGATGACTATACAGTGTAGTCCTAAATTTACATGACTTTGCAGACAAAGGCTTATAACCTCATTCAATAAATCACTATGTTTAGTTATACTCTTTTCTTTGAATCTAAAAAATAATATGAACAAGCAAGTTTAAAAACAATTTTTTCTAGCTTTTCTTCCCCTAAAATTTATTCAACATTCTGAAGTTTGTGAAGTTTTTCTACCAGAATTTTCATTACCAATAAATCACTTGGACAATAATATATTTAAGTTCAGCCCAATTAGGAATTTTCCTCACTACAACATTATATAACAATTTTATTCTTAAATAGAGCATCATGATAGCTGAACTACTGCCAGTCCAGTTTTTTTAAATAATCTTTTCATATTGGGATCAAAAATTAAGGTGTTAAAGATCAGTAAGTAATAACACTCACCAACTGAATTTATGTTTGCTGAAAAAAATGTAAGAATAATGTCAGCATCATGGCGGACTGAGACACTCCCTTTATCTCTCCCCTTCAAGCTACACATAAGATATCCACAACTCAGGAAAAATGCTTCTGCCCAACACACCAGGATGCTGGAGAATTCCACACATCTGTGGCTGTAAAGGTGGGTGAACTGGAGCACATAAAGCAGTCAGAACTAGAGGAACAGTGAAGGTAATGCTTGCATTCTGGATATAGCAGCTGAGTCTCTACTAGAAAAAGACAAATAAATGAAGCTCAAAGTCAGTAGAAGAAAGGAAATAATAAAGATCAGAGCAGAAGGAAATGGAATAGAAACTAAAAACACAACAGGAAAATTAGTGAAACTACGAGATAGTTCTTTGAAAAAATGAACAGAACTGAAAAATCTTGGGATTTTCCCTCTGGTCCAATGGTTAAGACTTGGTCTTCCAATGGAGGGGATGTGGGGTTCAATGCTTGGTTGGGAAACTAAGATTCCACATCAGTCAGTCAGTTCAGTTCAGCCAGTCAGTCATGTTCAACTCTTTACAAACCCATGGACTGCAGTCCACTAGGCTGCAGCCCACATGCTGCAAGGTTTCACATGCTGCAGGCCAGTTAAGCCTGCATACCATGGTGAAGATCTCCTGTGCCTCAACCAAGATCTGACCCAGACAAATAAATAATAGATTTTTTTAAAAGAAAAGTCTTTAGCTAGACTCACTGCAAAAAAAGAGAGAAGGCTCTGAAATAAAATCAGAGTGGAACAAAAAGAAATAACAAATACCACAGAAATGTAAAAGGTTAGGTTATAAGAGGTATTATGAATAAATACCAACATATTTGATAACTTAGACAAAAGGGGAAAATTTCTAGAATCATACAATGGCTAAAAACTGAATCATGAAAAAGACAATCTGAATAGACTGATCATCTATACAGAGATTGAAACAGTAATCATAAAGCTTCCCACTAAAAAAAGGTCCAGGATCGATTGCTTCACAGATGAATTCTACCAAACATTCAAAGGGAATTTTATATCTATCCTTCTCAAACTCTTGCAAAAAAATGAAGAGAAAGAAACACTTCCCTATTCATTTTCAGAGGCCAACTCACCCTGATACTGAAATCAGATAAAGACAACATTAAAAAAGCAAATTATAGGGAATATATGTATACTGCTAAGAAACTTCAGTCATGCCTGACTCTGTGCGACCCCATAGACGGCAGCCCACCAGGCTCCCCCAAACCTGGGATTCTCCAGGCAAGAATACTGGAGTGGGTTGCCATTTCCTTCTCCAATTCATGAAAGTAAAAAGTGAAAGTGAAGTCACTCAGTTATGTCCAACCCTCAGCGACGCCATGGACTGCAGCCTTCCAGGCTTCTCCGTCCATGGGATTTTCCAAGCAAGAGTACTGGAGTGGGGTGCCATTGCTTTCTCCAATATGTATACCTATGGCTGATTCATGTTGATATATGGCAGAAACCAACACAATATTCTAAAGCAATTACCCTCCAGTTAAAAAATAAATGAGTTTAACTTAAAAATAAAAATAAAATAAATTTTAAAAAGCAAAGATCTCTGATGAACATAGACGTAAAAGTCTTCAACAAAATATTATCAAACTAAACACAATACATTAAAAGAACTGTATACTGTATTAAAGTGAGATTTATTCCAAAGATGCAAGAATGGTTCAACATCTACAAATCATTTAACATGATATATCACATTAACAAAATTAAAGAAAAAAATCATATGATCATCACAATAGATTCAGAAAAAAGCATTTGACTAGATTTAACACACATTTATGATAAAATGGACATACCTCAACATAATAAGGGCCATATATGACAAAATCATAGCTAACATCAAACTCAATGATAAAAAAATCAAAAGCTCTTCCTCTAAAATTAGGAAAAAGACAAGGATGCCTACTCTCACTACTGTTATTCAACATAGTATTGAAAGCCCTAGCCAGAGCAATTAGGCAAGTAAAATAAATAAAATGCTTGTAATTTAGAAAAGAAAGAACTTTCACTATTCATAGATAACATAATTATATGGGTGTTCCCTCAGTAAGTCATCTATGTAGATTTACCAGTAGTAATACTCAACAATATGACATTTATAAATACACTTTTTTCTGTTTTTATATGTAGGCAAGGCATATATGTGACTCCCAAAATGTTCAATAAATGTTTTGTGCAATCTTCGAAAATATGTTAAAGTGTGTTCTCATCATGCATACACTACTAACTTAAACATTGCTTGTCAAATTGAACCAGGTGATGTCTCTACTTTATCAAAATTTATTAAAGATCAGGAGAAATGTGGCAGCAGAGGACCAACTAGGCAATTTGCAGGTGTGTTTGAGAGAGGATGACCCTGCAAGACTCAGGAGATACGAAAAAAGCAAGAATTTAGAATGAGGGCCTTTCAGAAAAGACTCAGTTTGATACACTCTCATGCTAAGCTCCATCACTTCGAGTCTCTTCTTTTCATTAGCTTAATGTTCAGATACTTAAGTCATACATTTCTTTTATATTACAATTAGAAGACATTCTTCTTCCCACTTAATAAAACTGAAAATAATTTCCTATTTTTTTTCACTCCTGTTAATGAGTATTTGGAAGCAGACTTATCATTCAAAAATTAAACTTTTTTTCGGTTTCTTCAGTTTTGGAAAATATATGCTAATAATTAGCAAGCTTTTAAAATTACAGAAAAAATTCAAAAGTTTCATGCTCTTTTGCATTATAATTTAATTAATATTGTGTCCTTATACTTCTTGTACTTCTTAATGGCATATATATATCAATGCCATGATTCTATGCATCTGAAATAATGTACAATATCCATCATTTCTGTATGAGCAGAGATTTTGTTTTCATTTTGTTTCTACTTTGTTCAGCAGAGGTTTTTGACTCTGCAGTCACCCTTTCTCAGTGTAACTTCCATGAATTTGACCTCAGCCATACATATTGCTGGGCTTTCCTGGTGGTTCAGTTGGTAAAGAATCCGCCTGCAATGTGAGAGAACTGGGTTCAATCCCTGTGTTGGGAAGATCCCCTGGAGAAGGGAAAGGCTACCCACTCCAGTATTCTTGCCTAGAGAATTCCATGGACTGTATAGTCCATGGTGTCACAAAGAGCTGGACACGACTGAGTGATTTTCACTGTCATCAGTTCAGTTCAGTCACTCAACTTTGTCTCTTTGTGACCTCACGGACTGCAGCACACCAGGCTTCCCTGTCCATCACCAACTCCTGGAGCTTTCTCAAATTCATGTTCATCAAGTCAAGGATTCCATCCAACCAACTCATCCTCTGTCGTCCCCTTCTCCTCCCGCCTTCAATCTTTTGCTACATCAGGGTCTTTTCCAATGAGTCAGTTCTTTCCATCAGGTGGCCAAAGTATGTAGCTTCAGCATCCGTCCTTTCAATGAATATTCAGCACTGATTTCCTTTAGGATTGAAGGATTGATTTCCCTCACTTTCATACATATTGCTAAAACATATGTCAAGTAAAGTAGCTTTACTAAATACCTGCGTGAGTGGTGAGTGCTTGCTCAGTCGCTTCAGTTGGGTTCATCTCTGCAACTCCCTGGACTGTAGCCCTCCAGGCTCCTCTGTCCATGGGATTCCCCAGGCAAGAATACTAGAGTGGCTTGGCATGCCCTCCTCCAAGGGATCTTCGCAAGCTAGGGATCAAACCAGCAGTTTTATATCTCCTGAATTGGCAGGTGTGTTCTTTACTACTAATTCCACCTGGGAAGCCCCAAACCACATTAATAATAGCTAAATTGTACAATTTCTATGCATCAGTGCAAACTAGTTGATCTTCATTACTTCATGGAGTCTTTATATCAATAATGTTCCTATGAGGTGAATATGTTTTAACCTGTATTTCTATGATGAGAAAACTATCAGTCATAGAAGCTTAGAAGTTTCCTATAGGTCACTGAAATCTAAGTGAACATTCAAATATAAACAGAATCAACAAGATCTGCCTAACCCCAGACAACTGTATCCAGATCAATGAGCTTTGATTTTCACTTTTGGTGTACAGATGAATCATGGAAAAAGGCAGCTGGGGTTAGGAGAATAGAGAGAGTAAATGTGAAGGTGGAGAGAGGGAATTAGAAATTTTCTCAAATGGAGATACTATGAGAGCTTGGAGGTTGAAGTTTGACTAAGATTTATGTTGATAACAAATATCATATATTAGCACATCTATGGAGAAGGCAATGGCACCCCACTCCAGTACTCTTGCCTGGAAAATCCCATGGACAGAGGAGCCTGGTGGGCTGCAGTTCATGGGGTCGCTAGGAGTTGGACACGACTGAGAGACTTCACTTTCACTTTTCACTTTCATGCATTGGAGAAGGCAATGGCAACCCACTCCAGTGTGCTTGCCTGGAGAATCTCAGGGATGGGGGAGCCTTGTGCGCTGTCATCTCTGGGGTCGCACAGAGTCAGACATGACTGAAGCGACTTAGCAGCAGCAGCAGCACATATATATGGAATCTAGAAAAATTGTATAGATGAACCTATGAGCAAGGCAGGAATAGAGATGCAGATGTAGAGAACAGACATGTGAAGACAGAGCTAAAGGGGAGGGTGGGATGAACAGGGATAGTAGGATTAACATATGTACACTTTGTTGCTGTTCAGTCACTAAGTCATATCCAACTTAGACTGCAGCACACCAGGCTCCTCTGTACAGTACCATATATAAAATAGACAGCTAGTGGGAAGCTGTTGCATAGCACAAGGAGCTGAGCTCAGTGCTCTGTGATGACCTAGATGGGTGGGATGCGGAGGGGAGGGATGAGCGGGAGGGAGGCTCAAGAGAGAGGGGATATGTGTGATATATGTATACTTGGCAGCCCACTCCAGTGTTCTTGCCTGGAGAATCCCATGGACGGAAAAGCCTGGTAGGCTGCAGTCCATGGGTCACAGAGTCGGACACGACTGAAGAGACTTAGCAGCAGCAGCAGCATAGCTTATTCATATTATTTTACAGTAGAAACTAACACACTGAGAATGAGAATTTAGTCTTCTATCAATTTAGCACTCATAATTAAATTAAGGGCTTAATCATCACCCAAGTCTGTTTTTCTGCTCTGGGAAATAAAGGTCTCTTTGTATTATGCCATGGAAACCCTTTGACACTGACATTTTTATTTAAATTGTTAATTAGTAGATCTGAGTCTGTCATTTTTTCTCTTCAATGAATCAATAATGATTATCAAAGCCACAAACTCCGCAGTTCTTATAGGTACCTACTCCTCTTTATCTCCCAAATGCACTAGACCAAGTTTTTTTCTTCTTTTTAAAAATTTTATTTTATATTGGAATATATTTGATTTAAAACGTTGTACACCTTCAGGTGTACAGCAAATTGATTCAGTTGTATATAGTGGAGTAGTGTTAGTCACTTAGTTGTGACCTACTCTTTGTGACCTCATGGACTATAGCTCACCAGACTCCTGTATCCATGGGATTCTCCAGTCAAGAATACTGGAGTGGGTAGAAATTCCCTTCTTCAGCATATCTTCCAGACCCACCAGTCAAATTCTTATGTCTCCTGCATTGGCAGATGGGTTGTTTACCACTAGTGCCACATGGGAAGCCCTGAGCCATAGTACACCTGGATTTTTGACCAATAGAACAATGATATAATGAAATTGTATTGTGTTAAGCCACTAACCTCATGGTAACTTGCTACAGCAGCAACAGAAACTAATATCAGGGGAAAAGCTATCTAAAATACTACACTCATGTTAATGCAGACTGCAGACCATCAGATTAGGCTATATCAACAGTATATGAAACATGAACTTCCAGATGTTCAAGCTGGATTTAGAAAAGGCAAAGGAACCAGAGATCAAATTGCCAACATCCACTGGATCATTGAAAAAGCAAGAGAGTTCCAGAAAAATATCTATTTCTGCTTTATTGACTATACCAAAGCCTTTGACTGTGTGGACCACAACAAATTCTGGAAAATTCTGAAAGAGATGGGGATACCAGACCACCTGACCTGCCTCTTGAGAAATCTGTATGCAGGTCAGGATGCAACAATTAGAACTGGACATGGAATGACAGACTGGTTCCAAATTGGGAAAGGAGTACATTAAGGCTGTATATTGTTACCCTGCTTATTTAACTCATATGCAGAGTACATCATGATAAATGCACAAACTGGAATCAAGATTGCCGGGAGAAATATCAGTAACCTCAGATATGCAAATGACACCACCCTTATGGCAGAAAGTGAAGAAGAACTAAATAGCATCTTGATGAAAGTGAAAGAGGAGCGTGAAAAAATTGGCTTAAAAGTCAACATTCAGAAAACTAAGATCATGGCATCCGGTCCCATCACTTCATGGCAAATAGATGGGAAAACAGTGAAAACAGTGAGAGATTTTATTTTGGGGGGCTCCAAAACAATAGTTTTGACTAGATGGTCCATTGTCAGCAAGGTAATGTCTCTTCTTTTTAATAGGGTGTTTAGGTTTGTCATAGTTTTTCTGCCAAGGAGCAAGCATCTTTTAATTTCATGGATACAGTCACCATCCATAGTGATTTTGGAGCCCATGAAAATAAAGTCTGTCACTGTTTCCATTATTTCCACATCTATTTGCTATGAAGTGATGGGACCAGATGCCATGATCTTAGCTTTTTGAATGTTGAGTTTCAAGCCAACTTTTTCACTCTTCTCTTTCACTTTCATCAACAGGCTCTTCAATTTCTCTTCTCTTTCTGCCATGAGCATGGTGTCATCTGAATATCTAAAGTATTGATATTTCTCTCTGCAAACTTGATTCCTGCTTGTGTTTCATCCAGCCCGGCATTTTGCATGATGTACTCTGCACATAAATTAAATAAGCAGGGTGACAATATACAGCCTTGACATACTCCTTTCCCAATTTGGAACCAGTTGCTCCATGTCCAGTTCTAATTGCCTCTTCTTAACCTGCATACAGATGTCTCAGGAAGCAGGTAAGGTGGTCATCTCTTTAAGAATTTTCCACAGTTTAATGTGATCCACACCGTCAACAATTAGGCTTCCTTCCTGGCTCAGCTGGTAAAGAATCTGCCTGCAATGCTGGAGACCTGGGTTTTATCTCTGGGTTGAGAAGACCTGGAGAAGGGAGAGGCTACCAACTCCAGTATTCTGGACTGGAGAATTCCACGGACTCTGTAGTCCATGGGGTTGCAAAGAGTGAGACACAACTGAGAGACTTTCACTCACTCTCTCACACAGTCAGAAGCTTTGGCATGGTCAATAAAGCAGAAGTAGAAGTTTTCCTGGAACTCTCTTGCCATTTCCATGATCCAACAGATGAAACAGATCTTAAATTATCACGTATTTTCCAAGGGTTAATATTATATAATTTATTGTAGTAGAAATTATAGTGTAAACCAATACTACCATTAACCTAATGGCCTCAGACACTTTTTATTTTATTTTAAATGAAATTAAACTATTATTCATTACTTGTCTTCACATAATACCTTTAATCACCAAACCCTAAATCTTACTCATAGCACCATCTATTACATATATATATATATAGCATATAGAATTATATGATATACTATATGCATATATATTATATACATACCAAGCATTACCCAAACCTGTGCAATTGTAATTGGAGAGTAAACATAGTCCTCAAAGTTTGGGAAATTTTAAGAACAGTGTCATGATAATAGTAAGATGGCTTTTTTGGTAAGCAGCCTGAGATGACCTCTAAAAATGGTTCATTATTCACTTAACCCAGAAAACCCCACAAAATCATGCATATCAAGAGTTCAAATCTTAGTGTTCATTTTATTTATTTTTTTTTAAATTTTATTTTATTTTTAAACTTTACATAATTGTATTAGTTTTGCAAATATCAAAATGAATCCATCACAGGTATACATGTGCTCCCCATCCTGAACCCTCCTCCCTCCTCCTTCCCCATACCATCCCTCTGGGTCGTCCCAGTGCACTAGCCCCAAGCATCCAGTATCGTGCATTGAATCTGGACTGGCATCTCGTGTCCTGACCATTAAGGATATGCGTATCCCAAAAGCCATGAAGTATCTGAAGTAGTAGTTGTTCGTAGTTTAGTTGCTAAGTCATATTGAACTCTTGCGACTCCATGGACTATAGCCTGCCAGTCTCCCCTGTCTATGGAATTCTCCAGCCAAGAATATCCGAGTGGGTTGCCATTTCTTTCTCTAGGGGATCTTCCCCACCCAGGGATTGAACCCAAGTCTCCTGCATTGCAGGCAATCTCCCATGTTGCAGGCAGATTCTTTACCGACTGAGCCACCAGGGAAGCCATGTATTTGAAGGATGTCACTTTAAGGAAGCAATGTGTGCCATTCTGTTGTTTCATTGGTGGAGCTGGTAGGTGTTCACAGGCCAGACAGTGGGGCTGAATGCAGGGTCAATGGTCCAAAAAAAGTGTTGAATTTTTACTGCACATGCTCAAAAATGCAGAGAGCAATGCTGAATTTAAGGGCTTAAATGTAGATTCTCTGATCATTGAGCACGTCCAGGAGAACAAAGCCCCCAAGAGGCAGTGCAGGACTTACAGAGTTTGTAGTCAACTCAACCCATACATGAGCTCTCCTTGCCACACTGAGATGATCCTTAACTGAAAAAGAACAGATTGTTCCCAAACCAGAAGAGGAGGTGGCACAGAGCAAAAACATATCCTAGAAGAAACAAAAACATATGGCCCTGAAATATATGGCACAAAAAGCAAAAGCAAATGAAGTTAAAAAAAAAAAAAAAGTGAGATGGGGCAGATGCTATATTAAAATAAGATTTCTTGACACTTAAATATTTCATATGTAAGGTTACTTTTCCTTTCCCCAGGTGGCTCAGTGGTAAAAATTCCACCTGCCAATACAGGAGCTACAGGAGATAGGGGTTTGATCCCTGGGTCAGGAAGATTCCTTGGAGAAGGAAATGGCAACCTGTTCCAGTATTCTTGCCTGGGAAATTACATGAACAGAGAAGCCTGGTGAGCTACAGCCCATAAGGTCCCAAAGAGTCACACATGACTTAGCAACTGAGCCTGTAAGCATGCATAATAAACAAGCTGACAAAAGTTGTTTTATTCCTTCAGTGTCATTGGGAAGTTTCTCAGTCATGTCCAACTCTTTGCAATCTCATGGACTGTAGCCCACCAGGCTCTTCCATCCATGGAATTTTCCAGGCAAGAGTACTGGAGTGGGTTGCCATTTCCTTCTCCAGGGGATCTTCCTGACCCAGGGATCGAACCTGGGTCTCCCACATTGCAGGCAGACGCTTTACCATCTGAGCCACCAGAGAGTTTTATTCCTTACTCACAATTTTTTTTTTTTTTCTGTTTTCCTTGGTCAGTTCATAAAATGCACAACTTTTGGAAATTTCTGTTTGACACACTTCCAGCCATTTTTTAAAGAACCAGCAGCCAACATTTGATTAGATTTAATTGTAAGAAAATTTAAAAGTTATTAAATATAATGTATCCTGGACAGAAACTGGTAAATGTTTTAGTTATATACAAATATTGTTTTTTTTCAACTTCCAATAAACTTTAAAAATTGGTTCATGTATAAAATTTATCATTTTTTCTAAATGTTTTAGCTCAACGGTCTTTTTTTTAAGCATTTATTTTATCTATTTTATTTTTCAAAAAATTTTTGGTTGTACTGGGTCTTCATCATTGCACACGGGCTTTCTCTAGTGTGGTAAGCAGAAGCTACTCTTCGTTGCCGTGCACAGGCTTCTCATTTGCAGGGCTACTTTTCTTGCAGAGCACAGGCTCTGGGTGCATGGGCTTCAGTAGTTGCAGCACATGGGCTCAGTAGTTGTGGCTTGAGGGCTCAGAAATTGTGGCTAGAGCACTGGCTCAGAAGTTGTGGTGCACAGGATTAGTTGCCCCGAATCATGTGGAATCTTTCCAGACCAGAAATTGAGACACAGACTCCCACCCACTGAGCCACCAGGGAAGTCCTCAACAGTCTTAATAGTTAAGCAGATTAAGACAACAGCCCTGGAACTCTATGGATGCTTAAATGATAATGATCTTATTTCTGTCATCCATTTCTCCTAATAAAAATCTGCTTTTTCTTCCATTAATACATTCATCCAATTCCCAGCTAAACCTCTCTTTATTCTTCTTCAACTAGTTTGATAAAAAAGTAACAGAGATTCTATAACTGCCAGATATGAAAAGAATGAAAACAAATCTTTAAATTTCTATGACATATATTTAACCTGTTTGGGAATATCGGAAATATTTGTTACCCCAGTTTCCTTTCTTTGAAAAACCAGATAGGATAAACCACATGTCTAAGACACAAATTCTAATATTTCTGTAAAATGCAGCTGTAGATGTCATCAAGAGTAGGGACTTTTATAGTGCCATAAAAATTCAGTATCACTATAAATTTATGCTGCTGAAAATGTCGACATTTATAGCAACTTCTACAAGGACATATTTTAAAATGATGCTAAAACTTGATGCAGCAACTTTTATTTAGTTAAAAAGTAAGATTATAGAACAAAAACATTTACTCTAATTTTTTAAACTATCAGTATGGATGATTAATTGTTAAAATTCTCAAATCACATCAAGGTTTGATGGGTACTTAAAACTTAGATCACTCAAAATTAAAAGGCATGAAAGCATGTTCAGGTGTTATTATTCAAATTAACAGTTAATTACTGCATATACTTATTATTTATTTATAAGACATTTCATACAGACTTTTAATACCTGATAAAATTATTAATGATATAAGCATACAATGATGCTTATTTTAGTATTAAAGATAATCACATAATTATATTGGCAATCTATTTTCATTCACTTCATATTGAAGAGCAAGCAAAGTTACTATTTGGATTAATACAAAATAAGAAAATTCATAATAGAATTATCCAAATTCACCAATTCATGCAGAAGGATTTTTCCCTTTTTAGCTATACAAGTTCCTTTGCAATGAGGAAGAATAACCTCATTAAATGGTCTATTTTTGGCAACTGCAGAAAAACCAGACATTTTACATTCAAATCCAATATTTAAGTTACAATAGCTGCTGTAGGCTAATAAGGTATATTTGACAGTGCTGATTGGTTAGGTGGAAATCTTTGATTTAGAAATTCAACCAGAATCTGTCTCTCACTCTCTCTCTTTTTTTTTTTTCCTTCAGTGCTGGAGACCCGGTTTGATCCCTGGGTTGACAAGATCCCTTAGAATGGCAACGCACTCCAGTGTTCTTGCCTGGAGAATCCCATGGACACAGGAGCCTGGCAGGCTACAGTCCATAGTGTTACAAAGAATTGGACACATCTGAGCAACTAACACTTTCACTTTCATAACTGGGCAAGTTGACAACCCAGGAGGCTTAGTCTTATCCTGAAAAATCCTGTCTTGAAAATTAGGGATTCAGAGAGCTCTTGTCTAACCCTCAGAGACAGAAGTGCTGCTTCTTGGGTTCAGATCCCATGTTATAATTCCTGTAATGGAGAGAGTTCTGTGTGAGTGCTTCCTGAGGTAAAGTGCTCATGTTTAATAAAGCTACGTTTACCTGGATAATTTCATTGTTCCTTCTCTATGTTGAAAATGTGCTCTTATGAGGTTTAAGCCATAATTCTTATGGATAGAATGCCTGGCCCACAAACCAATATCATGCTATAAATGTTACCAGTATATTTTTACATGATTTGCTCTGTAGTCTCACATCCAAATTTGTTCAGAGATGATCTGTCAGATGAGTAAGTATCTTATCTATCCTGAAGGGATAAAAGAGTTTCAAGCTGAAAGACAACTTCTGAGGGTGTAGAGTAGTTCAGACTTCTAGCAAGTAATTGTTATCTAGTGATAAAAGTAAATCAGGGACTACTACTTCCAGAAAAATGGAAAAGACATACTTTCATTTCTATTACTAAGTATGACTAAAAACCTTGGATATTGTATACAAGACAAAAATAAGACACTGAAAGATGGAGTGAAGAAAGCAGACCAGCTACGAACTTTAGGACACATTGAATACCATGATGGAGAGTTTTGTGAATTTTCTTTCTGCCCTGTATATTCTTTTTTTCTTTATACTTTTTCTTTCTTTTTAATTTTTAAAATTAATTAAATAAATTTTTGGTTACAGCACATGGCACGTGGGGTCCTAGTTCCCCTACCAGGGATTGAACCTGCACCCCCTGCATTGAAAGAGCAGAGTCTTAACCACGGACCGCCAGGGAAGTCCCTGCCCTGTATATTCTAGATTTGGGTTCCCAATTTGAAACTGTTAACGATGCAGAAAAAAAAAAAAAAAAAGCAATAAAAGCCTGCTTTCTCTAACCAAAGAAATAGCAAAGGGGCAGGCCAGCAAGACAGAAAACATTCAAACAATGATTACTCTGTTCTTGCCACAGGAAAACAAAGAAAGAACAAAATTGTGGCCCATTCTCACCCAGGACAGCAAAGGGCAAGTGGCAACCCCAAAATTTCACTCAGGGAAGGCTGTAGGGGACCATCCCAATCTTTATGCTGCTGCTGCTAAGTTGCTTCAGTCATGTCCGACTCTGTGAGACCCCATATATGGCAGCCCACCAGGCTCCCCCGTCCCTGAGATTCTCCAGGCAAGAACACAGGAGTGGGTCGCCATTGCCTTCTCCAATGCATGAAAGTGAAAAGTGAAAGTGAAGTCGCTCAGTCGTGTCCGACTCTTAGCGACCCCATGAATTGCAGCCCACCAGGCTCCTCTATCCATGGGATTTTCCAGGCAAGAGTTCTGGAGTGGGGTGCCAATGCCTTCTCCTAATCTTTATGCTGCTGCTGCTGCTGCCGCTAAGGCGCTTCAGTCGTGTCTGACCCTGTGCGACCCCATAGACGGCAGGCCACCAGGCTCCCCCGTTCCTGGGATTCTCCAGGATTCTCCAGGCAAGAGCACTGGAGCAGTCCAGCCTTAGCGGCAGCAGCAGCAGCAGCAGTAGGTGATTATGAAGCCCCCAATTGTCCCCAAGGCATTAGTGGAGGTCATATAAGGAGCTGGACTGCCACCCCCAATCTCTTCTCTGCTGTTTTTGGGTGGTGTCAGAAAAGGCCTAATGGAGAGTTGAGAAATGAAAACAAATGCTCAAACAAAAGCTTCCACACAAATGTTTATAGGAGCTTCTAGAAGGGGCTGCTAAGTCGCTTCAGTCATGTCTGACTCTGTGCAACCCCATAGATGACAGCCCACGAGGCTCCCCCGTCCCTGGCATTCTCCAGGCAAGAACACTGGAGTGGGTTGCCATTTCCTTCTCCAGTTTATAGGAGCAGTATTTGTAATAGCAAAAAAGGTAGACACAACCCAAATATCCTTTAGCTAATGAGCAGAGAAACAGATTGTGGCATATTAATAAAACAAAATATTCAACCATAAGAAAGAATGAAGTATTGACACATGCTAAAACATGAATAAACCTTAAAAACATTATACTAATTGAAAGAAATCAGGCAAAACTTTCACATATACTATGGTTCTATTTATATTAAATATCCAAAATAGGAAAATGCAAAGATAAGAAAGCAAATTAGTGGTTGGCAGAAGAGTCAGACATGACTGAGCATGCATGCCACACCACACAGGAGCCGTGCAATAGGATGATGGTGAATAATTCCCCAAAGGGTATGGGTTTTCCTTTTGAGGTGATAAAAATGTTCTGAAATTTATAGTCATGATGGCTGCACAACATTGTGGATTTACTAAATGGGGCTGATTTATATACCTTAAAATGGTTCAAATGATAAATTTTATATGATTATTTTATCACAATAAAAAAAATAACCCAAATACATCAGTAATTACATTAAATTTAAATCCAAATATAACAATTAATAGACAGATACTGAAATAGCAGATAAAATTTATGACCCAACTATATTTTGTTTATAAAGAATTCAATTCAAATATAATAATATGAGTAGTTAGAAAGTAAAGATTGAAAATTGTATAATGCAAATATTGATCAAAAGGAAGCAAAACTAATGTCAGATAAATTGTACTTAAAGGCAAAAAATTACTGGAGACAAAGAGGCACTATTTGTTGAAAAATCTATCTTTTGTCATGGAATCACCTTCACACATTTGTAAAACATTAACCAATCAAAAATGTCATAACTGTTGATGGACATTTAGGTTGCTTCTGTGTCCTGGTTACTGTCAATACTGCTTAAGTGAACATTAGGGTGCATTTATTTTTTATACTTCTGGTTTTCTCCAGATATATGCCCATGAGTGGGATTGCTGGATTATGTGGTAACTATTTTTAGTTTTTTAAGGTACCTCTAAACTGTTCTCGTCCCTGGTGGCTCAGATGGTAAAGCGTCTGCCTACAATGAGGGAGACCTGGGTTCAATCCCTGGGTCGGGAAGATCTCCTGGAGAAGGAAATGGCAACCCACTCCAGTATTCTTGCCTGGAAAATCCCATGGATGGAGGAACCTGGTATGCTACGGTCCATGGGGTGGCAAAGAGTCGGACACGACTGAACAACTTCACTACTACTCACTATATTGTTCTCTACAGTGGCTATACCAGTTTACATCCCCACTAGCAGTATAAGAGGATTCCCTTTTCTCCACATCCTCTCTAGCATTTATTGTTTGTAGATTTCTTGATGATGGCCATTCTGACCGGTGTGAAGTGACACCTCTTTGTATACTCCCCAAATTTTTTAATGGAATAACTAATTTTGGACTCTCGGCTTTGTTCTATTGGTTTATATGAATACTGTTATCCTAATGAAGTGAAAACCTCTCAGTGGTGTCTGACTTTTTGTGACCCTATACAGTCCATAGAATTCTCCAGGCCTAATACAGCATGAAATTGTATGGATATACCATATGTTTCCATGTGTCTTTTGATGGATATTTAAGTTGTTTCCGTTTTTTGGCTATAACAAATAATAATGCTATGGATGTTCATATGCAAGTCTTAATGTGGACATGAGTGTTTATTTCTCTTGTGTATATATCTAAGAGTAGAATTACTAGATCAAATGGTTACTCCATTTACTCTTTGAAGGAACAGGCAGATTATTTTCCTAAGTGGCTAGATAATTTTATACGGAGCTTCCCTGGTTGTTCAGACGGTAAAGAATCTGCCTGCAATGCAGGAGACCCAAGTTTGATCCCTGGGTCAGGAAGATCTCCTGGAGGAGGGCATGGCAACCCGCTCCAGTATTCTTGTCTGGAGAATCTCAGAGACAAAGGAGCCTGGGGGACTACAGTCCATTCGGTTGCAAAGAGTCAGGCACGACTGAAGTGACTGAGCAGGCACTCCTCTGGTTGTGAAGTTTTATGAGTTCCTTATATCTTCTACAAAGAAGTCTTTCGTTAGATATACTGATTTGAAAATATATTCTCCAAGATTATAGTTTGTCTTTCACTTTTACATATTATCTTTGAAGCATATAGGTTTTTAACTTTGATTACATAGAAGTGAAACTGTTAGTTGCTCAGTGGTGTACAACTCTTTGCGACCTCATGTACTGCAGCCTGCCAGGCTCCTCTGTCCATGGGATTTTCTAGTCAAGAATACTGAAGTGTGTTGCCATTGCCTTCTCCAGGGGATCTTCCCAAATCAGGGGTTGAACCCAGGTCTCCCTCATTGCAGGCAGAGCCACCAGGGAAGTAGAGATGATCATTTTTTTCTCTTTTATGCATAATCATTCACATATTTTGATGTTATATCTAAGAACTCTGCCTGACCCAAGATCATGAAGATCTCCAAAAGTTTTATTCTAGAAGTTGAAAATTTTTGGTTTTTACATTTATGCCTATGACCCATTATAGCTTAATCATTGTAGACACTTTAAGAGTGTAATTTCACATTTTGTTTGTATACATCCAACTGTAGCAGCATCATTTGTTGATAAGGCTGTCTTTTCCTGTGGTTACCTTGATATCTTTGTAAAATATCATCCAGTCTTCAATGTAAAGGCTTTTTTTTAGGGATCTCAATTGTGTCCCATTGGTCTGAAGCCCATTACTGTCTTAGTACAATACTGTCTTTATAATTGTAGCTTGATATAACATTTTAAAACCAGGAAATGTAGTCCTCTGTTTTTATTGGATGTTTTCTCTATTTTAGGTATTTTGCATTTCTAAATAAGTTTTAGGATTAACTTCTTAATTTCTGTAAAAGGGCTTGCTGGGATTTTGATAGGGATTGTATTAAATCTAGAAGTCAATTTGAAAAGAATTATTTTACAATTACTGAGTGTTCTAATTCATAAAATGCATCGTCTCTTCTTCTGCTTAAATCTTCTATGATATCACTCAACAATGTATTGAAGTTTTTGGTGTGCAAATATTGAACTTACTTTCTTAAATTTATTCCAAGGTATTTCATTCTTTTTTATTTTACTATGAAAGATTTAATTGGTAAAGAATTTCAAAATTTATGAAATCCTTTTGAAAATGAAAAATCCAAGCTAACAATTAGTATTAGATCTACACCCATTAGTTAATAGTCTAAAATAATAGTTTGTAAAGAGTAGGTAAGCAGCCCAAATTTGTGCTTGAAATTTTTTAAAGAGATGACAAGCATCAGCTTTTTACATCATAGGATGGTAATAGTTTAATTTATAAAAGCAGATGATATGACATACATATATATATATATATATGACATATATATATATATGTAAAAAGAGAAAAAAGTCATTATTATAACAGAGTAAAATGTAAATATATTTAAAATGGCCAAGAGGCAAAAAGCCATAATCCTCTTGGAAGTTGGCATAGAAATATCTTTCTAAACATTGTGAACACACACACAACACATTCATCATAAATAAATACTGAATCAAAACTAAAGGCAAATTTGAATACAAAAATCTTAAAAATGTGTGCAAATTTCAGACAGAGAAAAACTAAAAGTAAGATGTAAAAACAATGTGTAAAAAAAAAAATGGAAAAGAACAAAAAGTCTAAACATTTAGAAATAGCTACTACTTTCCACCTAAAAACTATCGTTCCCAGGTGACTTGGAAGGAGTGAAGCAAATCAAGAGCTGTACCTTAGATCATGTTTTCTTATTCCTGGCTCCAGCCATTTGTAGTATAATCTAGGCAGATGGGTGCTAAATTGCTTCAGTCATGTCTGACTCTGTGCACCCCAATGGACTGTAGTCTGCAAGCTCCTCTGTCCATGGTTTTCTGCAGACAAGAATCCTTGAGAGGGTTGCCATGCCCTTCTCCAGGGGATCTTCTGGACCCTGGGATTGAAACTGTGTTTCTTACATCTCTCTACACTGTCAGGCAAATTCTTTACCACTAGCGCCACCTGGGAAGGCCAGTATAATCTACACTTTGCATTTTGCGTTTGACAGATCAGGGCTAAACACGCAAGGATTCAGCAGTGCAGGGTTCAGCAAGCAGGGAAGGAGAACCCAGGGAAGTGGCACTAGAGGCAAGCTTTCCTACCCAGAGATCTATCATAAAGACTGCCTGGTTTTCAGCTAGACAAGTGTTTCCACCCACTAACTAGACGTTCTGAGGAGACATTAAAGCCAGACTGGCTATGTTCCATTTAGTAACCACTGGGGCAGCAGATATTCTTAGCTCAGATATTGGCTGTAGAACTGAGTCCTAGTATTATACATTAAGTAGATATGTGACTTTAGATGAGTTATAGGATCCTTTAAGTCTGTTTTTTTTTAAACCATAAAAGCATAAAATAGTTTTTTAAACTATTGGTATATTCAGAAAAGAAAAGGAGTTTTGACAACTCAGTTGCCTTCTCAAAATCAGAGCCATATAAGTACATGATTTCTCAAGGCATCAATTTTAAGTTTCCAGCCATATCAGAGAAGGAGGAACAATTTTATTTTAATTATTTTGATTACATTTACATTTGTATTAGAATTTCTCAGGTTTTTGTTTAAAATCAAAACTGAAATACAACTATTTATTAGTAAAGAAGGTTATATTCATCTCCAATTCTGCAGCGTTTTCCTTATTTCCCTGCTTACTGATTCTGAACAGTCCCTTTCATCTCATTGAAGGACTTATTTACAGTATGATGATTTTTAACATTTTAGTTTGTATTTAAAAACTTTAAAAATGTATCAATTTTATCTTATTTTCAACATATTTATTTGTATGGTTATGGTTATAGTAAGTGATACTGAATTTCTATGCATGATAGTGACACACTTGTGATTTTAAAAAAATGTATTGGCACATTTCTGAATAGATGTAAAGAAAACATGAGGGAAAAAAGAGGTGCATTGTGTCAAGAAGATGGTGACGGATATGGCAAAGTTTTCAAAGATGGTATGCCAAATGACCTAAGTCTGGGGGGCAATGTCTAAGTGTGGAAAATTCCATGGACAGGGGAGCCTGGTGCACTACAGTCCACAGGGTTGTGAAAGAGCTGGACACAACTTAATGACTAAAACAATAACAACAAAAGGGCTCTCAGGCTGAAATTCCCTGTATTTGATTCTTTATGGTATAAAGCACACAGGATGAAGTCCTTTTGTAACTGTAGACCACCAGGCTC
This sequence comes from Bos indicus, assembly GCF_029378745.1. Classification (NCBI taxonomy): domain Eukaryota; kingdom Metazoa; phylum Chordata; class Mammalia; order Artiodactyla; family Bovidae; genus Bos; species Bos indicus. The sequence goes on along the minus strand of NC_091764.1, from coordinate 92,354,436 downwards.
CTCTGTCCATGGAATTTTCCACGCAGGAATACTGGAGTGGGTTGCCTTTTCTTACCCCAGGAGAATCTTTCAGATCCAGGGATGGAACTCACATCTCCTGCTTGGCAGGCAGAATCTTTACAACATCAGATAAATTGTTTTATTGAAAATACGTTCTCTAAACATTATTTAATGTTATTACTATTTATCAAATTGCAAGGCCACCACCAACTTTTTTTTTTTTTCTTGCACTTAGACATTGCTCCCCAGACTTAGGTCATTTGGCATACCATCTTTGAAAACTTTGCCATATCCATCGCCACCTCCTTGACAAAATGCACTTTTTTCCTCATGTTTTCTTTATATCTGTTTAGACATGACTTTGGAGAAGGCAATGGCCCTCCACTCCAGTACTCTTGCCTGGAAAATCCCATGGACAGAGGAGCCTCGTAGGCTGCAGTCCATGGGGTCACTAAGAGTCGGGCATGACTGAGCGACTTCACTTTCACTTTTCACTTTCATGCAATGGAGAAGGCAATGGCGACCCACTCCAGTGTTCTTGCCTGGAGAATCCCAGGGACAGGGGAGCCTGGTGGGCTGCCATCTATGGGGTGGCACAGAGTCGGATACGACTGAAGCAACTCAGCAGCAGCAGCAGCAGACAGACTTAGAGACTGAACACACATACATACATGTTTCCATCTAGTGTGTGTATCTGTGTCTATGTGTGTGTTAACCCAAGGATCATGTAAAGATAAGGAGTAAACCACATCTCCTGCTTGGCAGGCAGAATCTTAACTGACCAGCCATCAGGAAAGCCCAACAGAATATTTTTCTGTATCCAAACACATAAAATCATATACTTGTTTGCCCCTTCTAGACCTCAGGTGCAGATTGCTGAGTTAATCACATTCTTCAGTTCATGGTGTGAATCATCAGTGTCAAGCCTTTTACATTTTTAAATATTTTACCCATATCTTCAGTTTTTCACAGAATCACTACCACTTCCCCCAAGTAATACTTATTTAATATATTTTAAGAGCATCCTTGGGTATGTATATAATCATGTGAAATAAATAGTCTTATGTATTGTGCATGCTTATTTAATGTACAAAGACTATATTTGCTGTTGGAGAAGGCAGTGGCAACCCACTCCAGTACTCTTGCCTGGAAAATCCCATGGACGGATGGGCCTGGTGGGCTGCAGTCCATGGGGTCTCTAGGAGTCGGACAAGATTGAGCGACTTCACTTTCACTTTTTACTTTCATGCATTGGAGAAGGAAATGGCAACCCGCTCCAGTGTTCTTGCCTGGAGAATCCCAGGGATGGGGGAGCCTGGTGGGCTGCCGTCTATGGGGTCTCACAGAGTCGGTCATGACTGAAGCAACTTAGCAGCAGCAGCAGCAGCATATTTGCTGTAAATCACATGCTGCTTTTTAAAAATCAACTTCTTCTTGTGTTTTCTAGTATTTTTTTTTCAAAAAAAAAAAAGAAACATGATTAAAATCTTTGCACAAAGTCACTTGTCTCAATGTAAAATCAGTTTTATCTTAAAAAATTTTAGAAGTAAAGTCAGATTTTTAACACTGCATTAGCATTGTCTCAGTTTCAATTAGTTAATTAATAAAGGATTTTCTTTAAAATTACAAACCTTACAATTATTAAGTTTTGAAAAAAATTTGATCCAAATATTTGCCTGTACTACACAGCCTCAGTTCAGTTCAGTTCAGTTCAGTAACTCAGTCGTGTCTGACCCCATGAATCTCAGCACGCCTGGCTGACCCCATGAATCTCAGCACTCAAACTCATGTCCATCTAGTTGGTGATGCCATCCAGCCGTCTCATCCTCTGTCGTCCCCTTCTCCTCCTGCTCCCAATCCCTCCCAGCATCAGAGTCTTTTCCAATGAGTCAACTCTTTGCATGAGGTGGCCAAAGTACTGGAGTTTCAGCCTCAGCATCAATCCTTCCAATGAACAGCCAGGACTGATCTCCTTTAGAATGGACTGGTTGGATATCCTTGCAGTCCAAGGGACTCTCAAGAGCCTTCTCCAACACCACAGTTCAAAAGCATCAATTCTTTGGCACTCAGCTTTCTTCACAGTCTAACTCTCACATCCATACAGCCTGGTACATACAAATAAATTTCTTTAATGTATCACTTTCTACATAATTTATCAGTAGAAATTATATGTCTTCATTAAACGTGCTTGATATCTATTTAGACTTTGAAGACTTCTGTTCCAACTGGGGCAACATTTATGTGTCTGTCTCCATGTAATACTGTTACTTTGAAGTCAATTAAGTTAGAAAAATCACACTGTCATAACACATAGTTATTTGCCTTAAGTAAAAACATTTAACGAATATAATTCAAAACAGTGTTTTAAAACAAACTAATAACATATAGACTAGTATAGGCAGTAAATTTTAATTTTTTTTCTTAAAATTAGCCTTTCTTTATTTACACACATTAATTATATATTGCTTATTTGAAAATTTAGCATAGAGAGCCTGTTTGCATTTTAGATTATAACATAAACTGAATTTTTATTACCATAACTATTTCATATAAGCAAATTATTAACTCAATTTTTAAAATACTGTATCTTTTTTCCTTAATAAGTCATTGGTTCTGGAGTGTAGGTTTTAGAGCATGGACCACAAATGTAAACCTGCTGTAATTTGGTCTAAGGAAATGATGATTCCTTATCAAATGTTCAAACTGGGAGAAGCCCCCTACCATCTCTGTGTGCAAATTTTCCATCTAGAAAATAGGGGAGGCAAGAATATGGTCCTAATAGGGCTGCAAAAGTGTTATAATGTTGCCAACACTTAGTATAAGCAGAGCAAACTAATAATAAGTATTGTTCAAATTGTGAAGGGTATGTGGATATACCCTTAAAATGTGCAAATATTGTGTTTATTATTTTTCTTTATCTTTTCACACTGAACAAGGGAGATTCAGTTCAGTTTAGTTCAGTCACTCAGTCGTGTCCAATGCTTTGCAACCCCATGAATTGCAGCACGCCAGGCCTCCCTGTCCATCACCAACTCCCAGAGTTCACCCAAACTCACATGGAGTTGGTGATGCCATCTAGCCTCTCATCCTCTGTCGTCCCCTTCTCCTCCTGCTCCCAATCCCTCCCAGCATCAGGGTCTTTTCCAATGAGTCAACTCTGCATGAGGTGGCCAAAGTATTGAGTTTCAGCCTCAGCATCAGTCCTTCCAATGAACACCCAGGACTGATCTTCTTTAGAATGGACTGGTTGGATTTCCTTGCAGTCCAAGGGACTCTCAAGAGTCTTCTCCAACACCATAGTTCAAAAGCATCAATTCTTCGGTGCTCAGCTGTCTTCACAGTCCAATTCTCAAATCCATACATGACTACTGGAAAAACCATAGCCTTGACTAGATGGACATTTGTTGGCAAAGTAATGTCTCTGCTTTTCAATATGCTATCTAGGTTGGTCACAACTTTCCTTCCAAGGAGAAAGTATCTTTTAATTTCATGGCTGCAATCACCATCTGCAGTGATTTTGGAACCCAAAATAATAAAGTCTGACACTGTTTCCACTGTTTCCCCATCTATTTCCCATGAAGTGATGGGACCAGATGCCATGATCTTACTTTTCTGAATCTTGAGCTTTAAGCCAACTTTTTCACTCTCCTCTTTCACTTTCATCAAGAAGCTTTTTAGTTCCTCTTCACTTTCTGCCATAAGGGTGGAGTCATCTACCTATCTAAGGTTATTGATATTTCTCCCAGCAATCTTGATTCCAGCTGGTGCTTCTTCCTGCCCAGCGTTTCTTATGATTTATTCTGCAAGAAGTTAAACAAGCAGGGTGACAATATACAGGCTTGACGTACTCTTTTTCCTATTTGGAACCAGTCTGTTGTTCCATGTCCAGTTCTAACTGTTGCTTCCTGACCCGCACATAGGTTTCTCAAGAGACAGGTCAGGTGCTTATGGCCAATGAAAGACTAAAATTTCCTCAGTTTTTATTTTACTTCATTCACATATAAGAAACTCATTCATCTAATTCCTACTTTCCTGTAAGAACGTAACCATTCAGGAATTTTAGCTTTAAACTACATGTGAAGAAAATGCTTTCCAATATTTTTAAATTACAAGTTATTTATTCAATCATTATAAAACCTAAAAGTTTAGGTTAATCTGGATCAAATGATGAGATTAAAGAAGAATGGTAATGTGAAATTATCCCAGATACAAAACTAATAATTATCCAAATATTATAATTATTATTATAATTAATGCCTCAAGTTGGAATGCCTATTTTTAATTTTATTTTATTCTTTATTTATAAACTAGACAGTATTCTGAAAATAATATTATTCCAGATTAAACTAGGGATGAAGTTTGTAAGAAGAAGGATACGCAAAAAAAAAAAAATCACACTAGTTTATGTCCACACATCATGTGTGTCAGACATAAAAACCTACAGCCTCTGCTGTTTCTATTACAGAAGTTGTGGCCACATGAGTAATTATATAGAACTGGCACAGAAATATTCCCTAACATCAGTGAACGAGACTGTGCAACACTTATCTCAGAGTTGTCTTTACGTGAGAGAGGGTACTTTCCTCATAAAAACTTGGTAGCAACATATAATAGAAATTTCCAAGTAGAAAATTTCATGTCTGCTAAAATTGCTTACAACATTTTGACAGAATTTCTAATAAATGTAATTAATTAACCCAGTACCTCACCTCTGATCTAGGGCTCTGACGAATCAAACATTTCACCAGATTGACCAGATATTCAAAAATGCATATACAGTCCCTTTCTTTTTAATAAAGGGTCATAGACTCTACTTCTAGCAATAGTGGATCCCACATCAACCCTTCTTCTGAGAATAATAAAATTTGTCAAATTTTATATATAGGTGTGTATGCTTAGTCTCTCAATCATGTCCGACTCTTTGTGACCCAGGGACTGTAGCCTACCAGGCTCTTCTGTCCATGGAATGCTCCAGGCAAGAATTCTGGAGTGGGTTGCTATTCCCTTCTCCAGGGCATCTTCCCGACCGAGAGATCAAACATGGGTCTCCTGCATTGCTGGCAGATTCTTTACCGTCTTAGCCACCAGGGATTCAGGTATGGCAGAAACCATCACAATATTATAAAGAAATTATTTTCTAATTAAAAAAAAATAAGAGAGGAACAATTTAAAAAAGGAACTCAAGATAGGCATTCCCTAAGGAGAAATCTCTTATATTGCAGGTATAGAAAGCTATTTTGTTTTATTCTTATTTATACTCCTCTCAAACTCAGAGGACACCCTCTCTCAGGGTTTATATGTCTAAAGAACAATGGATTATAAATGAAAGGAAGAATTTCAGAAAGAAGAGATTTTGGAAGATAAAGAGTTTATGCTACAACCCCAATTTAAACTGTCACTTCAAATATTTTTCTACTCTTTATTTGTAAAAAAAAAAAATTTTTTTTTTTTTATGATTTATTTTCAAGAATGTAAACCTAATCAGCTTTCTTAGCTGTAAATTTAAACACTCAACCAGAGAGGAGAATGAAACAGGCTGGGGAGTTGCCCATATTCTCTGTTTTCTTGTTAGTATTACATTTCATACTGAGGATTTACCAATGCAAGAGATCCAGTTTCGATCCCTGGGTTGGGAAGATCCCCTGGAAAAGAGAATGGTTACCCACTCCAGCATTCTTGCCTGGAGAAGTCCATGGACAGAGCCTGGAGGACTACAGTTCATGGGGTCACGAAGAGTTGGACACGACAGAGAGACTCACACTTTTTGTCTTATGATGGACATTGTGTTTGTGGATTATGAAGGCTCTTTACTGCCACATTTTATTTCCATACCTCTAGATATTCACCAAAGTAAATATGTAATCTCTAAATATACAAGATGCAGTGAAATAAATCATTTAGTTAAAAGAAAATCCTATGGACCTCCCTCGTGCTCTAGTGGTTAGGACTGTGTTTCAAACACAAGGGCATAGGTTTGATCCTTATTTTGAGAACTAGGATTTCACTTGACAAGTGGTATGGCCAAAAAAATTTTTTTAAGATAACATCCTTGCAATAATATTCTATCTTCTCTGTACTCTGACCCTTTTTTAGTCCTTAATATGGCTGAGGATTTCAAAAGTTCTAAAATTTCCTGTGAAAACTGAGCTGTTTACATTTCTTTTTTATTTACTTTGGAACTTAATTCTCCTACTTTGGGGCTTTTCAATTTTGATATCCTTTTTCTATTGGCTCTTTCTGCATATTTTTGAATGGTTGAAAGAATAAATACTTTAATTTGGATAAAGGACTTCTTAACACTTGCTTTCTATATCAAATATAGATAATTTAGTCATATATATAAATTCTTACACCATGCAATATGATCAATATAATTAAGCTTAAGTATGTTTATGTTAAGCAAAATGTTTATTTTAAAGATTCAAATGAGAGTTATGGCCTTTAATTTTACTTACATGTAAATTAAATATGGTCCTTACTTCAACATGAGTCAAGAAATAGTGAAAACGCCTGGAAAGAAAAATAGTGTTCTAGGTCCTGTCAGAGATAATGGAAGCTGTATCAGAGAAATTATCCTTGAGAGACAAAAAAAAAGGGGGGGGATTTGGTGAAGGTGCCAACTCCAGACCTGTGTCCCAAATTGTGATGCTTATGTAAGGTAAGGCTATTTTGGGTTTTCTCTATTATTATAGTCAAGTAATTGTGACATAGTCTCTCCAGTAAAAAGCAGTTTTGAGTATAGTAAACCTATTTTACACATCAGTGCATTAAAGTGCATACCTCTATAAAATATGATTGTCATGGTTGTCATCATATCAGTGGAAAAGAGTGGAGAAAACCATAAAGGAGAGTTTACTGAGCATATCACAAGGGATGGGGGAAGGGGAAAACCTTTCCTACCACTGAAGGTATATCCTATAGTTACTTGTGATCACTTCATGGGACTTAACTTATATAATTCTGTTTAACCAGCTAATTTGAAGCAAACAGATGAACCTCCCAAGAAGTCCTTACCATTCTGTGGCATATATCCTGAGAGCTTTATCACCTGGGGACTCCTGAGCGACTGATGAAACAATGATTTATACATTTACTAATTCTCTTAAAAGGTAGAAATAGAGTGTCCCTACAGTATATACTCACTGAAGTTTGTAATTTTAAAATCTAATTCCCTTTTCTTCTGAATCTCTTATCCCCAGCCCAACATTTATTTGAAGGAATGAGAGGTATATGAAACATTTGACATTAAAAAGATTCCCTTGTAATTTTCAGGTCATATGCATTGTCTTCTCTGTGCATTATGAATTTATTTCAAGTGGGTAAGGATACTTTGCATAATGAGGCAAAGCTTTTAAACGAGATAGTCTTGTGTATAAGGCATTGTTCTCTTTTGTGAGAGCTTAGCTCTATCTTAGTTACACAAAATGCAAGATTTAGAAGCATGTAAACCAATAATAGTTATTCAATCCAAGCTGTAAGGGTAACTTACTATGGGCACTGGAGGTTGAGATGGGATATTGTATTTGCATATATACAGTATATGGAAAACTATTCTACCATTTTATGGAGCAGCAATCATATTTAGTTTAATGTCTTTTAAGTCCCATAAAAATGATATTAGGAAATTTTGCTATTTGGATGGTGAGCAATCAAAGCTGTGGTGTTAACTCATCATAACACTACTAGTTTGACTCTTCAGGCTTCATTAAATTGGAGATATAAATATGCCAGATCAACCAAATGAAATTAGAATGCTCCTATTTCGGGGTTTAGAGTAGGCTGAATCAGCTTGGTACCTGTTTTATATTTGTGGTTAGGTACTATACTTGCCTACCTGTGATTGCATGGCTATTTCAAAAAGAATCGAGATTAATGTATATCAATAATTCTCAACTTTATACCATGACTCTCTTGTTGCTGCTGCTAAGTCGCTTCAGTCGTGTCTGACTCTGTGTGACCCCACAGACGGAAGCCCACCGGGCTCCCCCGTCCCTGGGATTCTCCAGGCAAGAAGAACACTGGAGTGGGTTGCCATTTCCTTCTCCAATGCATGAAAGTGAAAAGTGAAAGCGAAGTCACTCAATCATGTCCAACTCCTGCGACCCCATGGACTGCAGCCTACCGGCTCCTCCGTCCATGGGATTTTCCAGGCAAGACTCTCTTGAGTATCCTGTAAAATGGAAATCCCGAAATGATTTCTTTCACGGATTTTCTCATCTTTTGTTGTTGCTTTTTTTCTCTTGTGCACCTAAAACAAGCCCCAGTGTGTTTTGTAGCTATTCCAAGTAATAGCATTTTCAAGTTAAACTGTGACTGCATTATGGGGAACTCTGAAATTTTCTAAGAAAAACAATAGGTCAAATCATCTGATTCTTACCGTCTATATTTTGTCATTGGAATATTTGGAGTTTGGAAGTTCTATCTCTGTCATTTCTCTTGGAAGTCACTAACTGGTCCTCAAAATAAGTAAGAGAAAGCTACAATGAAGTTAAAAATACTCAAATAAATTTTCTTTTATAGTTTTAATGAGTTTAAAAATACTTCTCAAATTTATAAAAATGGGAAATATTTCCACATATTCTGGGGTTAATATATAATTTTAATTTTCTTTATTTTATGTAAGAAATTGATTTATTTAGAGAGAAACACACTATATAGTGTGGACCATTGCTGAATGTGGCATGCCTTAATTTTCTATATTTACCTTTAACAGGGGAAAACAAAAGTCATTTTGAAATTATATTTCCTCCTTATTTTTAAAAAAATTTTTGAGATTTTTGTCTTATTTTGTCCTAATAGAAAAGTCTCTTAGAGGCAACCACAAGATATACATGACACCTAAATATTTAAAAATAAGGGCATTCAGTTCAGTTCAGTCGCTCAATCATGTCCGACTCTTTGCGACCCCATGAAAAGCAGCACGCCAGGCCTCCCTGTCCATCACCAACTCCCGGAGTTCACTCAGACTCAAGTCCAGTGAGTCAGTGATGCCATCCAGCCATCTCATCCTTTGTTGTGCCCTTCTCCTCTTGCTCCCAATCCGTCCCAGCATCAGAATCTTTTCCAGTGAGTCAACTCTTCACATGAGGTGGCCAAAGTAATGGAGTTTCAACTTTAGCATCATTCCTTCCAAAGAAATCCCAGGGCTGATCTCCTTCAGAATGGACTGGTTGAATCTCCTTGCAGTCCGAGGGACTCTCAAGAGTCTTCTCCAACACCACAGTTCAAAAGCATCAATTCTTCGGCTCTCAGCCTTCTTCACAGTCCAACTCTCACATCCATACATGACCACAGGAAAAACCATAGCCTTGACTAGATGAACCTTTGTTGGCAAAGTAATGTCTCTGCTTTTGAATATTAGACTCTATTTGCTTGTCGTAGGCATCTGTGAAATAAAGTGAAGAATAATTGAACATGAAATATAAATCCTTATTCATTGCTAAGAATATTGAGTGAAATTCATGCAATCCCTGAATCCAAAATGGAAATATAGATAACATTAAGAATAAATAAATAAGTAAAAGTCACTAATGTCACAGTTATAATGCATACATTGTTTCATAGTATACACACATTGTTTCATAGTAACAATGTTTTATTGTTACATTTTGTTACATTATTGTTACAATAAATATTGCAGTAACATTTATTGCTATATTTTTATTGTAAATATACACTTGCTCAAATTTTTGTTAAAAAATTAGGCAACCTAAAAAACTAATGGTTATTTGTTAGCCTAGACACCTGATATTTGTTATTCAATGAAAAACTGGATTATGAATTCTAAATAATGTACTTTTAAATGCCTATTTGAAAGATAATCCATTTTTAGATTGGTGATCTACCCCCTTCAACACACGGGTTCCATAATCCTGATTGATCTAAGTAAATTACTTTTATGTTCTTAAAATATTTTCAAACATCTAATAATGCCAAATTTCAGTCAAAGGATTACTGATCATACCACTGAATAATAGCAATTTTTAGAAATGTTTCGTTTCTTTACAAATATTTTGAGTTCTTTTCCAAGTAATTATAATTAAGAAAAATAGACATCAGATGAGGAAATAAATAGTCAAATGCTTGGGTAGAAAACCAACAGCAATTAAAGTTATGAATAAAAATATATTAGCTTCATTCACTGAAAAAATTTAGCAATTCTTGGATCATTTTAAATTATGACATAAGTTTTTCAGAATCCAAATTTTATTTTCATTTTGCATAATTCAGATTAGGATTAGCTGTCAAATTGCTGCTTCACTTTTTAAACTAAAATTTATTTCAGTATAAATGATTCAAAGTTACATGCAATTACTGAGAATTAAAAATGAACAAACTACAGTAAATCAAGTTGGACTTTTTATCAGATTATTTCTGTTATAGTTAAGTAGAAGAAATTCTAAAGAATATTACCACCTCTTTCTTCAGTGTATAGGGAGTTCAAAACTACATATGGTAGGAAATACATTTTACTCTTATTTGCTTACTTGGATCGTTTTTAGATGCTTTTCACAGCTCAGATCCATTATGTCTTGGAATGTCAATTGAAAGTTGTTTGCTTGGTTTCCAGTAGAGAGTTAGTTATTGTGTATCTGTCTGCACTATTCTCATTGTGAGTGACAATCATAGGCTATTCGGCTGAATACCACCCCTGTCATTGTTGGTGCTTGCTACTTGACTATTTTGTCTTTTTTTTCACTCTTCACAAGCGGATAGAAAAATCAAGTAATTCCTTTGAAGAAATACAAAGTTACTCAGCTTTCAAAACTGCCTGCTGTCATTTTTCTATAGTTAAGATCTTTACCTGAAGAACTGACTGTCTCACCCTGACATCAGACTGTAGTAATTAATCATTAAATAGTGATTGAGGCAGTGGACCTCAGAAAATATCTCCATATACTACCATATGCTGGAGCCAGCTGCAAGCCAGTACTTAGAAGAAGCCTCACGGAGGAGACAGCGTCTGGCAGTTTCCCGCTGTGAAGTCCAAGTGCAATGTGCTTCTAACTAAGGGCCAAAAACAGAATGCTTGCTTGTGTTGACCTTCACTACCTGACACCATTTAAAAGATAAAATGTCAGTGTTAATGCACTGGAAGTTTAAACATTTAATCACATTCTAATGAGTACACCAGCATTTTTCACACTTTACCATTTTTTTTCATTTTGTTTCCATAACAACATTAACAAATCACTTTAGCAACACATACCTGTTCTTTAAAAAATAGAAAGGAAATTTAAAACTGATCCCTCACTAGCAAACCAAATAAAGCAAATCTAAGATATTTAATTTTTTTTAAATTAAGGAATAACTGGTGGGTGAGAAAGATGTTGGCTTCAAATACTTAAAGGGCTAGTTGTATAGAAAACAAAGCAAAAATCTGTTATCCATTTCTGCACAAGCAGTTGATAGAACTTGTGAGTGCAAGTTAATAAAAGATACATTTGAACTCAATTTAATTGTTTATTGACAATTAGAACTGTCTAATAATATCACTGCCTCTGTCAAGAAGTAATGAGTTTCTTATCACATTTGGGGACTCAACATTTGATAAAACTGTAGTGAGAGTGTTATAAGAATTCCTTGAGAATGTGATTTAATAGATCACATGATCATATAAAAATTAAGTTTATAAGCAATGTTGACCAACTACTATATACTTATCATTACTTTAGATATTTTACAGACTTGTCCAATTTTAAAATACATCCAAAATTTAAAATATCAACCTTTCTTTCTTACTGAGTATAGAGGAATACTCATTTTCAATAGGAATTTTATTTTAGTTATTTTTATTTTATTTTTTCTGAAATGAAAATGAAAAATTTGCTCTGCTTGCATTAGATACATTTTATATACCACTTCTATTCTTACAAGTGTGTGTACCCGCTCAGTCATTAAGTTGTGTCCAACCCTTTGTGACCCCATGAACTGTAGCCCACCAGGCTCCTCTATCCACAGGATTCTCCAAGCAAGAATATGGTAGCAGGTTGCCGTTTCCTCCTCCAAGGGATCTTCCCAACGTAGAGTTTGAACCCTTGTCTCCTGTGTCTCTTGCACTGGCAGGTGGATTCTTTACCACTAAGCCACCTGAGAATCATTCTTACCACATGCAAATAGCTTTCATAAATTTTCTTTTGAGTACAGTCCATCAAAGTTGATTGCCAAATTTACACCTGGAGAAAGTTTCTAGATAGGTTTTTGCTATAACTTGGATAATTTTTTTTTTTAATAGAGCTAGAAATCTTAAGCTGGGAAAAGATATCAAAAATTGCATGATTCAGAGGGCTTCCCTGGTGGCTCAGTGGTAAAGAATCAACCTGCCAATGCAGGAAACATGGGTTCGATCCCTGATCCGGGAAGATCCCACAAGTCACAGAGCAACTAAGCCTGTGTGCCACAACTACTGAGCCTGTGCTGCAGAGTCTGAGAACCACAACTGCTGAGCCATGTGCTGCGACTATTGAAGCCCATGCACTCTAGAGCCCATGCTCCACAAGAGAAGCCACTGCACTGAGAAGCCTGTGCACCGCCACTAGAGAGAGGTCCCTGTTCACAACCAGAGAAAAGCCTGCACAGTGATGGACACTCAGCATAGCCAAAAATAAATATATATTTTTACATTGCATGATTCAAACCCTCTGATTTTGGGTATTTTTATTTTATTCCCATTACATAAATGAAACAACTCATAAAATGGTTAAATAATGGTCCCCAGGAGAGTGGATAGAATGTCTGAATATAGAGTTGAAATATTGGTGGTAAGAAATTTCCCAAACTTCAGTTGATGAGATTTTCTTGCCAACTCTTTTAGACACTGTAATGTAGAGGTCAAGCTTCACTTCTTTCAGATATAAGAAGATATACAAAGATCTGGGATAAAGAGTACATATATATACTTTAAAAAGGGAGTTTAGTATGTTAAATCACAAAATATCCATTTGATTTCTTTTTCTTTCATCTAGAAATTGTTGCTGTTGCTTCTTTGTTTACTTGATACTGATACCAGAAATGTTTATATAATGAAAAACATATCCATTAGTTTCCCTTATGGATGACATTGCTCTGCATTTAGTGGTACTTTTAATTAATGTGTCTATACTCTCATTTTGGGGTATAATTCCTTCAAGTAAGAAATGAAGTATTTAGCTGAGATATTTGAAGTTACTTTTGACTTGCTAAAATTTGGTCATCTTCCTTTCTATTACATTCAAGAATGATTCACAAATGGAAATTATCTGGTAAGGTGTCAGAAAAAGTTTTTGTCAGTTAAAGGTTCTAGTCATGATGACCATTAATATATATTTTCCTTTTCTTAAGAATTTAAATATGTTAACTCCGTATGCACAAGTTTAGATCTTTACTCCATTTGAGATACTAATTCTCTTCCTCTTACCTCCACTTTTTAAGATAACAGTTGTTTACCTGAAGACTAGGGCTTCCCTGGTAGCTCAGCTGGTAAAGAATCTGCCTGCAATGCAGGAGATCCTGGTTCCATCCCTGGGTCAGGAAGATCCCCTGGAGAGGGGATAAGGCTACCCACTGCAGTTTTCTTGGGCTTCCCTGGTGGCTCAGATGGTAAAGAATCCACCTGCAATGCGGGAGACCTGGTTTGATCTCTGGGTTGGGAAGATCCCCTGGGGAAGGCAATTCTCCAGATATTCTTACCTGGAGAATTCCATGGACAAAGGAGCCTGGCAGCCTACAATCCATGGGGTCTTCAAAGAGTTGGACACGGCAGAGCAACTTTCACTTTCACCTGTGGACTAAAGTTAGTTTGCTAATTACTGATGTCTGGCTTTACTATTGGGTCGGCCAAAATATTCATTTCATTTTTCCATAATATCTTACATAAAAACCCAGATGAACTTTTCGGCCAGCCCAATGTATAGCTTCTGTGCCTCTCTTGTTGGGCAGTTGTCTCTAGTTTCCTCATTATTTTTCCTTCAAAATTCAGTTGTTTTTTCTGGTCCAACATCAAAAAACAAAAATAAGGGATATTTCTAAAGGCTTAGATTTCCTAGTGCATAATTAATAGCCTTTATATTTTTCACAAATTTGATTCTGTTTGATATTTCACTTTTATGCATCAAATTTTAGGTTACTCTTTTGGGTCATATAACCTTGAAATATGAATATATTGACAGAGCTTATTTAAAAAATATCTTCTAAACTAATGGTAAGCATCAATCTATATGTTTTTTCCAGATGAATTAATCCTTCTGTCAAGAATAAGTATAGTAAAATTACTTGATTTAAGAAGGAAACATCTGTTTATTTTTGCCTTTCTAAACAAAATTTCCTTGAAGTTAGCATTGTCAGTAGCATTAGGTCTCCTTTTAAAATTGCTTTTGCTGTTTATTTATAACATTTAGTTGAAATTATACATGGATACATAGCTAAAAAGACAAAAACAAAAATCAGAATTGTAGATGATCTTTTTTAGAAAATGCAGTTTGAACAAAATTGGGCAAATTTGGAAAATCATATATTAATGCTTTGAATGAGGTATCATAAGAGGGAAAAGAAAAAAAATGACATCTTGTTTCTGTATCAGCTCCTTTGGCCAACTCGAAATAATTATGGAAAATGTATCTTTTACAAACATTGACTAAGACATATGTCTTAAAATGGGCTTATGCCACCAATGGATACAGAAAAATCCAAGCCCTTCTGTCTCATAAATCCAAATAAATATCAGAAAAAAAAATTTAAATTCCAACAGAATGAAATGAAGCTACTGTACATCTATCTAACTTAATTTTATGTGAAGATTTTTTTGGGGGGGAACATCATATGTCTTTCTCAGTATAAAAGTGAAGTGATCAAAATCACTTTTAATTAAGCTCTTTCTCAGTTCACTAAGGAATACTGAGAGAATGCCAAACGATATTAATGTACTCCATTATGACTTTGACTATATTTTACAACTTGAAAAATTTTCATTTTTATGGTGCCATCAGCCTGCTACTTAATAGAAAATGTTTTATTGACATTTATGTTCTTTACCTAATGATGTGTATTTAAATGATGGCTGCCATCTTCATTAGAAGTGACTGTTGAAAGAGTAGTAAGAGAATACAGAAAACTGGTTTCATTCTAATTGTGCAAACTGAGAGTATAACCCTGGGCTGAACAGTTTACCAATTTGGCTACAGTTTAATTAAAAATACCATCATGCTCCAACACTGTATGATTGTTTTAATTATTATTATTAAATTATTAGTTTATTATTATTATTTTTTAAAATGTCCATATTATCTATTTGTTCTTAAAAATAAATATACTAATTAATTATCTAAAATTTCTTTTTGTTAAAAAAAATCCAAATTCCTTAATATTGCCAATGATCATCAGAAAAGTATCAGACCTGGGATAGTAGAAATCATCTCAAAGATAAAATCCACCAATATGCCAGTATTGATGAGCATATGCGAGTGGAGATCATTTAGACTTTTATTTGATACTCACATAAATCCTCATTCTTCAAACAATTGGTTAATTATGTTATATTTATCATTAATTTAGTTAATTTTTATTAGAATTAATTATGGTTCATTTCAATCACTATTTGATTTCCTGTTAACTTACAATTCCCTTTTTTCCATTTCAAGATTGTTCAGAATCTTATTCTTAAATAAAAAATTGTCAGTGAAGTTTTCATTATTCAGAATAAAAAATCTAAAGAACAAATTTATTTAAACATAATCAAAATACATAGTATAGCTTAGCTCATTTTTCTAATGAAGTATAATCTTCCACTTCACTGAAAATACAAACTTGGACATTTGTAATATATTAAATGATAAACAAGCAATATTTAGTTCTAAACATTAACCATTTATTTATACTCTATTTCATTTTGTTGAGGAATTTTATCAGATTTCCAACATAATTCCAAACTGGAATTTGTATTATTTCTTCAAATACAGTTAT
This sequence comes from Bos indicus, assembly GCF_029378745.1. Lineage (NCBI taxonomy): Eukaryota > Metazoa > Chordata > Mammalia > Artiodactyla > Bovidae > Bos > Bos indicus. Next base: position 92,338,500 of record NC_091764.1, on the reverse strand, counting down.
GACTTTACTATTCATTTCTGGACTATGTATTTACTATATATATATAATGGACATATATTTTTTGTATATATAACATTACTGTATAATTAATACTAATTAGACAGTAATTAATTAATAGATTAGACCATAATTTAATTAATATTACTAATTTTTGTAATGATTTGTTTCAGTTCCTCCAAGATGGCCGTGATGGTTCTTGTCTCTTGTGTAGGTGGTTATTCTTGCATAATAAAATTAATATAAAGCAACTGATGTGTTTGACTTCCTAGGATAGGTCATAAAAGCTAATATAGCATCAGCATTGTTTTCTTCAATTACTTGCTATGGGAAAAAGCAACTGTCATGCCATGTCAAGCAGCCCGGTAGCAAGGTCTAGATGGAAAGGAAGTAAAACTCCCAGTCACCAGCCATCACTCCCTTTCCATGTGAGTGGATCCTCTCAGTCACTCTAGTGGGTCCTCTCAGTCACTCTGACCATGAGTTTACAGGACACCCTGAGTCAGATCCTAGTGTAGCTACCATTGACTTCCTGACACACAAAATCCTTGAGATACAATATATGAATATTGTTATTTTAAGTCATTACATTTTTGGAAAGAGTTTTTAAGCAGTCATTTGTTGTGGTTCAGGCATTCAGTCATGTCCAACTTTATGTGACCCCATGGATTGCAGCATGCCAGGCTTCCCTATCCTTAACCATCTCCTGGAGTTTGCTCAAACTCATGTCCATTAAGTAGATGATGCCATCCAACCATCTAATCCTCTGTTGTCCCCTTCTACTTCTGCCTTCAATCTTACCCAGCATCAAATTTACCTTCTACTTCTTGCCTTCATTAGCTGCTGCTGCTGCTGCTATGTCGCTTCAGTCGTGTCCAACTCTGTGCGACCCCATAGACGGCAGCCCACCAGGCTCCCCCATCCCTGGGATTCTCCAGGCAAGATCACTGGAGTGGGTTGCCATTTCCTTCTCCAATGCATGAAAATGAAAAGTGAAAGTCAAGTCGCTCAGTAATGTCTGACTTTTAGCGACCCCATAGACTGCAGCCTACTAGGCTCCGCTGTCCATGGGATTTTCCAGGCAAGAGTACTGGAGTAGTGTGCCATTGCCTTCTCCCAGGGTCTTAGCAGTCATAGGCAATTAATATAAAATTTTCACATCCTATAGGAAATTTCTTGAAATTTCTCAAATATGAGCTGTGATTTTCCCCCCATCTATATTGCACAATGCTTGTCACACAGTTGGCTGATTATAAATTAATGAATTCGTGTGATCCTCCTCTGATGTCATAAGTTCAGAAAGAGCTTAAAAGGCCTGAACATTTTGTCATATGTTCATAAAGAGCTTAAAAGGCCTGAACATTTGTTATTCAAATATTGTGAGGAAGAAGAGATCAACATCAACTTGGTCAAAGAAACAAAATATCATTTTAGGCAAATATAATTTTAAATAATTTGATCCATCAGGGCAATTCATTTAGTTATTCTGAGTGAAAATCTGCTAACTTATCTCAACAATCTAGCCATAGAAACATTTATTCAAAATTATACATTTTCAAAGAATCATCTGGGCTCCCCAGGTGGCTCAGTAGTGAAGAATCCACCTGCCAAGCAGGAGACATGGGTTGGATCCCTGGGTCAGGAAGATTCCCTGGAGAAGGAAATGGCAATCCACTCCAGTATTCTTGCCTGGGAAATCCCATGGACAGAGGAGCCTGGTGGGCTAGTCCATGAGGTCACAAAGATTGGAAATGACTTATTGACTAAACAATAAGAATCAAATGAAATCCGTAGATGGTCAAGAATGTTATAATTGTAATACCTGTATTTCTATTTTTCCAGTTTCATATGTTTTTCCTATATTCTATGACACAATAATTTTGTATCTCAACTTTCCAGGTGCACTGACAGAAGCAAAGTCTCCCTCACCCAAGAAAAAAAGCAAAAACTACAACAAATTTTGCTAAGATCACTTTAGTTCTGCCCATTGTGATACTTGAATATGCAAAATGGAATTCTACCTAGCCTTTGGTCTCAGAACTAAGATTTGGATTAATTCAGCCCAGCTGTCATCTCTTTTTATGCATCATCAGCTCCTCAGAAAACTGGATCGGATTAATTTCACTTACCAAAAACACCTTTTCATTAATTATAGCTTTAGGATACTTTTTTATCTTTTACTGAAGGATGACATAAGAATTAAGTCATATGTGGAATGATTCCATTTTATAAATTATTTTTGGATAGAGAGGTTTACTGAGTTATCTCAAATGATCAGAATAGATTCTAAAAGTTAAAGCATTAGAGATCAAAGAAAAGACAAAGTAAAGATTTCTACAGGTTTAGATTGAAACGAGATTTTTTTTAAAGGATATGAACAAGAGCCAGTATTAGACCTAGAATCTGAACATTATTATAAGAATTTTTGAAAAGACTTTATTAATAAACTAGTGAAAACTAATTTGGATTTAATATCACAGTGCTTAACGTATCACATGTTTTTATTAATTATTTAAATTAAAAAATCTTTAATTTTGCTTAACTCTGAAGATAATTTTTATTGTCTTTCTAAGTGCTCATATTATAAAATGATTTTGAGTATCTTTAGAAGGAGACTCCTAAACTTCAGTGAACTCCAGCAATGTGTGTCACTCTATTAATACTCTAGTAAAAACTTGTCCAAGGAGGGCATGGCAAGCCACTCCAGTATTGCCTGGAGAATCCCATGGACAGAGGAGCCTGGTGGGTTACAATCCATAGGGTCACACAGAGTTGAAGGAGCCTGGAGGGTTACAGTCCATGGGGTCAGAAAAAGTCAGACACAACTGAAATAATTTAGCCTTGAAAAACAAGTCCAGATTAAGCATCAGTTCAGTTCAGTCTCTCAGTCGTGTCCAACCCTTTGCGACCCCATGAATCGCAGCATGCCAGGCCTCCCTGTCCATCACCAACTCCCGGAGTTTACCCAGACTCATGTGCTTCTAGTCGGTAATGCCATCCAGCTATCTCATCCTCTGTTGTCCCCTTCTCCTCCTGCCCCAGTCCCTCTCAGCATCAGGGTCTTTTCCAATGAGTCAACTCTTTGCATGAGGTGGCCAAAGTATTGGAGTTTCAGCCTCAGCATCAGTCCTTCCAATGAACACCCAGGACTGGTCTCCTTTAGAATGGACTGGTTGGATCTCCTTGCAGTCCAAGGGACTTCAAAGAGTTTTCTCCAGCACCACAGTTCAAAAGCATCAATTCTTTGGTGCTCAGCTTTCTTCACATAAGACTTACATAATCAGTGCTCTAGCATGGAAAACTTGTTTCAGTCAACTTTACATAAATACAACATTGATTTGCAGATTTACTAATTATAGTTTCTCATTTTGAACATGTCTGAGGCCATTTTTACAAATTAAATTTGGTCCATTTGATACCATAATTTAATTATTTCATGATCAATATAAATAGGAATAAAGCAATAAAGTAATGGTTTTTGTGAAGAAGCGATCTGCCTAATGCCTGTAAAGAAGAAAAAAACCATGAGGGCAATGAGTTAAAAGCAATATGACTTACTAATTCATTTTATTGACTAGAAGTAGTTGTGGTCATGGCCAAGTGAAGAACGAAAAAGAAATCAAGATAAGATTATACTGAGCAAAGAAATAATTTTCTTAAAAAGTAGAGAAACTAAGAATATGATCTATATTGGGGATTTTTCTTAACTTTCCCTAAAACCAGATATTAGCCTTGCTAGTTTCAAAGATATCATTTTCTTCTTTACTTTTTCTCAGTCATTATAAAGAATGACCAATTGTAAGAATGACAAATTATCTGAAAGATTTTGTTTTTACAATTAAATGTGAATTAAATTCTTCCTTTTGGTCTTTTTATTGATCAGGTGATACACAAACTCATCAATGACCAACCCAGCAGATTGAAGAATTAACCCTTGTCTCTAAAACATTATTTCAATCAAGTTTTTTTTTTCCAATTAAGAAAAAATAATCTTTTCTATTTGTTCCATGGGCTGCAGTCTGTGAGATCGCAAATAATCAGATAGGACTTTGCAACTGAGCACACACATCATTAATGTTAGAATATTGGCAATGCTAATAATTTTTATTTTTTAATTTTTTATATTTATATATTGTGTGTGATATTTATTATATTCATGTTATAATGAACTAATATGTTACATAGACTATAACATATACACAAAAATAGAAACTTTAAAAGGATGAAATTTTTTTTAATTAATAGAAATGGAAGTTGAAGTGGTCTTCCTGAACACTTGTGAATCGTCTTGAATTTCCTACTCAGTTGATTTAAAGAGCTGACTCTTCTGAATGATCCAGATGTTTGCATCATTAATCTGTCCCCTTCTAAACTTTTATTATCCTTAATAACTTATTATTCAAAATCTTGCTGCTGCTGCTAAGTTGCTTCAGTCGTGAACTCCTGAGTTTTGATATTTTTGTTCCAAGCAATCAGGTTTGCTTTTTGTAGTGAACAAAAGAGGCAACTGAGGGTCAAGTTTACAAGGCAAATAATGTTAGATCAAGTGGTTTTCAGTAAGATCCCTGACCTATCCAAGCCCTCCAAAATTGCTCTGTCATGGCTCATTTTTCTCTTCCATTCACTGGATTTTTTTTATTTAAATTTATTTATTTTAATTGGAGGCTAAGTACTTTACAATATTGTATTGGTTTTATCAAACATCAACAAGAATCCATCACAGATGTACACATGTTCCCAATCCTGAACCCCCCTCCCATCTCCCTCCCTGTACCATCCCTCTGGGTCATCCCAGTGCACCAGCCCCAAGCATCCTGTATCCTGCATCGAGCCTAGACTGGTGATTCGTTTCTTATATGATATTACACATGTTTCAGTGCCATTCTCCCAAATCATCACACCCTCTCCCTCTCCCACAGAGTCCATAAGACTGTTTTATACATCTGTGTCTCTTTTGCTGTCTCGTACACAGGGTTATTGTTACCATCTTTATAAATTCCATATATATGCATTAGTATACTGTATTTGTGTTTTTCTTTCTGGCTTACTTCACTCTGTATAATAGGCTCCAGTTTCATCCACCTCATTAGAACTGATTCAAATGTATTTTTTTTAATGGCTGAGTAATACTCCATTGTGTATATGTACCACAGCTTTCTTATCCATTCATCTGCTGATGGTAGAATGGCTAACACTGATACAAAAAAATAAACAAGAGATGAAAAGTGTTGGCAAGGATGTGGAGCAATTAGAACCCTTATGCACTGTTGGTGAGAATGCACAATGTTGTAGGCAGTATGGGAAGCAATGTTTTCGTTTGTCAAAATATTTAAAATAAATATTATCATATGATCTGGCCATCTTGCTTCCAGCTCTATATTTAAAAGAATTGAAATCAGGATCTCAAAGAGATACATGAATTTCCATGTTCATTGCAGCACTATTCATGGTAGACGAGGTATGGAAAAACCTTAACTGTATATTGATAGATTAATTGATGAAGAAAATACTTTTTATAGCATCTGGACTTCCCTGGTGGCTCAGCAGTCAAGAATCGCCTGCCAATGCAGGAGATGCCAGTTCAATCCTAGGGTCAGGAAGATCCCTTGGAGTAGGAAATGGCAAGCTACTTCAGTATTTTTGCCTGGAAAATTCCATGGACAGAGGATCTTGGTGGGCTACAATCCATGGGTTGCAAAGACTCAGACATGACTCAGCACAGCTCAACAACAACAAAAAAGAAAATCATGCCATATATGACAACATGGATAAACCTGGAAGACATTATGCTGAAAGAAACATCAGCTAACAGAAGGACTGATGCTAAGTCAAGCCATAAGAGGTGTCTAGTGTAGTCAGGCTCATAGAAACAGACAATGTTGATCATCAGAGACTGCGGGGAGAAGGACATGGTGAATTGCTGTTCAAAGGCTATCTTGTTTCAGTTATGCAAGATGAATGAGTTCCAGAGCTCAGTTGTTCATCATTGTACCTATAGCTTATAAGACTGTACAGGACAGAACTTAAATTTCTTAAAAGGGTAGACCTCATGTTATGTGTTCTTACCATGATAAAATGTAAAAATAAATTAATATAATAATATCATATATGAAACGAGTCGCCAGGCCAGATTCGATGCACGATACTGGATGCTTGGGGCTGGTGCACTGGGATGACCCAGAGGGATGGTATGGGGAGGGAGGAGGGAGGAGGGTTCAGGATGGGGAACACATGTATGCCTGTGGTGGATTCATTTCCATATATGGCAGAACCAATACAATATTGTAAAGTTTAAAAATAAAATAAAATTAAAATTAAAAAAAAGGGATGAAAAACAACATAGATAGGAGGCAGAGGCTTAGAAAGGTATAAAGAAGTGAAAATGTGTGAGATGCGAAGGACTCCAGGAATAGTTGCTTATGGTGAAAGCCTGGGTTGTAAGGTGCAAGTAGAACACCAGAGTGGCAAAGAAAGTTGCAAAAAAGTGGCAACAAAAGTTGCCAGTGAAGCAATTAAATATTTTTTCACTAACATCAAATGTAACCTTCTGGGATTTAAGTTCTTGGAAGGAGATTTTGTTTGAAAGATTCTCAGTGCTTAGAATACAGTCCTGTTCAGTTCAGTTCAGTCGCTCAGTCGTATCTGACTCTTTGTGACCCCATGAACCACAGAATGCCAGGCTTCCCTGTCCGTCACCAACTCCCGGAGTCCACCCAAACCCATGTCCATTGTGTCAGTGATGCCATCCAACCATCTCATCCTCCATCATCCCCTTCTCCTCCTGCCCTCAATCTTTCCCAGCATCAGGGTCTTTTCAAATGAGCCAGCTCTTCGCATCAGGTGGCCAAAGAATTGTAGTTTCAGGTTCAAAATCAGCAGGTAATGGTTATTCAGTAAAGCTTAAGTTCATATCTGAATGCACGGATTAATAGACAAACACACACACACACACACAAATATATATGTAAAGAGAGACAGAAATGAAACTCCATAACTCTTTCAGTAGATTACTTTAAAAACAGAGTATAAGAAGGATCCATTTTTGAAAGAGAGCAGGGTAAAAGAGAAATCTTATTAGTGAGTATATGTGAAAATTATATAAGCAGTGTATTGTATTTACTAGGAAAAATGTTTAAATATATTGTTCTGGGTGTGTGTTAGTCACTCTGAAATCCTATGGACTGCAGCCCACCAGGCTCCTCTGCCCATGGGATTCTCCAGGCAAGAATACTGGAGTCGCTTGCCATTACCTCCTCCAGGGGATCTTCCTGACCCAGGGATTGAACCTGGGTCTCCTTCACTGCGAACAGATTCTTTACTGTCTAAGCCAGCAGGGAAGCCACTATTGATTTTAAGGCATACAGAAAGCTATAAGGGAACTAAAAATACTGACAATGCTGAGGGGGCCATTGAATAACCCTTCTGCTAGAATTGCTGGTGCTGATTTGTGAATTGAGCTGCTGTGTTCAAGTAGGATTTGAGTTTTTCCTACTCTCTGCACTCTGCTGAAGACATAGAATGCCAATGGAGAATTAATCATATGTCCTGATACATAAAATTGAAACTTTTGTTTTTTAATTAAAATTCAAGTAGCTAAAAGTGGATACAGTAGACAGTTGGACAGCTTATTTGGCAGAAAAGCTATGTTTGAGAGAAGAAAAGAGAGAAACAATTTCCTTACATGACTGCTTTGGATCTCTGTTCTCTGAGCCCTTCTTGGTGCATGAAGTGAAACTTTACCCCAAATGCATAGTTTGGAAACAAGACAAAAAATAGCTTTTTTTTTTTTTTTTTTTGAAGAGTACAATGGAAACCGCATAAATCAACCTTCCCTCTTTGGATGACTTTGATAATTTGCATTCATCTTTTTAAAGAGAGATGTCTTTGGAGACTTCTGATTTTTACATAAAAATTACATTCAGCATCTCCCAGTCTCTTTTGTTCACTAAAATTAGATTTGCTCACTTATACAATTCAGAAGGACTAATTTGTTCAGAGGGAAGTTACATGCTATTTACGGTATGCCCTCTCCTTACCTACCTCCTTCAAAAAAAAAAAAATATATATATATATATGTATATATGGACTGCACCTCCCACCCCTCTTCCAGGGAAATGGACATGCTCTAGTGATTCATGGAGTACACTCCTGTGGGTGAAAGGCCACCTGTCTATTACAAACTGGAAAAGAAAAAGTAGCAAAATGTAAGATATGCAAGTACCATGAGATTTTGCAGGAATAATCACCCAGGCCTTCAGTATCAATGAGCAGTTAGTGGACCATCCATGAAGCAGTCCACCGAACCTGCGGCTTCAACAGGTCTAGTCTTGTGGTTTGCCAGTGAACACTGTGCCATGTACTTAGCCATGTCCAATTCTTTGCAACCCCATGGACTGCAGCCTACCAGGCTCCTCAGTTCATGGGATTCTCCAGGCAAGAATATTGGAGTGGGTTGCCATTTCCTCCTCCAGGGGATCTTCCCGACCCAGAAATCGAGCCTGCGTCTCCTGTATCTCCTGCATTACAGGCAGATTCTTTACCTGGTGAGCCATCGGGGAATAGAAGCTTGACTCTATACCGATGCTGAAAGCTCTGAGATTTCTGTGGTTATTATGGCTGTATTGTAGACTTCTTCCATTGGATGTGTAATCTCATACCAATTTGGAAACCTATTAGCAGGACAGTTGCAGAGAGAAGTGTACTACATAGTAACAGCAAGGAGACATTTTATGAGACAGTGAAAAATAAAGAGCACATAGACATTTAAATATAATTTTGTAAATGGTGTGTATAATATTGCTACTTGTGCTCTGTAAGACTATAAACAAGTCACAAAGAGCTAGGCATTTAGTCATACATTCATATGTATATGTCCATCTTTGTTGTTTACAAGGTACATACACTTGGGCAAAGCAGCTAAACCTTTTGAATCCTGGGTGTTCTAGCTGTGGAATAGGGATAATTGTATGTAACATTCTTGAGACCTCCAATGTCAAGTTATCAAAGCCAGATTTGCAGACATATGGGCAGTTACCAGGGCCCTGTGCTCAGAAAAATGCCCACAGTTGGTTTAAGGCTCTGCTGTTGCTCTCTTGAAATTCTTAATGATTTTTAAATAGGGGTCTCCTTTATTTTCCTTTTGTGCTGGGTTCCACTAATTATGTAGTTCATCCTGCCAATGAATGAATCATCCGGCCCAGTGATTGCCATAGGTGAGTCGCTCACTATGTTTGTCTCTTCTTGTCCTCCTCCTTCTCCTAAAAATGCAGACAAAGGGACTGTCATGGGGTCTACTACTTCATGTTGGCTTCCCACACACAACACTCTCAGGCACTAAAGACCTGCTTATTTATTATCAGTGGCTGCCTTTTCTCACTGTATCTAGCTACCAATACCTAACAATTCCCTGGTTCCGTGTGCCACCTCTCCCTTACAAAGGGTGTCATCAAAAGCCTTAGGAAACAGTTACTTGATCCCCTTTCATGGTAGAGAACTGCCCCTAATTACTAGATTAAGACAGGAGGGTGAGGACATCGTAATGGTGCTTTGAGAAATGAAGTTTGGTTTTGGTGTTCAGCTAAATCTACCCTTTGCTTTTGACTTTGGCATCAGGTCCAGGTTTTAGAGGACCACATTACAGAGGGTCTACTTAATGTCAGTCCTAACCTCTAGGGGCTATGTTTCATTACAGACCTTGTAATCTCATGTTAATTCAGTGTAATGGTGTCAATAATACAAACAAGTCTGGCGTTTGAATAGTTAATATCAGAATAAGCATATTTAAATACAGACAAGAATTCCAGATGTGTTTTGGAATTTTTGCCTGTCTTTGATGCAATTTGGAGTAAAATTAGCTCTGAAGTGCTTTATATGTTGAAATTCTAGCTTTTAGTGACTGTAAATATCCACTGTCTATCCGGGGCTTTCCTGGAGGCTCAGTCATAAAGAATCTGTCTGTCAGTGCAGGAGACAGGAGTTTGATCCTCTGGTTGAGAAAATTCCCCTGGAGAAGGAAATGGCAACCCACTCTCGCATTCTCACCTCGGAAATTCCATAAACAGAGGAACTTGGTGGGCTACCGTCCGTGGGGTTGCAAAGTCAGACAGGACTTAGCAAATAAACAACAATTTATCATGAAGGGGAAAATTGAAAGTCCTATGTACTAATTGCCATTTTATTACTTGTTTTCCAGTTTATGTAATTCTTCTCTGTTCGTTTATTTCTTCTTTTTTAAAAATTTCTTTCCTTGTCATTTGATGATTTTCTTTAGAACTGTGTTTATGTTCCCTTAGCTCAGGCTGGGATGTGAGCCGTGGCAGTTGCAGAAAACTGAGCAGCCCCTGAAGGGCTCCTCAATCTGCCCTTTCCACCCTGCCTTATAAGTAAGCCAACACTTGCCTGCTCCTCACCATTGGAGACCAGGCTTCCCACAGCCCACCTGTTAGTCCCAGTGGCCCACCAACCAGCCAAGGGGACTGGTCTTCCCTGTACTGGACCCCAGGGCTGAGGCCCAATGTGTGGCTCAAACCTCTCACTCACGGTGAATCTCTGCCCATGTGTTGTCTCTTTCCCTCGGATACCCCTCACAGGGTCACAGGTCCCAACCTAACCACTTCTCTTCCCTTCCTGCCCAGTTCTGTGTGGATATTTCTTACAGCCCTGGTTGTACTAGAGTCTCTCTGCCAGTTTCCAGTTAGTTTCAGTGAGAACTATTCCACTTATATTAATATATGTATGCTTGATGTGTTCATGTGGGTAAGTGAGTTGCATATCCTCCTATTCTACCATCTTGCTCAATCACTCTTCCTTTGTGGTTTTTACTGACCATTTATTATGATTCTATTATTTCCTTAGCTTATAGTTTATATATATATTATATATATATATATATATATTATATATATATATATGCATGTGTGCTAAGTGGCTTCAGTTGTTTCCCACACTTTGCGACCCTATGGACTGTAGGCCACCAGGCTCCTCTGTGCATAGCATTCTCCAGGCAAAAATACTGGAGTGGGTTGCCATGTCCTCCTCTAGGGAACCTTCCTGACCCAGGGATCAAAGCTGCTCCTTTTATATCTCCTGCACTGGAGATGCAGAGATTATTATTATTAGTAGTAGTAGTAGTTGCCCTGGAGTTGCAATATACATTTACACCTAACCTGGGTCCACTTTTAAATAACATATCACTCAGCCTTCCCTTGTAGCTCAGCTGGCAAAAAATCTGCCTACAATGCAGAAGACCTGGGTTTGATTCCTGGGTCAGGAAGTTCCCCTGGAGAAGGAAATGGCACCCAGTTCCAGTATTCTTGTCTGAAGAATCCCATGGACAGAGGAGCCTGGTGGCCTATAGTATATGTGTTTGCAAAGTCAGACATGACTTAGCAACTAAACTACCATACCACTTCACAGGTAGTATGAGTATCTTATAATAACAAAATAACCCTAATTCTCCCTGCTTCCTTTGTATCAATACTGTCATTTATTTCACTCATATATAAGCATATATGTGTGCTTATGATAGATATGTATGCATATGATAGATAAGCATACATAATTGAAAGCATTGCTATTATTATAAATGAAATATATGTGTTAAAGAATACATTTGAATCAGTTCTAATGAGGTGGATGAAACTGGAGCCTATTATATAGAGTGAAGTAAGCCAGAAAGAAAAACACCAATACAGTATACTAATGCATATATATGGAATTTAGAAAGATGGTAACAATAACCCTGTGTACGAGACAGCAAAAGAGACACTGATGTATAGAACAGTCTTATGGACTCTGTGGGAGAGGGAGAGGGTGGGAAGATATGGGAGAATGGCATTGAAACATGTATAATATCATGTATGAAATGAGTTGCCAGTCCAGGTTCGATGCAGGATACAGGATGCTTGGAGCTGGTGCACTGGGACGACCCAGAGGGATGGTATGGGGAGGGAGGAGGGAGGAAGGTTCAGGATGGGGAACACATGTAAACGTGTGGCGGATTCATTTCGATATTTGGCAAAACTAATACAATATTGTAAAGTTTAAAAATAAAATTAAATTAAAAAAAGAATTTTTTAAGATTTAATTTTATCTTTTTTAAAGTTTTAATTTTACCTTACTTTAGTTTTAATCTTTTAAAAAAATTAATCTCTTCATTCTCTTTTTTTTAATACTTTTTATTTTATATTGAAGTATAGCTGATTAAGTGTTGTTATAGTTTCAGGGGCACAACAAAAAGACTCAGTCATACATATATATATATATCTCCATTCTCCCCCAAATTCCTCTCTTCTTTATGTAGATCTAAGTTTCCAACCTATATTATAATCTTTTTAATAAATCTTTTAACATTTAAAGAAGTCAGACTTACTAACAGCAAATTTTCTCAATTTTGTTTATTTGAGAAAATCTTTATTTTTTCCTCACTTTTAATGAATAATTTCACAGACAGAAGTCATAAGAAAGAACCAAAACGAAAGGCTAGATATAAAATGCACTGTAACAGAAGTGAAGAATGCCTTTTATAGACCAAGCTGATGACATTTTTGATCAACACTTTAAATATTTCACTGCACTAACTTATTGCTTGCATTGTTTCAGAGGGTTTATGAGATATAATTTTAATCTTTGTTCCTTAATAGGTTAAGTGCTTTTATCCTCTGAGTTCTTTCAGGATTTTTAATTCATCTTTGATTTTCTGTAGTTTAAAATTATTTTGGAGAGGTAGAGAGAGGGCAGGCATTTTTTTCTATTAGGTGTTCTTTGAGCCTTCGGATTTGTGATTTGGTGTCTGATGTTAATTTGCCAAAATTCTCAGTAATTTCTGTTTCAAAATTTTCTTCTGTTCTTTTGTCTTTTTTCTCCCTCCTTCTGGTAATGCCATCATGAGTATGTTACATCTTTTGTAATCATCATACATTTCTTGCATATTCTGTTCTATACTTATCAGTCTGTTCTATACTTATCTATCAGTTCCAAATTTATCTTTCTTTTTTAGTTTTTTGCTATATCTTCTAGATCAGATATTCTTTCCTAAACTGTGTCCAGTCTGCTAAGTCTATCAAAGGAATTCTTCAATTCTGTCACAGTTCTTTTTTTTTTTTTTAACATATAGCCTTTCTTTTTGATTCTTTTGATTTCCATTTTCAAGCTTACATTACTCATCTCTTCTTGCATGCTGTTTAACTTATCCATAGAACCCTTAGCATGTTTACCATAGTTATTTTTAAATTCCTGTTCTGATAATTCCAACCTCGCTGTCACATCCAGTTCTGATGTTTGCTCTATCTCTTGAAATTTTGAGAATTTTTGCCTTTATACCATTAGTGATAGATGAACATGATGTAATAGGTAAAAGGAACTGCTGAATTAGACCTATATCAATTTGTGGTGGTGAGATGTATTTGTTAGGGGATACAATGTATAAAATGATTAGGTCTCAGTCTGTTAATGAGAAAATGCTTCTGAATTTTGAACTTCACAAGTGTTTCTGCTTTCTTCCTTCCTCCTTAGGTGTTATAAGTTGGCCAAAATGGGCAGTAGCTGGGTATTTCCCAATCCTCCGGATCAGTTAAGTTCTGATAATGCCCTAGCAGATTAGGATCTGGTTAGTTAGTTTTCCCTAAGATGAGGTGTTGTTAGGAGGTGTAGAATGCTCTGGTGCATTTCAAAGTGATTCTTTCTCTCTTATTCTGTTAAAATCCAAGGGAATTTTCTCCAATGTTTACTGTAAGAATCTGGTCAAGCTTCTGAAGGTAAAACTCACAATATTGTGGAAGCCTAATTAATACTGGGTTCTTCGATTTTTTTTTTTTTAATTCAGAATTATCCACATAGAACTTACAATGACTTGTGAATTACAGTTCAGACTGTCCTGCCCCAGCACCGGTTTCTGCAGCAGGACTTGTGAGTCTCTACCTGGGTAGCCATAGCTCTGTTTATCTACAGACTTCCCAGGTGGTGCTGGTTGTAAAGAACCCACCTGCCGATGTGGGAGTCATAAGAGACGCAGGTTGCATCCTTGGGCATGGATGGAAGAGAGCATGGCAACCCACTCCAGTATTCTTGCCTGAAAAATACCATAGACAGAGGAGCCTGGAGGGCTACAGTCCATGGGATCTCAAGGAGTCAGACACGACTGAAGCAACTTAGCACACAGCATATACACAGACACACATATATGTGTGTAGCCTTGAGAAAGAAGGAAATCTTATCATTTTGAACAGCATGGATGAACCCAGAAGACATCATTATAAGCAGAATAAGCCTGACAGAGAAGTAAATACAGTATGATCTCACTTATATGTGAAATCTGTAAAAGAAATCAAATTCATAGAAATAATGAGTAGAATGGTAGTTATCAGGAATGAGGCATGGTCAATGAGTAGAAGCCTTCAGTTATAAGATGAATAAGTTCTGGGGTTCTAATATACAGCATGGAGACTATAGTTAATCATGCTGTACTGTATACTTGAAGTACCCACTGGTATGATCTTTCCTATGCTATGTTTCAAGCAAAGTAGGTTCCTCTGGGGATGTCTTTGAAAGTCTCTGTTCATTTTGATGACTTTTTCTTCTGGGCAAAATCTCTGGGCCATTGCTGCAGAATCACGAGCATGTCAGTGATCTGCTTCCATTGGATTAATACTTCTGATAACGAGAACAATGTTCAGTGAACACAACAACCTCTGCTTTTGTAAATTTACTTCTGCAAGTGTGAAACCTGTGGTCATGAGTGAACTGATGAAGGGACCACGCAAGCCCCAGATCTTCATCTGCCATGCCTAGAGCTGGGCATCTCGTCTATAAGCAGAGTTTAAGAGTAGGAAATCAACACTGGTTTCTAGGCTGCACTTGCAGGAATTTATTCTTTGGAACTTGGAGCTGGTGAGAACAGAGAAATGCTTCTGGCTTACTCTTCTTAATAAGAAACATATCCCATGACGATAAGCTCATGGTGCTATTGATAATTATAGTTACTATAGCATAATACAGAGAAGGCAATGGCACCCCACTCCAGTACTCTTGCCTGGAAAATCCCATGGATGGAGGAGCCTGGTAGGCTGCAGTCCATGGGGTCGCTAAGAGTTGGACATGACTGAGCAACTTCGCTTTCACTTTTCACTTTCATGCATTGGAGAAGGAAATGGCAACCCACTCCAGTGTTCTTGCCTGGAGAATCCCAGGGATGGGGGAGCCTGGTGGCTGCCGTCTATGGGGTCACACAGATTCAGACATGACTGAAGTGACTTAGCATAGCATAGCATAATAGCTCTGCATCACATTCCCATGTCTTACTTATGTTGTATCTGGAAGTTTGTTCCTCTTAATCACCTTCATCGTAAATGGTTAAGATTTTTTAAAATAATATTCTCTGTATTCACCCAACTCTTTCCCTTTCTCCCTTTGTCTACAAGTCCGCTCTCTACATCCGTGTTTCTACTGCTGCCCTGCTAGTAGGTTCATCAGTACCATCTTTAAAAAAATATATACATATATACATATATATGTGTATATATATATATACACTCATTAATACATGTGTGAAACAGACAGTGGGAAGCTGCTATGTAACACAAGGAGCCCAGCCCACTGCTCTGTGTTGACCTGGAGGGCTGGGATTGGGGTAGGGGTAGGAGGGAGGCTCAAGAGCGAGCCATATATATACACATACTTATGGATGATTTTTGTTGTTGTATGGCAGAAACCAACACAACATTGTAAAGCAGTTATAGACCAATTAAAAACTATTTAAGGAAAAATAAATAATAATTTTTAAGAGCTATAGCAGTTCTCTGGGTAGCAACTTCATGCAGCTCCTCATACTGCAATTATATGTCTCATAACATTTTTAACAGATACAGTGCCTGATGAACTATGGAATGAGGTTCATGACATTGTCAGGTGACAGGGATCAAGACCATTCCCATGGAAAAGAAATGCAAAAAAGCAAAATGGCTGTCTGGCTAGGCCTTACAAACAGCTGTGAAAAGAAGAGAAATAAAAGCAAAGGAGAAAAGGAAAGATATAAGCATCTGAATGAAGAGTTCCAAAGAATAGCAAGCAAGAAGAGATAAGAAAGCCTTCCTCAGCGATCAATGCAAAGAAATAGAGGAAAACAACAGAATGGGAAAGACTAGAGATCACTTCAAGAAAATTAGAGATACCAAGGGAACATTTCATGCAAAGATGGGCTCCATAAAGGACAGAAATGGTATGGACCTAACAGAAGCAGAAGATATTAAGAAGAGGTGGCAAGAATACACAGAAGAACTGTACAAAAAAGATCTTCACGACCCAGATAATCACGATGGTATGATCACTCACCTAGAGCCAGACATCCTGGAACATGAGGTCAAGTGGGCCTTAGAAAGCATCACTATGAACAAAATTAGTGGAGGTGATGGAATTCCAGTTGAGCTATTTCAAATCCTGAATGATGATGCTGTGAAAGTGCTGCACTCAATATGCCAGCAAATTTGGAAAACTCAGCAGTGGCCACAGGACTGGAAAAGGTCAGTTTTAATTCCAATCCCAAAGAAAGGCAATGTCAAAGAATGTTCAAACTACTGCACAGTTGTACTCATCTCACACACTAGTAAAGTAATGCTCAAAATTCTCCAAGCCAGGCTTCAGCAATATGTGAACCATGAACTTCCAGATGTTCAAGCTGGTTTTAGAAAAGGCAGAGGAACCAGAGACCAAATTGCCAACATCCACTGGATCATCAAAAAAGCAAGAGAGTTCCAGAAAAACATCTATTTCTGCTTTATTGACTATGCCAAAGCCTTTGACTGTGTGGATCACAGTAACTGTAGAAAATTCTGAAAGAGATGGGAATACCAGACCACCTGACCTCTCTCTTCAGAAACCTATATGCAGGTCAAGAAGCAACAGTTAGAACTGGACATGAGGAACACGTGTATACCCTTGGCAGATGCATGTTGATGTATGGCAAAACCAATACAATATTGTAAAGTAAAAAAATAATAATAATAAATAATCATTTAAAAAAATAAATAAAACTACCAAAAAAAAAAAAAAAAACCTGGACATGGAACAACAGACTGCTTCCAAATAGGAAAAGGAGTACATCAAGGTTGAATATTGTCATCCTGCTTATTTAACTTCTATGCAGAGTACATCATGAGAAACACTGGGCTGGAAGAAGCCCAAGCTGGAATCAAGATTGCCAGGAGAAATATCAATAACCTCAGAAAGGCAGATGACACCACCCTTATGGCAGAAAGTGAAGAGGAACTAAAAAGCCTCTTGATGAAAGTGAAAGAGGAGAGTGAATAACTTGGCTTAAAACTCAACATTCAGAAAACGAAGATCATGGCATCTGGTCCCATCACTTCATGGGAAATAGATGGGGAAACAGTGGAAACAGTGTCAGATTTTATTTTGGGGGGCTCCAAAATCACTGCAGATGGTGAGTGCAGCCATGAAATTAAAAGATGCTTACTCCCTGGAAGGAAAGTTATGACCAACCTAGATAGCATAAAGCAGAGACATTACTTTGCCAACAAATTTCTGTCTAGTCAAGGCTATGGTTTTTCTAGTAGTCATGTATGAATGTGAGAGTTGGACTGTGAAGAAAGCTGAGTGCTGAAGAATTGGTGCTTTTGAACTGTGGTGTTAGAGAAGACTCTTGAGAGTCCCTTGGAGTGCAAGGAGATCCAACCAGTCCATTCTAAAGGAGATCGGTCCTGGGTGTTCTTTGGAAGGAATGATGCTAAAGCTGAAACTCCAGTACTTTGGCCACCTCATGTGAAAAGTTGACTCATTGGAAAAGACTCTGATTCTGGGAGGGATTTGTGGCAAGAGGAGAAGGGGACAACAGAGGATGAGATGGCTGATGGCATCACTGACTCGATGGACATGAGTTTGAGTGAACTCCAGGAGTTGGAGATGGACAGGGAGGCTTGGCGTGCTGCAATTCATGGGGTCACAAAGAGTCAGACATGACTGAGCAATGAACTGAACTGAACTGGGCAAGTTTGGGAAAGAACTTGAAATGGATTCTTCTACTTGCAAAATTGCTACCAAAACTAAGGATCCAGATTTTCAATCATAGAAGATTTATTTCAAAGTGAAGGACCATTAGAAACAAACCCACAGTGAGAAAACATCATGTCTATCATTCTAAATGTGTCTACATAGGTTGAGACTATTCAAATAGTGCCTGTTTTTATTTATGATATTGAATAATTACAGTAATGATGTGAAAAACAATTAAATTTATATCAGAGACTACCTTGGAATAGACAAGGAAAAACACGGAAATGGAACTTAGAAGTGAAAGTGAAAATAAATATGTTACATCAATAAGTATTCTCAGATAAACTTTAACATCGTGTAGTAAAAATATATGATACCCTCTTTATGCTAAATTCAGATTATGTAAGCTATAACCCAACTTTCTCTTGTTCCAAGATATGTAATTTTAAATGATCTGATTGTGTTGTATTCTGCAGAAGGTATATTATTGTCAATGATCCATGTGACACCACTCCACAGAATCATTTTGATCTCCTGCTAGAAAGTTGCCCTTTGCTATCATAAAGAATGTTAACTGAGTTTATTTTTCTTTATTTAACATGTGATGCATTTCTCTTTTTATTTTATCAGACATTTTTACTTCTGAAGCAGAGACATTTCTTAATTTATAAAACTACTCATTACAATTTTGCTATACTCTATAGTGCCAGATAGTTAAACTAGATAATAAACCATAAATAATGCCTTCATGTCACCCCATCTATTTAACCCGACTATCTTTGACCTGAAAAGGAATCAATTATGTTCCAAATGCTCGAAAACTTGAACTAACAACTAATGGTTAAAAACATTGTTTTTTAACATGATGCTCAAATTAATTATTTTTCAAATGAGGCATGAAATGCCCTATGTCAGATTAAATTTTAAAAATGAATGACATCATTTGCTTGATAATGACTTATCCTATGCCAAAGTTTATGTGCAATATAACTAGCTGCTATGTTAGGATATATATAAGTTGGAATGAGGAAGGTATGTCAAAATGCAAGTCTTACAACAAAAGTACATCTATTTCTGCCTACAGGCTGTGATTCTTTTTCAATAACAAATGTTTGAACAACTTTCACTGGTAGCGTGCTGTTGCTCTCTGTTCAAGGATTAATTAAAACATGTTCCAATAAAAACCTCCAGCATGAATACATGGAACCAGAGCATGTTCTGTGTGCTGCACCTTCTTGTGTGATAAGCTATACTTTCCTTCAATGGATACACATTGCTTTCGTTTTTAGAACTATTAAGCCGGGATAATTATGGAACAATCTAGGCAATGTTCAATAGCCCATGCAGATGCCTGACAGGGCATGTTGTCTCTTAATTAGGAAGTTGAATGCCTAACGCTTGTATATTAACTGAAATAATTGAATAGATGTTTTACATTTCTTTCACTTTCACCGACATCAAAGCCAGACTAGCTGAAGTCATGTGTTTCAAAAAGAAAAAACTATAGTTTTCTATGTTACGTAAGAACAAAGGATGTTGTTGAATATTATATTTAGCAGATATTGTCTTAATAATTTTGCTTACATATTTTAGCCAAATATTCAATATGGTATTTTACAGGTTCTGATATAGCCTGTATCACCTTCTATTGCTACTGGAAATTGAAGTTAGATGTTTCACTTTTTTTTCCCCTACATATCTGTTCTAATTAGGCTGTGTAAACACTGCATTTGTGTGAGAAGTGTGTCGCTGATATAGTATAAACATCTGTATTGCTTATATTTAAAATGCTTGATAACTTAGTGTTTATTCACAACTATTAATACAAAAGCTGTTTTTAAACATAACAAATTGCTCTCTATTAGGAATACACATAATGACCTATTTCCATAAACATTTTTCATAAGAGATATCTTGATGTGCAAAACCCTGCAGACATTTTATGGAAATTAGACAATATTGTGCAGGAGTACATCAGAGCCATATTGTTTTTGCTTAATATTCTGAGAGGTGGATTATTTTTGCTTGATATATAATGCAAATAAAGGACCCTAAGTAGAAGTGAATATGAGCCTTTGTATGTTTCAATATATTTCTCCCTTTATTTTGCTCTTGTACCTGGTTTATTTCTAAGATTTTATGCATAAAACAAAAAAGATATTATTTGGGAACTATGTGCTCAAAGTACTCTCAAATGCACAATCAGATTATTGTTGATTATAAACAATAAGAATTGCCTTCATGAGCTCAAAGAGTCTTAAGAGGTATGAGTTTTGGTAAAAAGAAAGAAAAGAATATTTAGCCATCCAAATGGCCTATATTATTTAACTCAATTTTTTGAAGAAAAAATATAAATTTTGCCTTACACTGGAGAGTTGTGGGATTTAGAAATGTTTAATGTGAGACAAAGATATGCATATCAGCTTTTCTCCTAAATAATATGAATTATTTCACATTAGATTAATGTGATAGTCATGCAAAAGCATAGGGAGTAGAAGCTGTGTAGAAAAACAAAGCTATAATTCAGAAGAAGATGAACTCTCCTTGTAAGAAAAGAGTTGAACATCATAAACTATTCTAATTTTGTGTTATAATTCAGAAATGCTGACACTCTTTGCATTTTTAAGCAGCCATTCAGCATCTCCTATTTTTTGCAGTTTATTTTGCCATTTTAAAATCAGAAAACCCATATGAATATATTAGGTTGACTTAAATAATATATCAACTCTTCTCTTGTCTTTTTTGTAAGAATATATATATAATAAATAAATAATAAATGTATCAGCCCATGTTTGATAGGAAAAGATATATACCATAATGAAAAGATAACAGCAATATTATTAATAGAACAGGAAATACTCAATGCCCAATAGTCATTCCTTCTAAATAACAACAACAACAAATTGAGTCCCATTAATGTATTCAACAAAGCCTTGGTGACATATCCGATGCCATCTGTCATTACATGCTTATTATGTTGTTGGAATAGAATTATAAGATTTTGCTGACAATTGCTACAGAACATAGTATGTTGCATTCTTCTCTTTTTGTTTGGGGGGGTAGGTTGTATTTCATTTCTGCTTAGTCTACAGACAGCCTGAAGAAAAAAAAAAAAAACAAATATATGAATCGTACTAAAATTGAACTAAAAAATCACATTCTGTGACTCCTTAGATATATAACTAGAAATAGAAACATTCCCCTCTTTGATTCTTTGTTCCTTTCACTATCTTCTTTTTGATGGATATAATTTTATTTATATACATTTAGGAAAATATATTTTTAATTCAAAATGTCCTTTGTTTCCAAGCACTAAATCCTTTTGGAATGGAAATTTACAGAAAGAATTATTTACAGGAATCAACTATAATTACATATAATTCATGCTGCAGCTGCTTATGATTGTAGTTTTCCCCAGGACCTTCCCCTACTTATAATCACCCGAGAATTGCTTCTTTCTAAATGGTTAATCGGAATAATAATTTTTCTATAACTAGATGCAATGGTATTAAACGATTAGTGATACACTTTCTTCCCTATAATCAGATGGAAAAATTTTGATTTGACAGAAAAACTTTGATGAACACATACTATGTGTAGAAAACTGGCCAAGGTGATGCAAGTTAAGATGTAAGATATTTGGAAATGACAGTCTCTATCTGAGAAAAAATTTTAAATCTTGCCTGAGGATCAAAAACATAATCATACATAAAAACAGTGTGAAACTACTTGTAATAGATAACATTGAAGAAGTACAAAATATAGAATGTTATTTTACTATGTACAAGACCCATTCTTTCATAAAAAGGTAGTCTAAAATGTCTTCAAATAAACTTGCTTAAGAGACTAATGTAATGCTAGCTCATTGCTGTGTATACTTATGTTGTTGGAGTTCCAAAGACCATGTAATCCCATGAACATATATGAAGTTTGGAATTAATCAGAATGAAACTTACATCTAGCACTGACACTTCGTGATTAAAAGAACTACTTATTTGGGGCAAATTATTTACACTTTCTCAGGTGTCCCCTAATTAAAAAAGATAACTATCTATCTCTTAATTATTAGAAAGATTAATTCAGACACTGTACATGAAAGCCCAACTTATAGCACATCCAGGAATAATTGACTATTGCAATGGCAGAATCCCATAAGAGCCACTGTGGATAGTGCTTTGTTGTCTTTTAAGCACTAGAATCTTTTATTATAATAATAATCATAGGATTAATATTCTCTATTTATATTCAATACCTAGAGGTGCCTTTCATTCAGGAATTCATGAAGAAAACAAAAGTGTTTCCTGAGAGTGACTGAATGCATATTATACGTTAAAATATATGTACATTCTAACACATACACAGACACATACATATTTGCTTCTATATAACAAACATAAGATTATTCAAAGATGTTTAGTTCCTCCATCTTTAGAAAAATAATGATACCTTTTAAACTTGTTCAGTCTAGGCGATCTGTGTGTCTGTTAGAGAATTCTTAAAGTTTCTGAACATACTCGAAGTACAGACTCTGAGTTTAGGATTATCTGAGTTGAGTAGTGTGCCTCTTGATGTTCATGTCCTTTGTAATTCCCATCTTTTTGTTTATGGCTTTGCCCTATGACTCATTTTGAACAATAGAGTCCAATGAAGTGACTCCATGAGACTTCCAAGAATAGGTCATTTAAAAAGCCTCATAGTTTCCTCCAAGGTCTCAGGAAAACCTTGCTCTTTGGCTGGACAGCTACTTAAGGGGCCCAACTATCTTGGGACAAATACAGATACCCCAGATGTGGCCCTGATTGTCAAAGAGAGATTTCCACACCTGCTATGTGACTGGATAGGTTTATGAAAATTCTGGCTTTCCCAGCAATTGCTAGAAGATTCTAGCAATTGCTAGAATTCAATTGGATGAATTCTGACATCCATTTCTCATGGGCATTAAAGATTTTTCTCATGACCCTTATGTTGATGAATGAGAGACAGGAAACTGTAAGAACAGGTGATGAACTGCTTGCTCTTCTTTCCTCTTAATGGGATATTCCAAGATGCTCCAGTTTCACATGGTCTCCAGGAATATATCCCAAGAAACTCAGAAACTAGCTGTGTTTATGGAGAATGGATGGCTCACTCAGTAATAAACCTTGTGCCACTCCTCTTGCCTACTCCTATTTTCTCACTTCTCTTTTTTACTCATTGTTATCTGTCTGATTGTCCCTTCCAATAAAACACTAATAGGAAAGCTTTTGGAGCTTCCCCAATGGCTCAAGAGGCAAAGAATCCACCTGCAGTGCAGGAGAGGTAAGAGACACTGGTTCAGTCCCTGGGTTGGGAAGATTCCCTGGAGGAGGAAATGGCAACTCACTCCAGTATTCTTGCCTGGGAAATCCCATGAACAGAGGAACCTGACAGGCTGTAGTCCATGGGGTTGCAAGAGTCAGACACGACTGAGCATTCAAGCAAAACATATTAAAAAAAAAAAAAATAGGGCAAGCTTTGACCACAGCCTCCATTTTCTAGAGAACCTAGGTATGAGCACCAGAAAAGGGACATTATAAAATACTTAAACTGACCTGTGTAAGGATAGATTAGAGTACAATAGACTGAAATCTTAGACTTTAGGGACTTTAAAATTTTATTTTGAAAGTTTTACATTTCCCAAAATATTTTGGAAGTCTAGCATTTTCTCAGCTTAAATGTTTTAGCTTGGTTTTTTCGTAGCCACCAGGTCCCTGTTCTGCCACGTGAATAAAATTGCGGTCCACTCTGGGTTCGGTTTGAGATATAAGAGGCAAAAATACTTTTTGTTGTAAGTATGCTCAGTTTCAACCCTGCTTTTATATTTAGGATGAATTCAAATTTAAATGTGAGTAGTATTAAAACCACCTAAAAAAGAGTGGACATTACATGTATGTGTTAATATAATTGATTCACATTGCTATACGACAGAAACAAACACAACATTGTAAATCAACTAGACTCTAATAAAAATTAATAAAAAAAATAAAGTTCTCATTTGAAAATGACTGTCAGCACTCTAATGAGCTCTCATGACTTATATTAAAGGGAATGTGATATTGCATAAGAGAGGTCATTTTCTTCTGTAAATGTAAACATTTTATGAGGCAGGAAAAGTGCCACTGGAGTCGATACCTCAGCATATCCAAGACCAGGGCTGCAAGTCAGGAGAATTAGCTGCTGGTGCTTAGGGTTTAGAAAGTGCTGAAGGGACGAAAGGCCGATGTGTTGGCTCCAGGTTAGTTCTTATGATCAACTATTCTTTTTATCTTTCCCTAAGACCACCTCTCTCGTTTGCTGCAGAGGATGGGAGGGCTAAGGGGAGGGGGCCAAGGAGTTAGAATGTTTGATTTCAAATAGGAAATGGAATTCCTCAGATGATGGCCCTGTAGCAATGAGAAAAAGCACATTAGCTTAAGTAGACTGGAGAGGGAGGCAGAGGATAGGGGCACCAGAATTATTCCCATAATTTAAAGCATTAAAAGTAAATCAAGACAATGGCCTGTTCCATGTTTAGACCTGTGCGATTTCTGGCCCCCTTTCCACACATTTTTCTTTTGTTTATCTCCTGAGAGATGCCCACATGTGTACAATACAAAGAACTGAGTCATAAAAGCAGAGGCCTGTTAGCCTCCCTGAGGACCAATTAATGATGCTCCAAGTCTTATGGGCAGGCAGATAAAAAGGATAGAGAGAGTGAAGGGAAAGAGGATGAATACTCAACTAGAGTAGGGCAGGATTTCTTTTTTCAGATGTTGGAAGGGACTTCTTTAGCTATTCTTATCTAACTTCTTTGGGGTTTGGGGGTGTTTTTTTCTTTCCTATTTTTTTCCCTCTCTCCACTGCTTCTGTAGTCCCCCTACTTGTAATATGAACAGAGAGAAAAGTCGTACTTCAAAATATCAATTAGACTTTCATCCGAACTGATGACAGCACGAGTCTAGTTGGAGAAAAAAATTAAAAAAGGCCATTTAGAATGTTTCTGTTCCTCCTTTCATATATTGGCAGTTTTATTGATAGGTGCTTGAGTTTGTATTACCATTTGTATCTCCAAGCTGGATATTACTGTGAATTGCAAGGAGCTTTGTAGTTCAACCTTTAACTCCAATCTCACCCCCTACGAGTCCACAGGCCTTTGAACAGCCACAGAGTGGCACTTTGAAATCAGGAGTTGAAAGTGTTTGACATGGAAAGGGGAGCTTGAAAGTCTTGCTCTTTGAACCTTTTATTTTCAAAGTCCCACAGAAAGTACAGGCGGGACAATAATAGGCAGTCTAGGGGGCTCTCTGAAGAGGGGCTCTGTGGTAATGAGGTTTTAAGTGTTTCCCTGGCTCCATCCCATTCTGTTTCCTCTGCATGAGGAAATTAAAGCTGTCTTAAAGATAACACAGTCACCTTTGGGTGGCAGTAGTTGGATTTCTTAAGGAAAAAAAATAAGTTAATTCATTGTTCAATGACATTGTGAGAAACATCCAGCCAGCCAGTGAAGACTAGAAAGTAGACATCAGAATTCTCTCTGGCCCAGGGAAGTTGGAAGAATGTAGCATGATGTTTCAAAACTTTCCAGTGACCAGGAAGAGGCTGTAAAAGGGAAGAGCAAATCTGACTCCATATTGGATTTTCTTTTCACTCTAACTTTTGTATTCCATTGCTTTTACTACTAGTTAAAAATGTTCCTCTAGTTTGAAATATATAGGATAACCCATTCTCAAGTCACTGACCTTTAAAGGTATAACACGTTTCCATTCATGTAGTGAAAAAGTTGCAGAAAGAGAATAACTTTTGTCTTGTTGAAGCCTCATAGGAATATCTTGACCAGACCCACATGGGCAGCTGAGGCAATGAAGGATTCTGACATCAAGAAATTTGATACAACTAGCTACACTCCTCCCCCTTTTAGTGTAAAAGTAGCCTGAATTCTAACTCTGATAAAATGGTGTTTAGGGACATTAGTCCACCATCTTCTCAGTCTGCTGGCTTTTCTAACAAAGTCATTATTCCTTGCTCCAGCACCTCATCTCCAATTTATTGGCCTGTCCTGATTTAGTAACAAGGTGATTTCTGAAGCTAATCTACTGAAAGGAAGATGTGCTGCTTACCTTTACTTGAACAGGGATTTGGTCATTACTGTGGCATGATCAAGCTTTACTGCTTGGCTGAGAACTGGATTATGTTCCAAACCCATTATTGGTTTTAAAACAAAATTCAGATCTTTGATGAGCATGGTGAGGTAAGATCATGCCTTAAACTTTGGGACAATTTAACTCAATGTCAACAGAATGAAAAGGTGAAGTTGCAAGGAAAACAGCTCTACATGTATTTTCTGTCTTACTGGAAATTCTTTGAGGATGGAGATGCTTCCATCAGAGCAGTCTTTAAAATATACATCTTATCTTTCATGAAGTCCCCCTTTCCACCAGTGTACACTCCCTTTGTACCAAATCCATTATGGTGATGGAATGCAGAAAGCAAAACAGATTGCAAAGCAAAGCAATGAATGACATTGAATTTGATGTGTTAAAAATAAAAATTTATCAATACATTTGGTCTGGTGGCTAAGATAATCAACAGATAACCATATCAGATGGAAATTTAATCAGTGTTAAATATGAAAAAGGAAAAAGCAACAAGAATATTTACTAAGCACCTAATATGTGACTGACACAGTACGTTCCAATGTGCTTTACAGATGTTTGCCTATTAGCCTTCTTTATAACCTAGATATAGGTATGGTTATCCCTAGTTTATGGATGACCTTGATAGTTATAGAGAGTAAGTAGCTAAAACATGATCACAATGCTAAAATGTAGTGAAATCAAATATTTACATCCAATCATTGTGATTTCAAAATTCATGATTTTTGAATTGTATGGCAAATGGGTGGTTGTGTGCTCAGTCACTTCAGTCATGCACAACTCTTCGCAACCCCATGAACTGTAGCCTGCCAGGCTCCTCTGTCCATGGCATTTTCCCAGCAAGAATACTGGAGTGGGTCCCCATGAGCTCTTCCAGGGGAATCTTCCCTGAACCAGGGATCAGACTCATGCCTCCTGCATCTCCTGCATTACAGGCAGATTTTTTACCTCTGAGCCACTGAGAAAGCCCTATGGCAAATGAGTAACAGAAATTAATTCATAACAAAGACATATTTTGAGTAAATTATGTAGATCATTTATTATAACAATGACTATTAATCCCATTTTGGTATCAGCAAATTGCTTTCTTAAATAAGGAGAATTTAAACACATTTAACATAGTTTTAAAGATTTTGGGGATTAAGAGTATATACCAGTCCTAAGTGAAAACTCTTTCCAAACATTCTCATTAACCAACAATAATACATAATGCAGTTGTTGAAAATCATTGAAATGCACAGAGTCTGGAAATAGCTACCTGAATCCTTTATATAAATACCTTTTAATTATCTCCATGATTACTATGAATCTAAAAGCAAGTTTTCATTAGAGCATAACATTTTGTTGTGTTCCAATACCAAAGTAATTTATGCTATTTTTGTGGCCATTCCTGAAGGATGAAAAAAAAAAAAACCTGGACTAAAATATAAGAACTCTCTGGGTTGCTATAGTTTATTAATTGAATAAAGAGTACCTTTTTTTCCTGTGCTTTGAAATCCAAAAACATATATTTATTTTCTATTATGAAATTTTGTTTTCTTTGCATAGCTAACGTTCACTATACTGTGACTACATAAGAGTGAGTTAAAAATAATGTTCATTACTCTAATAAGCATAGACCCTTGTGAAATCCCTTCTGGCAGTAGATTGTTTTATTCCCTCCACAGTTTCTTGTATAACTAATTTGTGGCTCAGTGTTTTCTATTTTCTGACCTATTTGAAATACAAACACTTTGTTATAATAAAAGAAAAAATTAGTTTGAGCACAAACATTTACAAACATATATACATAAATGTATTGTTACATTTATGCACCATATGCATAATGCACCATATTAAATTAGCAAGGGTCTTGGACACCAGACTGCTTAAACACTGGGTCCTGGTCAGATATTTCTTAACTATGCAACTGTGGGCAAGTTACTTAAGCTCTCTGTGTCTTTCTTTATTCAATTGCAAAATGGTGATAGTATAGCAAATTCACAGAGAAGTTGTGAAAATAAATGAGAAGACAAAAATAGTGCCAATGAAAGCTAGCTGCTATTGTTATTAAAGGTATCACGTCTTTATTTGTTCTAGAGACCTAGTAACCATAGATACCAAAAATTTAAATATAGCTGTAAATGATATGACTGTTATGCATCTCATTTTTTAAAATCTGGGAAACACTGAATAATCATAATTATGCTATTTTTAATCCATTTTATCATTATGGTTGTTACTACTGGTAAACTAAGTAATTAAGACAGAAAGCATAGATAGTCAACCCAAGGGTAATTATAAAAGTTTAATTATTATTAGAACATTTTTTCTAACTAAATTTTATTTTACTACAATACTTATGAAAAGAAAAACAAGCAAATAATAATTGGGCCAATTCTAGGATGGTTGATGGGTATGCAACATCTCAAGAAGACCCTTGATTCAGTTCAGGTCAGTTCAGTCGCTCAGTTGTGTACGACTCTTTGCAACCCCATGAATCACAGCACGCCAGGCCTCCCTGTCCATCACCAACTCCTGGAGTTCACTCAAACTCATGTCCATTGAGTCAGTGATGCCATCCAGCCATCTCATCCTCTGTTGTCCCTTTCTCCTCCTGCACCCTATCCCTCCCAGCATCAGAGTCTTTTCCAATGAGTCAACTCTTCGCATGAGGTGGCCAAAGTACTGGAGTTTCAGCTTTAGCATTGTCCCTCCATAGAACACCCAGGACTGATCTCCTTTAGGATGGACTGGTTGGATCTCCTTGCAGTCCAAGGGACTCTAAAGAGTCTTCTCCAACATAACAGTTCAAAAGCATCAATTTTTCAGCACTCAGCTTTCTTCACAGTCCAACTCTCATGTCCATACATGACCACTGGAAAAACCATAGCCTTGACTAGACGGACCTTTGTTGGCAAAGTAATGTCTCTGCTTTTGAATATGCTATCTATGTTGGTCATAACTTTCCTTCCAAGGAATAAGCGTCTTTTAATTTCATGGCTGCAATCACCATCTGCAGTGATTTTGGAGCCCCCCAAAATAAAGTCTGACACTGTTTCCACTGTTTCCCCATCTATTTCCCATGAAGTGATGGGACCAGATGCCATGACCTTAGTTTTCTGAATGTTGAGCTTGAAGCCAACTTTTTCACTCTCCTCTTTCACTTTCATCAAGAAGCTTTTTAGTTCCTCTTCACTTTCTGCCATTAGGGTGGTGTCACCTGCATATCTGAGATTATTGGTATTTCTCCCGGCAATCTTGGTTCCAACTTGTGCTTCTTCCAGCCCAGCGTTTCTTTGATTAGGATTCTGTTTTGCAATATAACTAAAATGTGTGTGTGGGTGTTTATTCAATATAATAGAGTCTACTTTAGAAATATACAGACTATTTACACACACACACACAAAAAAATCACATTTTTTTCTTCCCAAATCACGAGATTGCATAAAAATGTGTTAAAGCAGAGGTGCAAGTTTGGAAAACAGAGGAAAGAAAACTGTAAGAAGTCTATGTGGGTGAATATATCAAAATAACTCCTAGGGCAATGTTTTTAAAAATTAACTAAAAATCAGTATGTTTCTCTTTATAACAAGGCTATTTCAGTTTATCTGAAGTCTTGGTTAATGCTAATACATTAATTTCTTCATTTGCCATTAACTCATAACAGTTATATATGCTGACAATGGCAATTCTTTACATATCATTCGGTTATCTGAATTCTAGACACAAAACACTTTAAACAGTCAGTACTCAATCAAAATTTCAGGATCTTGTCATTTTCACACAACATAAAATCTCTTATTTTATGGGATAGTCAGTTCTGATAGAGGTTGGAAATTTTATGAAATTTAAAAATATTTTATTTAATTAGAAAATGCAACATCATCATGTTTTTACCATTTTCCTATCACTGAAGGGTTTCATATTTTGCTTTAACTGAAAAACTAATTACATAACTTAGTATATGTTGCACATATAAAATAGATACAGATAAAATATTAACTTAGGTATTGATATGCAAAGTTATTGTTATACTAGCACTTTTCATTCTAGAATATTTCTTTTCCTGATAGACTTGGTGAACTACTTAATTGATGACTATGTTTCTTCCTGATGACTCAATAACATTGTAGTTTCAAAATAAACATTTTTTCTTACAAAGTAATCAGCCATTTTCATAACAGAAACTAAAAGGCATAATTCTTATAATCCAAAAGGATTAAATGTTATTTAGAAAATGGCACACAAAATTCACATCATATGCAAATTTCCTTCCCCCATATTTACTTGTTTGTAGAACCACAAAATAAGAAAAATCTAAGTAATTATGGATTAATTGCACTCCATGTGCCAGACTGAATCTTTTCAGAGTGAGCTGGGAAGTCTGAGTGTGACTTTCACAGGATTTCAATTTTTACATAGATAAGATGAGGCTTCCTAAAATTATGGTTTAGAAAATGCTTTTAAAATCTATGAAACAAGTAGTCACAGGTATTCAACATGATTCCCAAATTTTCAAAATGGTGACCTTCTGACCAACTTTTTTAAAATGACCAGTTATGACCCATAAAGCTTGATAATAATAAAAATTCCCCGATCCAGCCCTGGAGTTTCTGACTCTTTCAGTCTTCAGTTCAGTTCAGTCACTCAGTCATGTCCAATTCTATGCGACCCCATGGACTGCAGCATACCAGGCCTCCCTGTCCATCACCAACTCCCGGAGTTCACTCAAACTCATGTCCATTGAGTCGGTGATGCCATCCAGCCATCTCATTCTCTGTTGTCCCCTTCTCCTACCCACCTTCAATCTTTCCCAGCATCAGGGTGTTTTCCCATGAGTCAGTGCTTCGCATCAGGTGGCCAAAGTATTGGAGTTTCAGCTTCAGCATCAGTCCTTCTAATGAAAATTTAGGACTGATTTCCCTTAGGATGGACTGGTTGGATCTCCTTGTTGTCCAATGGACTCTCAAGAGTCTTCTCCAAAACCACAGTTCTTGGACATAAACAAAAAATCTGCAGAGCCAACCATCTTACAATTTGAATGTGTTGCTAGATTTATGAAACATAAGTCTCAAAACTTTTTCTTCTAAAATATTACTATTATGTCTATATTATTAATTACTTTTAAATGAAAAACATTAAAGAATTTGAGTTTTCATTAAGAATAACCTATCTTTCAACCTTCCTGCTTTACTTACTGTTTAGACTGGAAAATAAACTAAAAATAATGGCAAATGAAATTGAATAACTCTTTCTCCAAAGAATTTTTAGCATAAATTGAAATAACATTATTAGGTGGATGGAGCTGAAAGATTCCTCAGAACTCTTGGGTTTCCTAAATGAGTTGAGATGCATGAGTTCTGGAATGAATATTTTAAGTACATTGAGAGATTTAACCATTAATATATTTTCTTTTCATTCCTTTGTTGTTGTTGTTGCTGTAATATGGATTAGCACTTCACAATAGCCATTATTATGACCGTGCTCAGTAGCAATTGCAAGGGATCATAATTCAAAAGATTAATGGCAAGTGCTCTGAAGATAGACTTCTTAGTTTCAAATCTTGGCTCTACTACAAAATTGCTCTGTGACTTTGGGTAAGTTGAATCTTGATTTCTAGTTTGAAAATATCGATATAACATCATTATCTACCTCACAGAGTCCTGGCAAAGATCACCTGAAATAATATGAAGTTCATATTTTATTGCTTGGCATGAAAAATTTTAATATATATTATCTCTCTGATTATTATTATCATATTTATAAAATGAGTCACATTAAAAAGAAACCTCAAAACAAAACTGAAGTACATTCTGTGACACTGCTGAATAACACATACATTCTTTCACTGAAAAAGTATTGCCTACAGAAAAGTCTATCTTCTCTGTTGTCCCAAGAGTATATTATATTAGCATTTCGTTATAATTGTTAACAATAGTTTTGTATATTTTTTTCTCATTTAGACTTTGTTATTAAAAGTATGCATACTACTAAAAGAATCACTTGTAACAAACAACAGCAGTCCTATCCCCCTTTAGCTGGCTAATATCACCATTTCTAGACAGAATAATTTTCAGCTGCATGCGGTACACATATAGCATGACACTGCTGGGCAATAAAAAGCATTGTGCAAGGTGGCATTATTCAAAATCATCTTCATAAACAATGGGAACATTATAATTCTGTGGCCTTTAAAACTGTCAAAACACTGACCACTTTTGGTGTCAGTTATAACTATATAGGAAAATGAAAAAAAAAAAAGTAAAAGTAATATTTAATTACAAAATTGCAATTTAAAACAGTAGAAACATTGAAACCAGAATTTTGTTTAAATACATTTTGTTGATTTGTTTTTTATTTTGGCTGTGCTGGGTCATCACTGCAACATGTGGGCTCTCCTTGTGGTGCTTGGGCTTTCTCTAGTTGTGGAGCACAGGATCTAGAGCGTGTGGACTCGGTAGTTGCAGCACCATGCTTAGCTGTCCTGCAGTATGTGAGATTTTAGTTCTCTATTCAGGGTTTGAACCCATGTCGCCTGCAGTGGAAGGCGAATTCTTAACCACAGGACCACCAGCCAAAGTCCCTCACCAACAGTATTTTGAACCAAGCTTGTTACCTCCTTGTAAAACATACAATACAGAGCAAGCATCTTTTCAATGCTTTTCTGAGTTGTCCTTTTACCAGCATCACTTCCTCTGAGTGATCCATTCTGTTACAACCACATTCCTAGTTATGTCAAGAAATTATCTTCAGCTAAATTCCAGTGAATGGATATCTTGAGCCTCTTAAACAACAGCAGTATTAAAGCGTTCACACTGTCTGCTATTTTTTCTATAATCCATTTATGCTGATTCAAAGTTCATTTGCAGCCTTAGAACTCTCTATTTACTTGTGCACTTCCATCTTGTGCACCATTTACCTGTTTGATTATTCATTCTTGTAAAATGTCACATGGGTTTGTCATTGGAAGACAAGGAAGTAAAGCATCTCCACTCTTCTGCATGTTTAACAGGTCTGCAGTAACCAATCACCAACAGAGTTTGAAAGTTGTGATACAATCAGTCACAGATCATGATGGGCAGCTAATATTTACATTATTGTTTGCATACTAAAGAGCAAGCAGTGGAGTTTTTACATTATGCTATTACTCACAATTATTAATAGTATATATGATAACAAATTTGAACCAGGTCTTAGGGAACTGGTGTCATTAAACTGTGCTTACTGAACTTTGTGTGTTAGAAAACTGCAAAATGAGGACACATATTAATATTTTGACTAGATCTTTTGGAACTTACTTTCATGCATCTAAATTGCATGGTTATATTTGTGCTTTTTTGTTTAAGTTTTAACCATTTTCTTTTGACTTTCCACTATGGAAGAGGATATACAATGTTCTATCACCACCATTTCATTTTTGCTCCCACGCATGCCCACGCAAGCATGTGTGCACATATACACAAACACACACATATTCTGTCCCCCTATATATACATATTTATATCATAATTTGGTGTTTGCCAGTTAAATTAGGCTAGATTATGCTGCAATAATAAACAATACTGGTATCTCCATGGCTTAAAATAAAAGGTTTCATTTTTACGTTGTTGTTCTAGTAAAACCCAATGCTGATCCAGGACACTCTCCAAGACCATTGTCATGAAGGTGATAACTCAACAATTAAGACTGAAGTAGGCTCCATAATTTAATAGTTGATTTCTTTGGAAAGTATGTCTTCTTCAGCCAATTCAGCCAGGAAACAGAGTGCTAAAGGGACCCACACAGGGAATTAAAGTCTTCAAACCAGAAGGGACATAGGTAACCTGTTTCCACAGCCTACTAGCTAGAACTTACGATAAGGCTTTGCCTAACTTCAAGGAGCTGCTGCTGCTGCTGCTGCTAAGTCGCTTCAGTCGTGTCTGACTCTGGTGACCCCATAGACGGCAGCCCACCAGGCTCCGCCGTCCCTGGAATTCTCCAGGCAAGAACACTGGAGTGGGTTACCATTTCCTTCTCCAGTGCATGGAAGTGAAAAGTGAAAGTGAAGTCGCTCAGTCATGTCAGACTCTTCGCAACCCCATGGACTGAAGCCCACCAGGCTCCCCATCCATGAGATTTTCCAAGCAAGAATACTGGAGTGGGGTGCCATTGCCTTCTCCGAACTTCAAGGAGTTAGGAAAGTGTAATTTTCCTTTACTCCATAGAAAGAGGAAAATTGGTTACAGCTGAGTAATGGAAGCTTCTTACTAGTTAGGCAGTAATCAGCATTCATATTATTTGAACTCTATGAACACTATTCTTACCAAAGAAAAATACTATCTGTAAAACATCTGTCCTGAAGAGTTTTCTCCCCCACTTCAGAATTGAAAATTGTCTTTACCCCCTTATTTTCCTAGGTATTTTTATTAATTCAATGCTTTACACCTTTTATTTGTCTAAATCTCAATACAGTAATACTTAGCAGCTCTTCTTGAAGCATAATTCCATTTAGGAAATCTCTCTCAGATGTGTTTCAGCTGCTCTTATATGTACTGATCTTCCTTTACAACAATTACACAATTCTGTATTATGGAATCTCCCTACTTCATCTTCCATGTGTGTGTGTGTTTGTTAGTCGATCAGTTGTGTCTGACTCTTTGTGACCCCATGGACTGCAGCTCCCCAGTCCATGCTCCTCTAGCCATGGAATTTTCCAGGCAATAATACTGGAGTGGGTTTCCATGCCCTCCTCCACGGGATTTTCCCAACCCAGGGGCTGAACCCAGGTCTCCCACATTGCACGCAGATTCTTTACCATCTGAATCACCAGGGAAACCCTCATTCTCCACACCATTATTTTAATTTTCTTGAGTTGTGTCTCTGTTTTATGTACCCTAAGCTTTTTTCTCTTTGATTATATTATCTCACTTAGGTTGGTAGGCTGTTTTTTGTTTTGTTTATGGTTTACTTTGCAAAAGTTTTTAAGTTTGATTAAGTCCCATTTGTTTATTTTTGCTTTTATTTCTACTGCATTGGGAGACTGACTAAGGAAATACTGGTACAATTTTTGTCAGAGAATGCTTTGCCTATGTTCTCTTCTAGGAGTTTTATGGTGTCATGCCTTATATTTAAGTCTTTAAGCCATTTTGAGTTTATTTTTGTGTATGGTGTGGGGGTGTGTCTAAGTTCATTGATTTATGTGTAGCTGTCCAACATTTTCAGCACTACTTGCTGAAGAGACTGTCTTTTCTCCATTGTATATTCCTGACTCCTTTGTCAAAGATTAGTTGTTTACAAGTGAGTGAGTTTATGTTTTGATATGAGTTTTTTGTGTGTTTGGAGCATCTTTTCTTCTCTCCCACTCTTCTGAGATTCTGCAATAATATTTTCCTTGGAGTTGGCCAATTTTCAACAATTGCTCTGTGCCTCTAGTAGGTCCTTTAATTTAGAAACTTGAGTTTTTGATTCTACTGAAATTTTTTAAAGTTTCATTCATTTCTTCCCCTCCAGTATTTTACTTTCTTTCTCCAGAACTGCAATTATGAACTATTGGATGCTTTTAATAGTTCTCTAATATTTCCTCTAGTTTAACTCTAAATTATGGGATATTTACTCAAAATCTTCTAACAAATTTCCCATAGTATTTTTCATATCTGCTACTGTTTTTAATTTTCAAGAATCCTTAACTGCTAATATTCATTTTAAATGTGTATAATATTAATTTTGAGTTATCTGATGATATTAATGTTATTTTTAAGAATTGTATTATTGTATAGTAACTGGTCCCTAAATGCTAATTCATTCTGTTTCTTAGAGACCTTCTTGGGTGTTGTGTGACCCTTGGTCTTTATGAAGATGAATGGAAACTCTGAGAAATAGGATGTTTCTGATTATGAACTTTTTCTTTGAGACCCAGCTTCACATTTCTTTGGTGGAAATCTTCAATATTAATCAGTTCAGTTCAGTTCAGTTCAATTGCTCATTTGTGTCCAACTCTTTGCAACCCAATGGACTGCAGCACAACAGGCCTCCCTGTCCATCACCAACTCCTGGAGTTTACTCAAACTCACACCCATTGAGTCAGTGATGCCATCCAACTATCTCATCCTATGTCGTCCCCTTCTCTTCTCGCCTTCAGTCTTTCCCAGCATCAGGGTCTTTTCAAATGAGTCAGTTCTTCACATCAGGTGGCCAAAGTATTGGACTTTCAGCCTGAACATCAGTCCTTCCAATGAATATGCAGGACTGATTTCCTTTAGGATGGACTGGTTGGATCTCCTTGCAGTCCAAGGGACTCTCAAGAGTCTTCTCCAACACCACAGTTCAAAAGCATCAATTCTTTGGTGCTCAACCTTCTTCACAGTCCAACTCTCACATCCATACATGACCACAGGAAAAACCATAGCCTTGACTAGATGGACCTTTTTTGGCAAAGTAATGTCTCTTTTTTTTTTAATATGCTGTCTACGTTGCTCATACTTTTCTTCCAAGAAGTAAGCGTCTTTTAATTTCATGGCTGCAGTCACCATCTGTAGTGATTTTGGAGCCCCAAAAAAATAAAGTCTGTCACTGTTTCCACTGTTTCCCCATCTATTTGCCATAAAGTGATGGGACCAGATGCCATGATCTTAGTTTTCTGAATGGTGAGTTTTAAGCCAACTTTTTCACTCTCCTCTTTCACTTTCATCAAGAGGGTCTTTAGATCTTCTTCACTTTCTGCCATAAGGGTGGTGTCATCTGCATACCTGAGATTATTGATATTTCTTCCTGCAATCTTGATTCTAGCTTGTGCTTCATCCAGTCCAGCATTTCTCATGATTTACTCTGCATATAAGTTAAATAAGCAGGGTTACAATATACAGCCTTCACATATTCCTTTTCCTATTTGGAACCAGTCTGTTGTTCCATGTCCAGTTCTAACTGTTGCTTCCTGACTTGCAGGTCAGGTGGTCTGGTATTCCTACCTCTTTGAGAATTTTCCACAATTTGTGGTGATCCACACAGTCAAAGGCTTTGGCATAGTCAATAAAGCAGAAATAGATGTTTTTCTGAAACTCTTTTGCTTTTTCGATAATCCAGTAGATGTTGGCAATTTGATCTCTGGTTCTTCTGCCATTTCTAAAGCCATCTTGAAAATCTGGAAGTTCATGATTCACGTACTGTTGAAGCCTGGCTTGGAGAATTTTGAGCATTACTTTACTAGCGTGTGAGATGAGTGCAATTGTGTGGTAGTTTGAGCATTCTTTGGCATTGCCTTTCTTTAGGATTGGAATGAAAACTGACTTTTTCCAGTCCCGTGGCCACTGCTCAGTATTAATGCCTTTAGCCTTTTCCTTGTAGCTGGATGTATTCAACAAGGGGAAACCCTCAAACGTCCTGCCTGGAGGATAAAAATATGGTGGCCAGCTTTGAAGGAACCAAATGGGTAAGAATAAGATCTCCAAACTTAGTATGTAAATATTAATCATTTGATTTCTGTTTGGGACTTTTGCCTTTGTGGCTCCTGTGTTCCACTGATGATCCTTCTGTTTCACCCTGTTAAGTAATTGAGACTCTAATGTTCTAAGAGACAGAAGTGACTAGAAAATCAAACTTCTTAAACAGGTTTCAAGAAACCCTCTTCCTTTAGCTTGGTTTCCACCTGTCTTTGAGGTGGTGTCTACCACTCCAGGATTTAAGCCTCTGTGCATTCTGTGGTTTATCAGGTCAGTGCTCAGTTTTCTTCTCTACCAGCTTATCATTTAGCTCTCACAGGTCTGTCAAAGTTGTTACCATCCAACACTTGCTTTTCTCAACCAAAATTTTATTTTTTCTCACATTCCTCACATTGTCCTTATTAGTTAATGTCTTTGAAAACTTCCTTTACTGTTTTTTTAACAGACTTTTAGTAGAAAGAAAAATATATGTGTATTATTTCAATGTCTATTTTCAATTTTTCATCTGTACCTAGAAGCTTCTTTATAGTTTTTAAATATAAACTAAAAATCAGCAATTCCCTAAGGTATTTTAATCCTCTTGATCGACATTCCTGGAAATCTTTTTGGTGGATGTATGAAAGAACCTTGAAATTTAACCCTCCAGTCAGGTATAAGTGGCCCTCAACCACTTTTTGGAGGAGAATTTCCTTCTCTCACATGGAGACCATTCACTTGGGCTGGATGCATCAAAGAAATGTTGATTTTCCTCCTCATGATCTATCCCATCTATTCTTATTGACTGTAGACAAATGGTTCTTAGGAACGTAGACCTTGATCAGCAACAGAATCATTATCTGGAAACATATTAGAAATAAGACCTTGGCCTACTGAATCAGAAACTCTGTAGGAGGCCTACCAACCCATTTTATCAAGTCCCCCAGGAGGTTTTGGTTCATGCTAAAGTCTGAGAAACACTGCTGTAGACAAATAACTAGGATCAGATCTTATCATAACACCAATGTAAAATTATGGACCCACGCTATAGAAAACAATGCTTATTCATCACAAGGACTGTAAAATGATTCAATAAATATTGGTTGCAAAATGGGGATGGTTCTTAAAAATGTTAGAAGAAGGACATAATTTAAGGTTGGAGGAGAAATAGTTCATTGAAATTGGGCCACTCAGTGTCTAATATCTGGCAAGAGCACCTAGACTGAGTCCTAATAAGCTAGCTAATTGAAACATAAGCATGACAATGAAGTGGGGATGTCATATTCCCTTGACAGAGTATTGAGGAAAAGGTCACTAGGGCATTACAACTGGGCATACAAAACAGAATATGACTCTGTCTGACTCTATTCCCCAAGAAGGCTTACAAAGCCTTCTACTTATGCAAGTAAAATAACTGTCTTGTGAGATGAGCAGCAGAATCATTAAATAAGCTAATGAAAGAGTAATTAATTCATTACTTAAGAAGCCTCAGTGGTGTCTATCTTTTGCAAGCAAGTGATCACGGTAGGTCATTGCCTTGCATTTGGACTCTCTAGTGTCAAGGCAGATCATAGGATCCTAAGTAACAGAGGTCATATTGTGGCAATTATAGGTTTTCTATGTGGCACTAGTGGTAAAGAACCTGTCTGTCAATGCAGGAGATGTAAGAAACGTGTGTTTGATCCTTAGATTGGGAAGATCCCCTGGAGAAGAAAATGGCAATCCACTCCAGTATTCTTGCCTGAAGAATCCCATGGACAGAGGAACCTGGCGGGCTACAGTCCATGAGGTCACAAAGAGTTGGCATGACTGAAGTGACTTAGCATGGACACACACAGGGTGGCCATTAAGAAGGGGAAGATAACTATTGTATTAACTTTCACGCTTAAATGATAACTTGGTGCTAACAACCAAGGTATCTACAGGGTCAAGAAACCTGTGTAGCCACATGTGGTATTACTTTCCTTCTATAACCAAGATCAAGAGCTGTAAGATGAAGGGCAATGTCAGTTGCCACAATGTAAAATTGTGATGGTTTCTTCAGTTTCCAGATCTAAAGTAATTCTCAAATTCAGATCTCCATTGACTGAACAGGAGGGTAGATCCATTTGATGAAGAATTCAGCAAAACATTTGGCCCTCCTTCTGTAGTTATGAATTCATCACTACCTGAAAAGCATCTCCTGATATATTCTTGGGCCCTTGGAGAGACTGAGCACCCAAGACATAACTCACTGCTGAAATCATAGTTGCTCTTCATTAGCTGTGTATTTTTATATTTACCAAGTTGGTGGAAGGACAGCAGCCATCCCTCTGGAGATGGAAATGGAACATTTTAGATCGGCCCTAATCAGGTCCAGAGTGCCCCTCAGTTGTAGCTGTTGCTTCTTGGTAAGCAACTGAGAGAGGGGGAGAAATATATGGTCCTGTCAGAACATGGGTCAGCTTGATATAGTGACACAAGCGGAAATTAGATTTCCATTACAGTGATGTGCTCAAATCAACCCTTTAGGGAGCGTTTCAAACAGTATACTTGACTATCGAGTTTGAATGGAAAGACAGTAACCTAAGGGAAGAATGTGCAGACTTTTGGACAGTGGCTAAAAGCTTGGCTGCTGGGCAGGAAAGATTGTGAAATAGGATGAGGTTTTCTAGAAAAGAGACATAGATCTCTGGAAGGAGAATAGAAGAGAATGAATTTTTATGAGTTATGTCAGTGCCCATCAGAAAATTCACTTCAGAGATTATGTTCAATACCCTCTTACTCGTCACCTTTTGCTTTTGTCTATTTTCTTTGTTCCCATGTCTTTCTCTTTCATAGTTTTCTTCCTTATTTAGGTGGATTCCCTTTTCTCATGGCTTCCCCAAAACAGTTGCATAAAAATTGCATTTCCTTAGAACATTTATATTTTTGGTGTACTCTTATGATTTATATTTAACTGGGTAGATAATTGTATGCTTGAAATTATTTTCCTTCAGAAATTTTAAGGTATTACATTCTTACCTTTTGAGTTGCAATGTTGCTGCTTAAAAATCTAATATCAAAATTTTTTCTCTTTTTCTACATTATTCCTTTTGTTTTTCTCTATGTAAGCTTTTAGTCTATACTTGGTATCCTGAATTATAAAGATAATGCATTTTTAAAATTTTATTAAAGATTTTAAATTTCATTTATTGCCCCAAGCCTTCAATGGGGACCTTTTAATCTAGAAACTTATGGTAATTAATTCTACAAACATTTTAATATATTTGATTATTTTCTCCTATTCATTTTCTAAGTCACTTCTTCAGGAAATTGTGTTAATTGAATGTTGGTGTTCATTCAACACCACTGCAGTATTCTTGTTTTGTACTTTGTTTTATCCTATTTTAAACTTTATTTTCATCTTTCTTTGTGAGAATTTTGTGAAGTTTGAAATAAAAATTCTTTATTTCATTGATTATTTTGACACATGATTAATATAAAAGGCTCTTCTTTCTCAATTTTTCTCTTTAAATTACATTTTATAATACTCTATAAATTCATATGTTTTGGAAGTTTTATTTTGCTCATGAAATATTATTTCCCTTAGGTTTCTGTGTTTTGTTTATTTGTCTGTGAATCATCCTAGGTACCTATTTATATTTAAGGAAAAACATTAAGCAGCATTAAAGTGGTGTAATGAATTTATTATGCTGTTATATATTGTTGGAAGATTCCAAAATTTTGGCATCTGTTTTTTTTTTTTTTTTTTTTACTTTAGTAATATTCAGAAGAGAAGACTCCTTCTAGAATCCAAGACAAGCAAGAGCATCAAGGGCTTTACTTTCACTGATTCCCCCCTCCCCCGCCTTTTTACCCGAGTTCCCCTATCTTTATTTGTAGAGAACTGCCTCATTCATCTGCTGAAGTGACCATTGTCCCCAAAGTCCAGGGGGACAATGGTCCTGCTTTGCATCAATATTAGTAGTAGTCACCTGAAACTGATGTGAACTTGGGAATATGAAGGTTTAACTTTTCCTTATAAAGTCTTTCATCCAATCCACTTATTCATTTTTGTGAGGTATTTGATACTCCAGTCAGCATTAATTCAAACAACCAAAACAATGGTGTCCAATAGAAACATTAAAAGGAAGAAAAATAAGCAAGAAATATGTCCTTTGTGGAATTTGGCTTAGTGACATTTTTTTTTCTATTTAGGAGCAATATAGAAAATTATATTAGATAGATATAAAATATGCAGAGATACATAAATAGATAGATATAGATAGATGTCATTGTTGTTTGGTTGCTAAGTCATGTCTGACTCTTTTGTGACCCCATGGACTGTAGCCCTCCAGGTTCCTCTGCCCATGGGCTTTCCCAGGCAAGAATACTGGAGTGGGTTGCCATTTCCTTCTCCAAGGGATCTCTCCAACCCGGGATGGAACCTGTGTCTCTTGTGTCTTCTGCATTGGCAGACAGATACTTTACCACTAGTGCCATCTGAGATGCTATAGGTAATTATAAGTACAATAACTCATGACTAATGGTTGAGTGATTCTTTTTTTTTTTTTTGAGTGATTCTACAGTTAGGTTCCTATAGAGAAAATGCTATACAATCGTAGCAAACAAAGAGAAGTTTAAGTGCAGAGATATGGCAGCAAGAAAATAAAAACTTAAAAGCCAATTTAAAAAATACAGATAAAATTTTATGGAACATATGAAAAGAATGTGAGTATAAAATCAGCATTTGCTTTTCTTCTCACTGCATTTGGTTAGATAGACATTCTTGGCCATTAAAGATTTTTAGAAATATGCTGAAAAATACCTTTATTTTATTAGAAAACTATATTGGCCCCATCTTTATTGCATACATATATTTTTCATTCATATTTCATTCAATTTGATCTTTTGGATTTAATAGATTTAAATACCTGCCTAGGGCAAATATAAAGAAAAAATTTTGTCCCCCATACATACATTTTAATAAACGAAAGCAGTAGGGCATAATAAAATTCCAGATTCTTTAAACAAATAAAATATTCATTATTAATATGGCTTTTTATTAGAAGAAATCTTCTTAGTTTTAAATGTTAGAAAACTGAAACTGAGAGAAGTTCTATATGACAAAAAAAATCATACATCAATTACTAGAGCATCTGTTCTCCAACATATTGGTCTACATACCATGTGCCTGCTAAGTCACTTCAGTCGTGTCTGACTCTGTGTGACCCCATAGACAGCAGCCCACCAGCCTCCCTGGCCCTGGGATTCTCCAGGCAAGAACACTGGAGTGGGTTACCATTTCCTTCTCCAATGCATGAAGGTTAAAAGTGAAAATGAAGTTGCTCAGTCCTGTCCAACTCTGAGCGACCCCATGGACTTCAGCCTACTGGGCTCCTCCATCCATGGGATTTTCCAAGCAAGAGTACTGGAGTGGGGTGCCATCACCTTCTCCATGTGCCTAGTGTCTCTAAACTGTTATTTTTAAACCCAATTATTGCTGTTCATTGGGCTTTCCTGGTGGCTCAATGGTAAAGAATCAGACTGCCAATGCAGGAGATGCAGGTTCGATCCCTGGGTCAGGAAGATACCCTGGAGGAAGGAATAGAAACCCACTCTAGTATTCTTGCCTGGGAAATCCCATGGACAGAGGAGGCTGGCAGGCTACAGTTCATGGGGTCACAAAAATGTCAGACACGACTTAGCAACTGAACAACAACAATATGATTTGTCATTATGTAAACCAGTACATTTTCTAGGTATGCAATTATTTCTAAAGGATTCACACAAATTTCTCAGAATTTATTATTACTCATTCTTTGTCCTTCAGCAGATGTTTCTTAAGTATTATGTGTGTTTACACTATACTAGGAATATCATTAATATGCAAAAAAGAAATGTCTATTGGATATTCTTCACCAATAGTTGAATTTTTAAAATAAGAAGCAAGAAGGTGTGTTGCTAAGAATCTTTCAAAATTTAATGCCTCTCTCCACCTTTTTGTTCTACATAAGAACATCCAGGAGCCCCAGCTTCCTCCACTCATGAGAAATTTATCACCATGCAGCTTAGTCAGAATAATGTAAATGCTATAATCCACATGTTCCATAAGGAATGCAGTAGTCACTACAGGTTAAATAGAGACAGTTTTAATATTCAGGATGTTTTTCCTAGCACACTGAAAAGCTTCAGCACCAAGATAAGACTCTAGGTGACATAAGGTGACCACAGCAACATCCTGTGCACCTGGGAGGAACCCTACAGCAGACCATGCCTTTGTGATCACAAGCACCACCTAGAATAACAATTGCTGTTGCTAGCTGTTTAGTCACGTCCCACTCTTTGACCATGGACTGTCACCTGCAAGGTTCCTCTGTCCACAGGGATTCTCCAGGCAAGAATACTGGAGGGGGTTGCCATGCTTACCTTCAGGGGATTTTTCCCAGCCCAGGGATTGAACCCTCATCCCTTAAGTCTCCTGCTTTGGTAGGACAGTTATTTACCACGGGTGCCACCTGGGAAGCCTGAAGTACTCTTTAATGAGCTTTAATGTGTGCTGTTTGGAGAAGGAAATGGCAACCCACTCCAGTATTCTTTCCTGGAGAATTCCATGGACAGAGGAGCCTTGTGGACTCCAGTTCATGGGGTCTCAAAGAGTTGGACATGACTGAGCAACTAATCAATGTGTATTTTTGCATTTATTTCAGGTCCTTAGAGACAGCTCTTAACTTAGTGTATAGAGTGTATATCCTTATCAGAAATAGAAACATTTTTGTTACTTTTTCACTAAGATAACTTTAAGTAGAAATTGTTGCTGATGTTGTTTAGTCGCTAAGTGGTGTCTGACTCTTTGCGACCCCATGTATTCTTTGATGAGCCCAGCAGGCTCCTCTGTCTATGGGATTTCCCAGGCAAGAATACTGAGTGGGTTGCCATTTCCTTCTCCAGGTGATTTTTCTGACCCAGGGGTTGAACCTGAGTCTCCTGCGTTGGTAGGCAGATTCTTTCCTATTGAGTCATCAGGGAAGCTAAATAGAAATCAAGTAGATTAATAAATCCCTAACCCTACATCACGGAGAAGGCAATGGCACCCCACT
This sequence comes from Bos indicus, assembly GCF_029378745.1. Classification (NCBI taxonomy): domain Eukaryota; kingdom Metazoa; phylum Chordata; class Mammalia; order Artiodactyla; family Bovidae; genus Bos; species Bos indicus. The sequence goes on along the minus strand of NC_091764.1, from coordinate 92,293,917 downwards.
CCAGTACTCTTGCCTGGAAAATCCCATGGATGGAGGAGCCTGGTAGGCTGCAGTCCATGGGGTTGCAAAGAGTCGGACATGACTGAGCGACTTCACTTTCACTTTTCACTTTCATGCCTTGGAGAAGGAGGTGGCAACCTACTCCAGTGTTCTTGCCTGGAGAATCCCAGGGATGGGGAAGCCTGGTGGGCTACCGTCTATGGGGTCACACAGAGTCAGACATGACTGAAGTGACTTAGCATAGCATAGCAACCCTACATCACATTCATTCTCACAATGCCCAGCAAAGAGTTGTTTCTATAGCAACATCAAATTTTAATATAAGTCCACCTATTTTGAGGCCCTCTTCTAATTACTTGTAATAATTCATAAAATGCTACAACTCCAATGAATAGATGTTATTATTGTCTTCATTTTAAAATAGAGAATTTGAGTCACAGGTTAAATAGTTTGCCCAGGTTTACAACAGTGGTAACTCTAAACCCATGGATTTTAAACTCTGAATTTTGCTGTCTCTGAGTTTTCAGTATAATTTTATATGGAGAATAAATTAATATATAATGGAAAAGAATCTTATAAATATTTCCTAATTTTTTTCAGTACCATTCTTGAACTAAACTTAGTAAATCTGTTGTATCTTTTAACCTCATTACAGTACCTTGAAGATTTCTGAGGACTAATTACTGTTTATCAAGGAAAAAACATCAGTTCACATTGTATTCAATGAGGGAATCTTGGATAATTTTCTAGATGTTTTTCACATGTTCAGAAAAGTTAAAGGCAAGCGTAATTATTGCACTGGGTTGTGTGGGAAGGATGTATTTTTATTTCACTTATACTGCCCTAGATATGAGACTTCCATTCAAAGGACTCTAGCCAGATCATGAATTTAACCAAGGGTATAACGGTGGCTCGTTTTTATAACAGAGGAGAAAACATAAGTCAATACAGCCAAAAAGACTAGCATTTAAAAATGAATGATGATAGCCGATGAATCAATTCTGCCTATTACCATGTTACAGTAATAAGAGGAAAAGGATATTCAAAGCTGAAGGGTAGTAAATATGGAGCAAATAAACTTAAATGGTATAACAAAGTGCACAATCAACCTATGGGATATACTACTACAGAATGTAATCTCATTGAATAATGTGGATGGATTCCTCAAACATTCAGGCAATTTTATGACCATCGACCACATTTGTCTTCATATAAGTTAAAAAGATGATAATCAAATTTCATGCTCCTGGAAGGAAAGTGATTGCCTATTAGACATTGTTTTGGATAATGTTTTTATTTGGTTTCTTCTGAATTATAAACTGATATAGGGAGGGTGTGAACTTTGTTTTTATTCTTTTGTATTTCCTGTTTGTCCCACTTTGGGACATTTATCTCATACTGTTGTATTGCAGTTATTTGTGCACAAATCTAAGTCATTTAAATCTTTAAGCTAACTCCTCAGTGGGAAGAACTACATTTATTCAACAGATGTTTTCTGAATAGCTAATAAAGCAAATAACATATGATAAGGAGTTAAGAAGTATATGCTACATGTTTTTCTTCCTTAGAGAAAGAGCAACCTACTGAAAAGATGAAAAATATTTTAACATTCTTCTGAAATGTTATTTGGAAAAAGAGAATATGTTCTCCATATATATTACTTCTAAGTAACATGATTAATAACATAGTCAGCTTTAATTTTTCATTGATTTATTTCTTCATTATTTCTTTCTGAGATATTGACTTGATATTATAATATTATACCCAATTTACAGAAGGGAAAACTGAACACTAGGAAGGTGGTCAACTCCTTCTATCTAACTGGTGCAGGTAAAATCAAGAACCCAAGAAGTCAAACCTATTAATTTTTAACCCATGACCTTTCTGTATAAAAGTCTGTACCTCAGCAATTATTTAATCCCCAGAACTAAAGTATTTCACTATGCTAAATACATGAAGTCCCAGGGCAAATCATTACTTTTTGTGGTTAAATTTTCAGTAGTTGGTTTACTATTTTACAAGTACAAACTTTGCTTGGACCTTTAGACACAGCTTTTGGAGAGAAAGCTGTGAGAAGGCACCAATATGACGAATAACAATGTCCTGGTTGTGTAAGATTAGAAATGATTTAATTGTAGAAGGTAGGATGAGAAAATGTTTTAATGAAGCAGGTGAAAAGTTCTATCCTTTCATTTGTATGGTAGTGTGTAAATGGGTAGTGTGTAAATGGATACTGCTCTGTCGCTTCAGTCATGTCCCACTCTTTGCGACCCCCTGGGCTGTAACCCACCAGGCTCCTCTGTCATGGGATTCTCCAAGCAAGAATACTGGAGTGGTTTGCCATTCCCTCCTCCAGGGAATCTTCCCTACCCAGGGATACAACTCGCTTCTCTTGCATTGGCTGGTGATTCTTTACCACTAACACCCCCTGGGAAGCTCTTGCATATGTATCAGTTCAGTTCAGTTCAGTCGCATCCGACTCTTTGCGACCCCATGCATATGTATATGTACAAATAGATAGTAACAATTTGCAAGATTTTTGAGAAAAACCTACACTTTTCTCTACAGACAATAGAAGATTATGTTTTTAATGCTCTAGAAGAGAAGTAAGGTGGTTAACAGCAGTGATTCTGTAACCACTCTCTGAAAGTTCAGTTCAGTTCAGTCACTCAGTCGTTTCCGACTCGTTGCAACCCCATGAACTGCAGCACGACAGGCCTCCCTGTCCATCACTATCTCCCGGAGTTCATTCAAATTCACGTCCATGGAATCGGTGATGCCATCCAGCCATCTCATCCTCTGTCGTCCCTTTTCCTCCTGCCCCCAATCCCTCCCAGCATCAGAGTCTTTTCCAATGAGTCAACTCTTCGCGTGAGGTAGCCAAAGTACTGGAGTTTCAGCTTCAGCATCATTCCTTCCAAAGAACACCCAGGGCTTATCGCCTTTAGAATGGACTGGTTGGATCTCCCTACAGTCCAAGGGACTCTCTAGAGTCTTTTCTAACACCACAGTTCAAAAGCATCAATTCTTATGGACTCTGTGGGAGAGGGAGAGGGTGGGGAGATTTGGGAGAATGGCACTGAAACATGTATAATATCATGTATGAAACGAGTCGCCAGTCCAGGTTCGATGCACAATACTGGATGCTTGGGGCTGGTGCACAGGGACGACCCAGAGGGAGGGTATGGGGAGGGAGGAGGGAGGAGGGTTCAGGATGGGGAACACAGGTATCCCTGTGGTGGATTCATTTTGATATTTGGCAAAACTAATACAATAGTGTAAAGTTTAAAAATAAAATAAAATTAAAAAAAAATAAAAAGACAACCCATAGAATGGGAGAAAATATTTATAAAAAAAAAAAAAGCATCAATTCTTCGGCGCTCAGTTTTCTTTACAGTCCAACTCTCACATCCATACATGACCACTGGAAAAACCATAGCTTTAACCTCTGAGCCACCAGGGAAGCCTGTATAGATGTGAGAGTTGGACTATAAAGAAAGCTGAGCACCGAAAAATTGATGCTTTTGAATTATGGTGTCGGAGAAGACTCTTGAGAGTCCCTTGGAATGCAAGATCAAACCAGTTCATCCTAAAGGAAATCAGTCCTGAATATTCATTTGAAGAACTGATGCTGAAGCTGAAGTTCCAATACATTGGCCACCTGATGTGAAGAACTGACTCATTGGAAAAGATCCTGATGCTGGGAAAGATTGAAGGCAGGAGAAAAGGGGACGACAGAGGATGAGATGGTTGGATGGCATCACCGACCTGATGCACAATGAGTTTGAGTAAGCTCTGTGAGTTGGTGATGGACACAGAAGCCTGGCATGCTGCAGTCCACGGGGTCACAAAGAGTCAGAAATGACTGAGCAAATGAATTGAACTGAACTGAATATGACCAAAACTTCTGACATTTCATCCAACACCTCCTTTTACCCAATTCTCATGATTTTATTAAATAGCAATTCCATATTTTCATCTGCTCAGACTTTAAAACTAGGATTAACCTTCATTTTCTCATTCTCTCACACTGTATAAGAAATCCACTCGCAAATCCTTACAGTTTCATTTTCAAAGTCAGTCGGGAATCTAATCAAAGTTAGTCTGTGTTTGGAAAAACTGTTAGCCCAGAACAACCCCCATCATCCATCACCTGAACCGCTACATAATCTCCTAACTGGTCTCCCTGTCTTCCCACTTCTCCTATGTCTCATTTTAGCATCCAGAATTATCATTTTATTTTTTGTTTTCGACCTCACTATGCAAAATTCGAGATCTTAGTTCCCCCGCTGGGGATTGAACCCATGCTGCCTGCAGTGGAAGCATGGACTCTTAAACACTGGGCCACCAGGAAAGTTCCCAGAATTATCATTTTATAATAAAAGAGACATGTTCCTTTCACATCTCATATCGTTTATAATAAAATCCCAAACTATACTTTTCAAGACCTTGCATGATCTGATGCCTGATTACATTTTCAACTTTATTTCCTATCCCAGTTTCTTCTCTTTCTTGGACCCAGAACTGTTGCTTTTCCAACTATTCTGCAAAACTACCTAGAAAGCTCACTTTTAATATTCTTGTCCTAGATATTCAAAAGGCGGCACATTTAATTTTCTTTAACATGTCACCTCCTCAAAGTCTTCCATGATTACCCCTGTGTAAAGAAGGAAACTCTCACAGTGGTTCCTTGATTATTACTGACATTATATTTTATATTGATTTGTTCTTTGTCTGAACTCCTCACCAGAATATAATATTCTTGAGCATGGAAACTCAGTCCACTGTAATACCCCTAAATACTAAAAATAATAACTGTCACACAATGGTTATTCTGTAAGTATTGGATAAACTAATGGCTATTACATTTGTTTATATTTATGTAAAATATGTTGAAAGAATAAATACATTGCTTGTGAAACAGTTCAATCTGAATGCATGCACATACATACAGGTGCTCCTAATTTGCTAGATGTTTAATTAGATAAGTGACAGGTTAATTGGGAGGAAAAAGCAATATAACAGGGTAATGATAAAATGAAGAGATGTAAATGTGTGAGAGAAGAGAATCTCAAGGAAAACATGCAAAGAAAGCAAATGAAAATAAAGTGGATCATTGGAGTAACTGAAGAAAAGAAGCATTGTATGAGTATTGTGAGCTTCCCTGGTAGCTCAGCTGGTAAAGAATCTGCCTGCAGTGTGGGAGGCCTGCATTTGATAGCTGGGTTGGGAAGATCTCCAGGGAACAGCTACGCACTCCAGTATTCTGGCCTGGAGGGTTCCACGGACTGTATAGTATTGTATGAGTAAAACAAGAGAAATTTGTGAAGAAAGTGGTTTTATTTACTTACATGTACATGTGTTCATGCTCAGTCATGTTCCGCCAGGCACCTCTGTCCATGGAATTTTCTAGGCAAGAATACTGGAGCGCATTGCTATTTCTTCAACCAGGGGATCTTCCTGACCCAGGAATCAAAACCAAGTGTCTTGCATCTCCTGCATTGGCAGGTAGATTCTTTACCACTGCACCACCTGGGAAGCCCTGTATTTACTTAGCAGAGTGGATATTTGTGTGTATCAATGGGCAAAACGCAATCAGTAGACAGCCTGGACTGCATGATGCTAGTTAAGATGGGTTCCTTAAAATTATATTCTCCTGGGCTGCCTGCTTCACCAAGATATCCCTCCCGAAACAAGTGAGAGCAAGGTTACCAACAATGTTAGATGACTGGCTCCTTTTCTCCCGCCTGATTCTTAACAACGATAGTTTTTCAACTCTGGAAGTCAAATCATGACATCTCTTTAAACTCGTACGTATTATTTCCCTGGTGCCAGAAATTGATGTGTCATGGAAAGATGGCCTACAGCTATGCCTTATAAGGCTGAAAAATAAATAAAGCACACTGTGTTCCTCCTGTTGTCAAGCTTTCTCCTTGTAACTAAACCAGGCTGTCCCCCTTCATTCTGTTTTTTCTGACAAGTTTGCAAGTCAGGCCATCTATTCCCTTTCAGAGTGTTCTGTTGATAAAGTACTTGGTCGTAGGAATAGTCCTAGAGAGCTCATCAGTGCAAGATTTTCACTGATCCAGCTGTTTATACTATTTTTCATGGCAAGTCAGCAAGGCTGATGTGAGCAACCATTGCCAGAGTGCACCGGAAATGATAGATCCAGGCAGCTGTTTTGCGGGTTGTTTGTAAAATGTATTCTATCAGATCTGCTCAGTGTTTTGATATAAATGTTCTACTTGAATCCTAAGAAAAACTCAGGAATCACCATTTTTTTCTTTTGGTACTTAGAAAATGATCATCATCACAACTAAATTCCATTTAGTGGAAGCCATTAGACACTTGTTACCAAGACACGCCTTTAAGAAACCCCTTCCACGCAGTCTAAGAAGAGTTGAAAAAAGCTGCCATTGGCTAAAGAGGTTATATTGTTTGCTTACACTCACCTCTGAATATCAGCCAGAACATTCATGATTCATCTGCCTTGGCAAAATTACTATTTATTTTAGACTGTGGGTCTCTGATCTGAAAATACTCAAATCTGAGAATGGTACCCTTTGAAGACAAAGATTCTACAATATAGGCACTTTTTGTACATCTTGGGGCTTCCCAGATAGCACTATTGTTAAAGAACCCATCTGCCAATGCAGGACACATAAGAGATGAAGGTTTGATCCCTGGGTTGAGAAGATCCCCTGGAGAAGAACAAGGTAACTCACTCCAGTATTCTTGCCTGGAGAATCCCATAGACAGAGGAGCCTGCCAGGCTACAGTCCACAGAGTCGCAGGGTCAAATATGAATGAAGGGACTTAGCATCCACATGTATCTCAATCTATCTTGTTTCCAGGAATTGTGTGCAATGTCCTAAGCTAAATCAAGAGAAGTAGGAACCAGTTATCAATGTTAAAAATTCATGAAAAATATTCTAACAAAATTGAACAAAGACTTGGAAATTATTTGATGAGGGAATTATCTGATGAGTTTCACTATTGTAGGGACATAAAAAAATGATTTGGTTAACCACCTCACTTTGTATTCAATTCATGTAGTTATGAAAGACTCATAATGAAAGTTTTATTCCCAAATTATTTAAATAATTTGGTTCCAGTTTTCTGAAAACTGGACTAAAATGTATTGATATGTACCCTAAATGAAATATTAAAATGATTTTTAGATTAAAATTCATCGAGTTGTGGCCACATGTTTTCAAGATTTAAAGTTATACAGATTAAAATTTGAAAATTTTGATATTTCCAGGGAATTTTGAGAAGATAATTACATTATCTAATGAGATTGAGTTCAGTTCGGTCACTCAGTCATGTCTGACTCTTTGCAACCCCATGAATTGCAGCACGCCAGGCCTCCCTGTCTATCACCAACTCCCGGAGTTCACTCAAACTCATGTCCATCGAGTTGGTGATGCCATCCAGCCATCTCATCCTCTGTCATCCCCTTCTCCTCCTGCCCCCAATCCCTTCCAGCATCAGAGTCTTTTCCAATGAGTCAACTCTTCACATAAGGTGGCCAAAGTACTGGAGTTTCAGCTTTAGTATCAGTCCTTCCAATGAACACCCAGGACCGATCTCTTTTAGGATGGACGGGTTGGATCTCCTTGCAGTCCAAGGGACTCTCAAGAGTCTTCTCCAACACCACAGTTCAAAAGCATTAATTCCTCAGCCCTAAGCTTTCTTCAAAGTTCAACTCTCACATCCATACATGACCACTGGAAAAACCATAGCCTTGACTAGACTGACCTTTGTTGGCAAAGTAATGTCTCTGCTTTTCAATATGCTATCTTGGTTGGTCCTAACTTTCCTTCCAAGGAGTAGGCATCTTTTAATTTCATGGCTGCAATCACAATCTGCAGTGATTTGGGAGCCCCCAAAAATAAAGTCTGACACTGTTTCCACTGTTTCCCCATCTATTTCCCATGAAGGGATGGCACCAGATGCCATGATCTTCGTTTTCTGATTGTTGAGCTTAAAGCCAAAAAAAGCCAACGTTTTCACTCTCCTCTTTCACTTTAATCAAGAAGCTTTTTAGTTCCTCTTCACTTTCTGCCATAAGGGTGGTGTCATCTACATATCTGAGGTTATCGATATTTCTCCTGGCAATCTTGATACCAGCTTGGGCTTCTTCCAGCCCAGCGTTTCTCATGATGTACTCTGCGTATAAGTTAAATGAGCAGGGTGACAATATACAGCCTGGACGTACTCCTTTTTCTATTTGGAACCAGTCTGTTGTTCCATGTCCAGTTCTAACTGTTGCTTCCTGACCTGTATACAGATCTCTCAGGAGGCAGGTCAGGTGTTCTAGTATTCCCATCTCTTTCAGAATTTTCCACAGGTTATTGTGATCCACACAGTCAAAGGCTTTGGCATAGTCAATAAAGCAGAAATAGATGTTTTTCTAGAACCCTCTTGCTTTTTCGATGATCCAGAGGATGTTGGCAATTTGATCTCTGTTTCCTCTGCCTTTTCTAAAACCAGCTTGAACATCTGGAATTTCATGGTTCTCATATTGCTGAAGCCTGGCTTGGAGAATTTTGAGCATTACTTTACTAGCGTGTGAGATGAGTGCAATTGTGTGGTAGTCTGAGCATTCTTTGGCATTGCCTTCCTTTGGGATTGGAATGAAAACGGACCTTTTCCAGTCCTGTGGCCACTTCTGAGTTTTCCAAATTTGCTGGCATATTGAGTGCAGCCCTTTCACAGCATCATCGTTCAGGATTTGAAATAGCTCAACTGGAATTCCATCACCTCCACTAGCTCTGTTCATAGTGATGCTTTCCAAGGCCCACTTGACTTCACATTCCAGGCTGTCTGGCTCTAAGTGAGTGATCACACCATCATGATTATCCTGTTTGTGAAGATCTTTTTTGTACTGTTCTTCTGTGTATTCTTGCCACCTCTTTTTAATATCTTCTGCTTCTGTTAGGTCCATACCATTTCTGTCCTTTATTGAGCCCATCTTTGCATGAAATGTTCCCTTGGTATCTCTAATTTTCTTGAAGAGATCTCTAGTCTTTCCTCTTCTGTTGTTTTTCTCTATTTCTTTGCATTAATCGCTGAGGAAGGCTTTCTTATCTCTCCTGGCTTTTCTTTGGAACTCTGCATTCAGATGCTTATACCTTTTCTCTTTTGCTTTTTGCTTCTCTTCTTTTCACAGCCATTTGTAAGGCCTCCCCAGACAGCCATTTTGCTTTTTTGCATTTCTTAGATAATCCAAATTGGTTCTGTCTTCTAATAATGAGACAAATTAATCTGGAACATTCTTATTGAAAAAATTATTTTAAAAAACTGAAAATATAAAATATTTGTTGTTCACTTAATCCAAAATTACTAATTAGAAACCATCTGTTACTTCAATTTTGATTGTTTATAAGCACTCTTTGGGAGAATGAAAATAATCTTAATATAATAACATAGATATTTCTTGAAACTGCTTGAATAAATACAAAGTGGTCAATTGAGCTTAAGATATTTAAAAATGTACCCTCAATGTTTCCTCTGTTAATCTAACTTATTGAGAGATTAACTAACACAATCAGCAATATATAATTCATAAATCTCAGAGGTAATATAGAGTTGGCATTCCAGTATTTAACTTTTTTTTTTTTTTTTACCATTTCTTCTTATAAGATAGATTACTATGTATGTCTAAAAATTAGATGTAATTCTGTTGTTATTGTTTGGTCACTAAGTCGTGTCCAACTCTTTGTGACCCTATGGGCTGTAGCCCACCAGTCTCCTGGGCCCATGAGATTTTCTAGGCAAGAATACTGAAGTGGGTTGCCATTTCCTCACTGAGGGGATCTTCTTGACCCAGGGATTGAACTCACATCTCTTACATCTCCTGCATTGGCAGGAGGATTCTTTACCAGTGAGCTACCTGCAAAGCCCCATTACATGGGTAGGGAAAGCACTGAATTTAATAACATTCACTGCAACTGAAGAAAATCATCATATCCAATTCCCTTTTAGATGGAGACCAACTTAATCTTCAGCAGTGGGAAGAAATTCCATTCATTCATCCATTCATTCATTGATTTATTCAGATTTTCAGTAAATATTTTTACTGTCAGCCCATATTTCAAAACTAACTTGACTCCTGTGGCAATTATATGACTTTGAACAAGACATTTTATATATATGATCCTCTATTTTCTTATCAGTAAAAAAATAATGGGGCATAGCAATAGTAATGATTTTACAGGATTTTTTTTAAGTATTAAATGAGTTAATGAACGTAAAGCACTTAACAGGGCTCCTGACACTTGGAAAACATTTAATAGTTCTTACTAACATTTGTAAAATTATACTGGCATGTGTCAGAACCTGTGACACACTGAAGCTATGAAGTATGTTGTAAAGACACAGTTTCTACCATCATATAAATTAAAAGCTTGTGATTGAGATACATAATAACTAAACAAACATGTGCACCATATAAAACTGTGATTGTGTTCAATGATCCAAAGAAAGGTGCTAGCTTCTGTGAGAGCTTTAATAGAGACATTTATCACAGTGAGAATGAAAAGTTGCTATATTTTGGGTTTTTTTTTTTTTTTTTAATGACAGAAGGAGGAGAATGGTCAAGTGGATTTAACAGAAATGTATTTAGCACAAGGATACTTGTCTTCAAGCACAACATATCATCCACAACTATAACATTTTTCCATTTTTCTGTTCAATGAAGGAGATATTTGAACTTCTGCTAGTTCAGTTCCGTTCAGTCACTCAGTCATGTCTGACTCTTTGCAACCCCATGGACTGGAGAATGCCAGGCTTCCCTGTCCATCACCAACTCCCAGAGCTTGCTCAAACTTATGTCTTGCATTCCTCCAAAATAGAAGCAGTACATAGCATTTCACCAATTTGACCCCCAATTTTGATATTTCCAAATTAGAAAGAAGGATTGGATGGGGCATTTAGTTACTAGGCAGGATAAAAACAAAATCGCACAAAGTAAAAAGCTCAGGCTCCTTATGAACTGTTTCCTTAGCTTGTGTTTTTCAAACTTTTTGAACATTGCTCAATATGTAGTTTTCCAGATGCCTACTCTGAAGATTCTAATTCCCTGGACCTGTAGGTGGGACCATTTAAAAAATTTCCCCTATTATATCTTTCTTTTCTCAATATATGAATTTTAAAACATTTCATTTTATATTGGAGTATGTGTAGTTTAGTCATTCAGTCCTGTCTGATTCTTTGAAACCAAATGGACTACAGCAAGCCAGGTTTCCTGTCCTTAACTATCTGTCGGAGTATGTCCAAACTCATGAGTTTGAGTAGATGATGCCATCCAACCATCTCATCCTCTGTCATTCCTTTCTCCTCCTTCCCTCAAAAAGCATCAGGGTCTCTTCCAATGAGTCAGCTCTTCGCATCACATAGCCAAAGGATTGGAGTTTTAGCTTCAGCATCAGTCCTTCCAATGAATATTTAGGATGTTTTCCTTCAGCATTGGCTGATTTGATCTCCTTGCTATCCAAGGGATTCTCAAGAGTCTTCTCCAGCACTGTAGTTTAAAAGCATCAGTTCTTTGGCACTCAGCCTTCTTTATAGTCCAACTCTCACATTCATACGAACTAATGGAAAAACCATAGCTTTGACCATATGGACCTTTGTTGGCAAAGTGATGTCTCTACTTTTTAATAGGCTATCTAGGTTTGTCATGGCTCTTCTTCAAGGAGAAAGTGTCTTTTAATTTCACATTGGATTCTAGCCAATTAACAACGTTGTGATAGTTTAAGGTGGACATCAGCGGGGTTCAGCCACACACATACATGTATCCATTCTCTCTCAAACTCCCCTTCCATCCAAGCTGCCACTTAACATTAAGCAGAATTCCCTGTGCTATACAGTAGGACCATTTTGCTTATCCATTTTAAAACAGCAAAATGTACATGTCTAATAAATAGTGCAGATGGTGATTGCAGCCATGAAATTAAAAGATGCTTACTCCTTGGAAGGAAAGTTAGGACCAACCTAGATAGCATATTAAAAAGCAGAGACATTACTTTGCCAACAAAGGTTGGTCTAGTCAAGGCTATGGTTTTTCCAGTGGTCATGTATGGATGTGAGATTTGGACTGTGAAGAAAGCTGAGTGCCGAAGAATTGATGCTTTTGAAATGTGGTGTTGGAGAAGACTCTTGAGAGTCCCTTGGACTGCAAGAAGATCCAACCAGTCCATTCGAAAGGAGATCAGCCCTGGGATTTCTTTGGAAGGAATGATGCTAAAGCTGAAACTCCAGTACTTTGGCCACCTCATGTGAAGAGTTGACTCATTGGAAAAGACCCTGATGCCGGAAGGGATTGGGGGCAGGAGGAGAAGGGGACGACAGAGGATGAGATGGCTGGATGACATCACCAACTCGATGGACATGAGTTTGAGTGAACTCCGGGAGTTGGTGATAGACAGGGAGGCCTGGTGTGCTGCAATTCATGGGGTCACAAAGAGTCGGACATGACTGACCGACTGAACTGAATAAATACATGTAAAAAAATGCATAAAATTCTTGTCACTCAATGTGGATTTCATCTCTCTCAACAAATTACTATCTTGTTATCTTCATAAAGTTTCAAATTCAGGAATTCCAGGATACTCTTAAGAAAGACCAGTAGAGGGAAGATGTAGCATCAAGATGGTGATACCAAAAATAAGCATCACTGTTTAGAAATCAAATACAGCATTTCCCTCTATTTTTTAAAGGCATCCATTGTTTAGTATTTTTAAAAATATTTATTTATTTGTTTATTTTTGGCTGGGGCTTCATTGCTGGGTCTTTGTTGCTGCATGGACTTTTCTCTAGTTGTGATGAGTGGGGGCTGCTCTCTTGTGGCGCGTGGGTTTCTTGTTGCAGTGGCTTCTCTTGTTGCAGAGCACAGGCTCTAGGGCACATGGGCTTCAGTAGTACTGGCCCGTGGCCTCAGTAGTGGCGGCTCCTGGGTTCTGGAGCACAGACTCAATAGTTGTGGTGCATGGCCTTAGTTGCTCCACTGCATGTGGGATCTTTCCAGATCAGAGATTGAACCTGTGTCATCTGCATTAGTAGGCAGATATTTTTTTTTACTACTGAGCCACCGGGGAAGCCCCTCCCACTATTTTTTAATTAAATAAGGCTATACATGAGCAGGTATTAGGATTTTTCTTATTTATAGCAAACATACTGGTACATTGGAGAAGGCAATGGCACCCCACTCCAGTACTCTTGCCTGGAAAATCCCATGGATGGAGGAGCCTAGTAGGCTGCAGTCCATGGGGTCGCTAAGAGTCGGACATGACTGAACGACTTCCCTTTCACTTTTCACTTTCATGCACTGGAGAAGGAAACAGCAAACCACTCCAGTGTTCTTGCCTGGAGAATCCCAGGGACAGGGGAGCCCGGTGGACTGCCATCTATGGGGTCGCACAGAGTCGGACACGACTGAAGCGACTTAGCAGCAGCAGCAGCAGCAGCAGCAGCATACTGGTACATCATAGATTTTTATTCATAATCTTCATATATGCTTTGTATTTTTGCCCCATTATAGCAATGTTTATTACAGTTATTTAGCCTAAAACTTTATTTACTTCAGTCATCTTATATCTATCCTTCCCACACACCTATACCTGAGAATCCTAGAAACTGGATCAGTATCACTAAGCATAAATGAACAGAACTCTGGTCCCTGAAGTAATCCACTATGCCTTTTGGTCTTTGGTTCATTAATACACACTTTATTTTTTAACTAAAAATCCTGAAAATCAACTGAAGACTATTTCTAGAGTTTTACAAGTTTTAGAATGTGTGAATTTCTCTCAATATAGTGATTTATGCTATTAAATTCTCCCAAATATCTTTAAAACTCACATCAGTGCCTTCAAATACAACCTTTATAAAAATTTATGCATGTAACTGTGTAGGAAATGGTAACAATTAAAAACATGGAGCAATTAACACCACGCACACATACACACTCACACACACACGTGGGCGCATGCACATTTAATGTGCGTTCCCATATCTCTCTTCCATTCCATGCTGTGAACTGAGTGTGTGTGTGTGTGTGTGTGTGTTAGTCACTCAGTCATATCCAACTTTTTGCGACCTCATGGACTGTAGCCCACCAGGCTCCTCTGTCCATGGGATTTCCCAGGCAACATTACTGGAGTGGGTTGCCATTTCCTTCTCCAGGGGAACTTCCCATTCCAGGGATCAAACCCAGGTCTCCACACTGCCTGCAGATTCTTTACTGTCTGAGCCACTGGGGAAGCCCATAAACTGAGTGTGTGTGTGTGTGTATATATATATATATATATATATATATATATATATAGTAGGTGTTTCTATGTCCATTACTGCAAACCATATGCTGCAATGTTTTAAGATGCTTTCATGTATTAACCTTTGTTACTTAAAAAAAAAAAAAAATCTGTGTAGAGCAAGTAGATAGGAATGAAGCAAGGAAATAAAATTCACCTTTCTCACAATGCTTGAGCATTTTCATTTCCATACGTCTTCAAAGAGTCTTGGCTAATTTGGGTTATGTTTCCCTCACTATAGGTCGGCCCACCTATGCTAATTCAACTTTGCCTTAAGTAGCATAGATATCAAAAGTATCTCCTGCTGCTAAAATATATTGCACTCTTCATTAAGGACTGAGGGATATGTGTGCAAAGGTAATGAGTACCCATGTGGGTTTCACACCCATCATGAAATGAAAATGTCTTGTTTTTCCATGGCTGTTCCTTGTATGCCAATTTCAAAGCCTCTGCTCTGTGTCTCTTCCCCCTCTCTCTTTCTCCCTGCCTCAAGTTTTTAATAAAATTTTCACTCTTAAGGTGATGATGATGTATTTAAGTATTAGATACCTAAAATAGGAATTTTATATTAACTATATATAATTATAATAAATTTAGTTTGGAAATACATTTGCTACTCAATTTGTAGCCTGTTTATTAAAGGAATTATATAATTAAAGCAACTACCATTTTCCTAATCTAAGCAGTTTTGTTCCATAAATGGATCCTTGCAAGTATGCAGAAACTCCAGAGTTATTTCAACTGCCCTTGTGTAGCAAAAATATGTTTACATTTGCCAAAACAAGATTTTAAATTTGCCAAAATAAGTAAAATAAATTTACCAAAATGATAATTTTGGCCATGTTTGCAATTAAGTTTATATAATACAAACCTAAATGAAATGAAAGGCTGATGTATTACTATATACTCATCTCTAAAAAATATTTGTCTATTGTTCTTTATATTCCTCACGATTATAACTATAACTATACTTTTTAGTAAGAGAAAAGAATGAAGGTGGGCAAGGGAGAGACAAGGATTATGTACAGGGCTGTAGAACACCTTGGGGTCCACTAAAACCATAATTCAATGTCCACTTATCTTTACTTTCCTAGAGAATGAAGAGATATAGCTTAATCTGACTTTACGTAGATTCAGGAGACATGCATCAGATTTCTGTGTTGGGATGTATCTCAACTGTGAGGCCCAAGCCTGCCTTAGCCTAGACCCCCTCATTAAAAATAAGAACATAGAGCATTAGCCCTCTTCCAAGGGGTTGTCCCAACCCAGGGATCAAACCCAGGTCTCTATCTAGAAAGCATATGCAATCACATAGTAAAAAAGAAAATTTACTGTATATGAGAAAATTTTTTGTTTTTTTTTTCCAAATTCTATTTTGCATATATTTTCCTTATATCTTATTTCATTAAAACAAATTTCTTTAATATTAGTATTCCATCTAGCTTTTTAGTTAGTTCCTAAACATTTTAGGGAGAAGGCAATGGCACCCCACTCCAATACTCTTGCCTGGAAAATCCCATGGGCAGAGGAGCCTGGTAGGCTGCAGTCCATGGGGTCGCTAAGAGTCGGATACGACTGAGCGACTTCCCTTTCACTTTTCACTTTCACGCATTGGAGAAGGAAATGGCAACCCACTCCAGTGTTCTTGCCTGGAGAATCCCAGGGACGGGGGAGCCTGGTGGGCTTCCGTCTATGGGGTCGCACAGAGTCGGACACGACTGAAGTGACTTAGCTTTAAACATTTTAGGACTATTTTGAGCATTCTGTGCGGTGCTATAATCTATGTATTGGGTCTTACAAGGCAGAACTTTCTCTACACTAAAAAAAAGTAGGGGGATTCACTTTCCAATTTCTTCATATATGAGAGTCAGTGTGTTAAATCCTAAGCCAAAGATGGTCTGAATGAGGAATACTAAGATGATATTTGCTTTTTTCTAGCGCCTTCAGTGTCTAGTCCAGTAGCTTCGTCAGTGAGATTCAATTCAAGCGCTTCTCACTAGCTTCCTTGTTCTCAAAGGCAGAACATACTCACCAAAAGTTTATTTTAATTTTTACTTTTAGAAGTAATTCATGTTTTCATCTTGTACTGTTTTCTAAAGAAGTAAAACAAAACAAAAACAAAGAAACCTCTACAACTTTGTAACTTGTCAGAGTTTCAAGTAGCCGGGCTTTTACATTGCTGCTGCCACCTAGTGGCTGCACAGTGGAAATCTATTAGCTAGATTTAGGGAATAAACTGAGACTTGTCAAACCACTGCGTGGTCAAGTTGATTTTCTTCTGTTAGTCCTCTTGAGAAACATGCCCTAACAAACAGAAGAAAATACTTCCCATGAAAAAGAATTCGAAGTCCTTCATTAACAAAGAACAGAGAAGCTGATACATTTCAATGACTGAATCAGAGAAGTATAACTTATCTAAATTTCATGTACAAATCTACAAAAGCCTCCTTTTTTTGCTGTGATTTAAGATTTGCTCTTGTCATTTCAGGTAGTAGATGCACTGGTCTCCACAGATTAAAAGAAGAGCAAGGGGGAGAAATGAATTAAAAGAGAGATGAGAAGCCTGAAATAAGCAGCGTTTTGTCTCATAATTAGTTGGTTACTAGGTCCTAGAAAATGATGCTTATGATCATTGTTTTTGCTGTGGTCTTTCCCGCTACTCTCTGTTCATACTCTCTGAATTGTACAGGAAATAATTAATCTTCTAGAGATTAATGCCAGTTGTTCATCAAGTTGAGCAAATGAACTAACATCCTTAGAAATGATTACACAAAAAGGAGACTATCCTTCATGGTCTTCTAGGTAATTTGATGTAAGAATTAATTTATTAACTAATTTTCTAAAGGAATAACTGACCGCTTGCTTGACGTAGGATAAGTGTTTGGACATGGAAGGGAAGATTAGATGTGCATAATTTTAGGCACTGTAAAAACACAGGGGAAAAAAATGCATGGTTATATAATAAGGTAAAATGTCTGAAAAACTTATCAAAATTGCTAAAAGCATTTTAACCACTTTCAGCTTTACATTGCATTGGTTATAACTGTCAGGTATTCAAGTTGCAAATGTCCTAAAACATCACTCTACACTCTGAATTTGTATTGCATGTAGTTCTTTATCATGGGCAATATGGTGTCCAAAGCCTATGGTAGGGAGAAACAGATGATATATACTGTTTCCACTATATATATATAGTGGAAAAGTAAAACATAATAACAATTGAATGTAATTCAGTCAATACTTGATGATATATCAATTAGGGTGCAGTAGTGAAAATAAAAATAACTCCAAGTCTATTAAAGAGAGAATTTCATGCAGGGGATGGTGATACAAGTAATGGAATACATGAGAAACCTCAACTTTAAAATGAGCAGTTGTCAAAACCTCTTACCAATCCTAGATTTCACCAGGAGAAGGAGTCAATGTTATTCAAAAGAAGAGATCAAAGCCAACCAAAAGAAGCCAGTATACAGAGTAGCCTGTCCTTCTCTTCTTACTCTCCAGTCTTACAACAGGGCCTTTAATTGGTTGAAAAAAGTCTGAAGCCAGGTCATATGGGAACCTGGAAATGCAACCTGCACACTTGATCATCTTTCAAAATAGATCCAAAAAAAAAAAAAAAAGAGAGAAAAATGAATTCAATAATACACACACCCATATATATTACATGGAGAAGGAAATGGCAACCCACTCCAGTATCCTTGCCTGGGAAATCCCATGATCAGAGGAGCCTGGTGGGCTACAGTCCATGGGTCACAAAGAGTCAGACATAATTTAGTGACTGAACCACCATCATCTATATATTATATGGCCACACACAACTAAAATGGCCTAAAACAGACGTCCATGTAATTACAGTTGCAAGATGGAGACATTTTAGAGCGAACATTGTTCGTTCATTCTCAGTGGATCAATGTTCCTTTTTACAGGGTAGTTTTAGAAATGAGTGTCAAGTTTGAAACCAGACCTGCTAAGTGAGGGTTTTGCTGCTTGACCTCTGCACTGGGTCCTCAAATAAGCCTATGTGAATGTAGTTCTTTGCCCTGTGTAAAGAAGCAGCCATATCCAAACAGAATAGGAGGAAAAATCTAGAACTATTTCAAGTTTTATTTTTTATACAAAAATAAAACAATGAAGATAATAATAATAAAGAATAAGTCAAGGACTGGCACAAGTAAGGACAGTAAGAAACAGACAACTTAAGAGACCTGAGAGTGGAACATGACCTGAACCGTGAAGAAAGAGTAGAATGTAAAGAGAAAAACGAAAGGACAAGCGTATTGTGGCAACAATTCAAGGCTAGATGGAGAGGAAACTCTGCAAAGGGTACAATCAGGAAGCAAAGAGAGGGAAATGAAACAGCTGTAAAACAGAGACATGAAAAACAGACTTGTGGACACAGTGTGGGAAGGAGAGGGTGCGTTGAATTGAGTGAGTAGCACTGAAACATAAACAGTACCATATTTAAAACAGATAGTCAGTGGGAATTTACTGTAGCACTGTGTGACGCAGGGAGCTCAACCTAGTGTTCTGTGACAACCTAGAGGGGTAGGATGGGGTAGGTTGGAGGACGGTTCAAGAGGGAGGGGACATATGTATACCTATAGCTGATTTATGTTGATGCTTGGAAGAAACCAACACAATATTGTAAATAAATTGTCTTCCAATTAAAAATACATAGTTTTTTTTTTTTTTTTAAGGCACTGGTCATCTAGAAAACTTGAGCATGTTAGGAAGCCTTGAGTGCTAGAAAGGCAGAGCTCTAAATCAATCTTAAAAATCCGCACTTTCCAAAAGTTTTTATATAGGATTCTAATTCTGGAAGATGACGAAAGATTTTCTTGTGAAAAGGGTGTCATCCTCGAAAGAGTGAGAAAAATCAAGATTTTCTTAACTAAGATATTAAGATTTCTTAAAATCTTAATTAAGAAATTAAGATTTGTTAATTTTCCAGGGAAGATCCCCTGGAGAAAGGGATGGCAACCACTCCAGTATTCTTGCCTAGAGAATCCTATAGACAGAGGAGACTGGTGGACCACAGTCCATAGGGTCTCAGAGTCAGACACATCTGAAGCAATTAAGCATGCAAACACGTGTTCTTTGAATTCATGAAGTATATATCATAAGTCAAGGTTTACAAATTTATTTTGTGCCAGTTTATTTCTTTTGTTTACTTGTTTGTTTAGGGTGCATTTCATGGGCCCAGTGTTTTGGCAAAAGATATTCTGAAAAATATTCAAGAATTTGGAGATTCTGCTACTTAGTAGCACACTGAATGAGGTGTCCATAGAGCAACAAAACCCCCAAAATTGAAGTGAAATTACTATTATAATAAGTTATAATTTATTCAGATTTCAACTAATTCAGAGTCCATGATCTATTATCTGGAATTATGCTCTTCATTGAAAAAGTGTTTGTTTAAAATAATCAGATGTTTTAATGGATTTTATTAGAACATATTTGATCTGAAATAAGAAAGCTGATCATTACAGTTTCATTTATTCACCAATGAATAAATGGCAGGTCAGGAGGTTTAGTTGCTAAAATAATTGTAAAAATGTTTAAGATTATTCTAGATGAAATTATTATCTAATTCACAAACTGCTGTAGGATGGGGATGGGACATCTGTTTAGAAGGTCAAAAGTGGTTCTTGATAAAAATTTTTACAACAAGTGAAACAAACCCCATTTTCTCCTGGAATCCAGTAACAGGAAGGATAAACTAGGAAAGGAAATAGGAAATCCAGCTAAGAAAGAATTAACATCAGAGAAGTAATTTCCGTACAATCTCTTTGACCAACAGATGGAATACTACTTTGAAAATAGTAAGTAGAGGCAAGCAATCTAAGACTGACTGTAGGATAATAAGATACAAATAACTTGGTGTCATTTACATGGAACATGATAGATACAAAACTATATAAATAACCATGCTTTTAGAATGGGGGAAAGAGATAGGAGAGAAAGAATACATTTAGAAGACAACAGATTTGCTAACTTGGCAACCATGCACGGGGATAAATGATGGGGGAAGTCATGCTACCCAGAAAGAAGATGGCACTCTGGCAGGAAAATGGAAAACGAAAGGAAAAAAAGCAAGGAGATGAACTGGTATCTGGTTTACCTGGCTGACTTTGTCAAGATGGGTATTGAAAACTAGGATGAAAAAGAGAATGCTAATGTGGCTGGCATC
This sequence comes from Bos indicus, assembly GCF_029378745.1. Classification (NCBI taxonomy): domain Eukaryota; kingdom Metazoa; phylum Chordata; class Mammalia; order Artiodactyla; family Bovidae; genus Bos; species Bos indicus. The sequence goes on along the minus strand of NC_091764.1, from coordinate 92,273,409 downwards.
ACTGAGCTGATCAAACATTACAGATTCTAGTGGGATAAGAAAGCTGCTTTGCATCCTCCTGTATCTCTGTATAAGGTTCCTCAAATATGTCAAATATATCCAGGCTTGTTCAGTCACTAAGTCATATTTGACTCTTTGCGACCCCATGGACTGCAGCATGCTAGGCTTCCCTGTCCTTCACTATTTCCTGGAGTTTGCTCAGACTCATGTCCATCAAGTCAGTGACGCCATCCAACCATCTCATCCTCTGTCTTCCCCTTCTCCTCCTGCCCTCAATCTTTCCCAGCATCAGAGTCCTTTCCAGTGACTCAATTCTTCACATCAGGTGGCCAAAGTATTGGAGCTTAAGCTTCAGCATCAATCCTTCCAATAAATATTCAGGGTTGATTTCATTTAGCACTGATAGTTTTATCTCCTTGGTGTCCAAGAGACTCTCAAGAGTCTTCTCCAATAAGACAGTTTGAAAGCATATGCCGCATCCAGCCTTTTTTTATGGTCCAATTCTCACATCCATACATGACTAATGGAAAAACCGTAGCTTTGATTATATGGACCTTTGTTGACAAAGGTGATGTCTCTGCTTTTTAACACACTGTCTACAGTGGTCATAGCTTTTCTTCCAAGAAGCAAGCATCTTTTAATTTCATGACTGCAGTTACCATCCGCAGTGATTATCCCAGCCTAGAAAAATTCAAATCCAAGCATGAGGATCATGATTTAGAATGGAAAATTCTGAAAAAAGGGGCTGAATTTATCTCATCAGTTAAAGCCAGATATTTGAAAAATATTAATGATAGGTGAGATCTATTTACCCCATCCCAGGTGGAAGATCAAAGGCATTTTGCTTTGAAATGGTCTGGGAATAGTATGCAACAGTTTTTGAATTATTGAATACACTGCTTCATTGTACAGAGATTCCCATGGAGGATAGAAAGAAAACATCTAAAGATCAAAGGTAAATAAAACTGGGTGGTATAGAGATGCTGTGGTGGTAGGTAATGACCATGAGAATTATGCTGCAAATTAGAAAATGGGGTAATAGAAAATTTTAAATATTCTATGACTATATCGACGGCTGTGCGGTGCTGGAGTGGTGAGCCATGGCTGCACGGTGCTGGAGTGCCAAGCAGCCAGAATAGATACCCTATGTCCAAGGTCAGTAGCAGTGGCCAGGAGGAGATACCCCAAGTCCAAGGTAAGGAGCAACAGCTGTGCTTTGCTGGAGCAGCTGTGAAGAGATATCTCATGTCCAAGGTAAGAGAAGCCCCAATAAGACAGTAGGTGCTGAGAGAGGGAATCAGAGGGCAGACAGACTGAAACCACAATCACAGAAAACTAACCAGTCAAATCACATGGACCACACAGCCTCATTTAACTATATGAAACTAAGCTATGCTGTGTAGGGTCACCCAAGATGGACAGGTCTTGGAGGAGAGTTCTGACAAAATGTGGTCCACTGGAGAAGGGAATGGCAAACCACTTCAGTATGCTTGCCTTGAGAACCCCATGAACAGTATGAAAAGGCAAAAAGATAGGACACTGAAAGATGAACTCCCCAGGTTGGTAGGTGCCCAATATGCTACTGGAGATAAGTGGACAAATAACTCCATAAAGAATGAAGAGATGGAGCCAAAGCAAAAACAACACCCAGTTGTGGATGTGATTGGTGATAGAAGCAAGTTCTGATGCTGTAAAGAGCAATACTACATAGGAAGCTGGAATGTTAGGTCCATGAATCAAGGCAAATTAGAAGTGGTCAAACAGGAGATGGCAAGAGTGAACATTGACATTTTAGCAATCAGCAAACTAAAATGGACTGGAATGGGTAAATTCAATTCAGATGACCATTATGTCTACTACTATGGGCAAGAATCCCTTAGAGGAAATGGGGTAGCCATCATAATCAACAAGAGAGTCTTAAATGCAGTACTTGGGTGCAGTCTCAAAAACAACAGAATGGTCTCTGTTCGTTTGCAAGGCAAACCATTCAATATCATGGTAATCCAAGGCTATGCCCTAACTAGTAGACGAAGCTGAAGTTGAATGGTTCTATGAAGACCTACAAGACCTTCTAGAACTAACATCCCCCCCACCCCAAAGAAGTCCTTTTCATTATAGGGGACTGGAATGCAAAAATAAAAAGCCAAGAAACACCTAGAGTAATGGGAATATTTGGCCTTTGAGTACAGAATGAAGCAGGACAAAGGCTAATAGAGTTATGCCAAGAGAACACACTGGTCATGGCAAACACCCTCTTCCAACAACACAAGAGAAGACTCTACACATGGACATCATGAGATGGTCAACACTGAAATCAAATTGATTATATTCTTTGCAGCCAAAGATGGAGAAGCTCCATACAGTCAGCAAAAACAAGCCCAGGAGCTGATTATAACTCAGATCATGAATTCCTTATTGCCAAATTAAGATTTATAGTGAAGAAAGTAAGGAAAACCAGTAGACCATTCAAATATGACCTAAATCAATCCCTTATGATTAATAGTGGAAGTGAGAAATAGATTTAAGGAACTAGATCAGATAGACAGAGTGCCTGATGAACTATGGAGGTTCATGACATTGTACAGAAGACAAGGTCAAGACCATCCCTGAGAAAAAGAAATGCAAAAAAGCAAAATGGCTGTCTGAGGAGGGCTTACAAATAGCTTTGAAAAGAGGGGAAGTGAAAAACAAAGAAGAAAAGGAAAGATATACCCATTTGAATGCAGAGTTCTGAAGAATAGCAAAGAGAGGTAAGAAAGACTTCCTCAGCGATCAATGCAAAGAAATAGAGGAAAACAATAGAATGGGAAAGACTAGAGATCTCTTCAAGAAAATTAGAGATACCAACATTTCATGCAAAGATGGACACAATAAAGGACAGAAATTGTATGGATCTAACAGAAGCAGAAGATATTAAGAAGAGGTGGCAAGAATATACTGAAGAACTATACAAAGAAGATCTTCATCACCCAGATAATCACATCCTGGAATGTGAAGTCAAGTGGGCCTTAGGAAGCATCACTACGAACAAAGCTGGTGATGGAATTCCAGTTGAGCTACTTTAAATCCTGAAAGATGATGCTGTGAAAGTGCTGCACTCAATATGCCAGCAAATTTGGAAAACTCGGCAGTGGCCACAGGACTGGAAAAGGTCAGTTTTCATTCCAATCCCAAAGAAAGGCAATGCCAAAGAATGCTCAAACTACCGCAAATTGCACTCATCTCACACGCTAGTAAAGTAATGCTCAAAATTCTCCAAGCCAGGCTTCAGCAATGTGTGAACTGTGAAATTCCAGATGTTCAAGCTGGTTTTAGAAAAGGCAGAGGAACCAGAGATCAAATTGCCAACATCCGCTGGATCATAGAAAAAGCAAGAGAGTTCCAGAAAAACATGTATTTCTTCTTTATTGACTATGCCAAAGCCTTTGACTGTGTGGATCACAATAAACTGGAAAATTCTGAAAGAGATGGGAATACCATACCACCTGACCTGCCTCTTGAGAAACCTGTATGCAGGTCAGGAAGCAACAGTTAGGACTGGACATGGAACAATAGACTTGTTCCAGATAGGAAAATGTGTCAAGGCTGTATATTGTCACCTTGCTTATTTAATTTATATGCAGAGTACATCATGAGAAATGCTGGGCTGGATAAAGCACAAGCTGGAAGTAAGAGTGCCAGGAGAGATATCAATAACCTCAGATATGCAGATGACACCACCCTTATGGCAGAAAGTGAAGAAGAACTAAAGAGCCTCTTGATGAAAGTGAAAAAAGAGAGTGAAAAAGTTGGCTTAAAGCTCAACATTCAGAACACTAAGATCATGGCATCTGGTTCCACACTTCATGGCAAATAAATGGAGAAAGAGTGCAAATAGTGGCTGACTTTATTGTTTGGGGCTCCAAAATCACTGCAGCCATGAAATTAAAAGATGCTTACTCTTTGGAAGCAAAGCTATGACCAACTTAGACAGCATACAAAAAGCACAGACATTCCTTTGCCAACAGAGTCCATCTAGTCAAACCTATGGTTTTTCCAGTAGTCATGTATGGATGTGAGTGTTGGACTATAAAGAAAGCTGAGCACGGAAGAAATGATGCTTTTGAACTGTTGCATTGGTGAAGACTCGTGAGAGTCCTTTGGACTGCAAGGAAATCAAACCAGTCCATCCTAAAGGAAATCAGTCCTGAGTGATCATTGGAAGGATTGATGTTGAAGCTGAAACTCCAATACTTTGGCCACCTGATACAAAGAGCTGACTCATTGGAAAAGATTCTGATGCTGGGAAAGATTGAAGGGAAGAGTAGAAGGGGACAACAGAGGATGACATGGTTGGATGGCATCACTGACTCAGTGGAGGTGAGTTTGATTAGACTCAGTGAGTTGGTGATGGACAGGGAGGACTGGTGAGCTGTGGTCCGTGGGTCAGGAAGAGTCAGACAGGACTGAGCAACTTAACTGAGCTGAACTGAATTGATATCACTATTATCAGAATTCAAAGTTGGAATGGATAATATGTGTGAATGATGAATTCTGGCTTTGTTACACTCAAATGCGATATTGACTGAGTCACCTTCTTTCTCCAGTACTAATTGGATATGACAAAATGGTGCCTTTGGAATTCCTCAAGTTTTTCTTTTTTTTTTTTTCCCTTTGGAATTATATGTTAGTATATAATTATGGAATGCCATAAAAAGAAATCACTGCTCTGATAAAGGAAATGTTATTAGATGGAGTAGAATGAGTATTCTTAACTCCTACTTCAAATAACCCTGTCTGATTAGCACATAATGCAGACTGTCCACAGAGAACAACAGTATGTTATCAGAGATTAAATGTTTCCCCCTCATGTCTTTAGTCATGGTCAGTATGGGAAAGACTACACAAAAAGTACCAGAACTCTAACAGGCTGTAGGTGACTGGAACACAATGATGGATGTGTCTGAAGGCTTCTTTTCTATATTCATTTTTGGGTCCAGCCTGAAGCAATCTGAATTTTAAAGAATGGCAGTCAATATACATGCACAAATTTTTCCACATGGATACTATCATAATTTAATGTGACAAGCTTTGAACTTGATGACCATTAAGAATAATTTACTATAATACATTCATCAGATCATAAAAACTGCCCCTCAGCAGAAGCAGTACAAGAGGAGTTAAAGACCATTGTTCAATATGATAAATGTAGACTAACTGATAATCCCAGATAAACTCCAAGTCCTGGTCCTATCTGTGAAATTTTAACAAATGTTGTGGGATGAGCAACCAGAGACATGTCTCAAACTTTGAGAAATAAATGATTATGTTTTACTCTGCTACTAAAGAATAAGTACTGGAAGAACCATTAGTAGAAATCACATTACCCAACTAGGAATACTCCAAAATTCTATTGACTCTAAGGCTTGAAGCTCTCAAAAGTCCTGGACTGTACTTAGAAAATTAAAACTAATTATTTGAATATGTTTACAAGTGATATTTTCACTGACAGAGAAAATAGATTCTCTGTGTACAGGGAGATACTGAAAAATAATAAATATATTCTGTTCAGAGCAGGAGGAAATACTAACTACTTTTAATCCACTGTAGTCCGTGAATTGGCCCTATCACAAAGCAAGAACAGGGCAATTTGGGGTAATCAGGTAAAAATGAACTACTGAATGGCAGAAGAGCTGCCAATGTATCTCTCTGGCTCCATTTAGACCACCTTCCATGACCAATTCCAGATAGCTAAATTAGACCGTTTGGTAGGAGAGCTTTTCAACTGTTAATGAGTAATATCTTGTAGCACATCCTTTTTACTTGCCTAGAGTTGCTTTCTGCAGTGCTCCTTGATAGAATTGGGTTCAGTACTGGGGATATTTAAACTATGCCATTAGTTCAGAGGATGACGGCATCGGAGTTCACACTCACAACCTTACAATAGATGTGTAGGTGTGTGTGTGTTCTCAGTTGTTCAGTCATGTCTGACTCTTTTCAACCCATGGACTGTAGCCCACCAGGCTCCTCTGTTCATGGAATTTCCCAGGCAAAATTATTGGAGTGGGTTGCCATTTCCTTCTTCAGGGCATCTTCCCAACCTAGGGATCAAACCTGCCTCTCCTGCATCCCCTGCATGGGAAGGTGAATTCTTTACCACCTGGGAAGTGCAGATGTATAGGTGGCCTGGCTGGCCATGCTTTTAACTCACTGTGACTTTTCTTAAGCAAAACGTTAAATATTCTGGATTATATTAAGGAAAAGCTATCAATTCCTGATTCTATAAGAATGTAGAGTGGCAAGAAAAGTAAAATATATGAAAGATCAAAGGCCATTGTTACTTAAACGTGAGACTGAAGAGAATAGCAGTGTATAGAGATTGCAGGCCCGATGTGTGATCACACTCCCCATGCATTTTAAGAGCTGCGAACGAATATCTGATTTCTTCTTTTTTTTCTCGGCAAGTCATATAGTAAATAGCTAGCACTAACAAAGTCAAATATTAATAACCAAGAACTACAGATCCTCAAATCCCCTTTCCCCCAACCAGCAAAACCCATAGAAATTTACACTGACCAAAGTAAATAGAAAATAAAAGTCAAACCACTTAAACGGTTGACATTTAGGGATGGAGCCAGACACTCGCTTTCATCCTTCTGAATCACCAGTGTTATAACATTAACAGAAAATAAGTGATATTATGAACTTGGTGTAAAAGTGAGTGTTCAGGTCCAGTGAACAATAATTTAATTAATACCTGCTGGTGATTAACGTATTTTTAAATTTCATGTTGGGAAAAGAGAACTATCTTCCTTTGCACATCATAGCTGCCTTATCTCTCTTGTTTTTCTTTTTCAGTAAGAAAGAACCATTTTAAAGTAAAATAGCTCATAGCCATGGCCACATGGACCATGATCAAAATTAATTTTGAACTGGACTTATTAGTTGTAATGAGCATGACTGACTTAGAATGCAAAGTGTCTAATTTATCAAATTTGCTTTTCTCTGTTTCTCTGATATTCCGTCCTTTGAAAATATGAATTTAAAACACATCCTTTGGGAAGTTATTTCACTGATCCCAGAGAAGGATAAATTTTACCTTATTAAATTGTTCCAGTATGTACTAAAGCCAGCTGTTTTTCAGTAGGTAGTGAAAATAGCGGATTATAGTCAGGAATACAATGGTTGTTGCCTTTCAGTGTCTGGTGTTCTCCTTGTATTGAGAGTCCTGAATTAGAGAGGGAAAGAAAAACCATGATTTCTTCTCTAGCCAGACAACGCTAAACATGATGATGGCTGAGACAGTGTGGGTACTGAAGAATGTCAGAAAAAAGCAACATTGAATGAACACTAAAGTCGACTAGTCAGAATTGTGTTCTGTAAAAAAGAAGACCATCACAGGTTGAAAGCACCAGGTAATTAAAGCTCCAAATACGACAGGCAAAGTCCTTTCTTTTGAACACGATTTGCTGTCCTACCCTCTTTCTTTTCCTTCGGTGTGTTTTAAGTTTCCATAAGAAGAGTTGACTTTTCATAGCAAATCTATGGAAAGCAGATCAACTAACTGTATGAGACTCAAGGAATCCCACATGGCCATAATCTCTCAATGAGAAAAAAAAAAAAATATGTAAGGCAATGGCACCCCACTCCAGTACTCTTGCCTGGAAAATCCCATGGACGGAGGAGCCTGGTGGGCCGCAGTCCATGGGGTCGCTAAGAGTTGGACACGACTGAGCGACTTCACTTTCACTTTTCACTTTCATGCGTTGGAGAAGGAAATGGCAACCCACTCCAGTGTTCTTCTTGCCTGGAGAATCCCAGGGACGGGGGAGCCTGGTGGGCTGCCGTCTATGGGGTGGCACAGAGTCGGATACGACTGAAGCAACTTAGCAGCAGCAGCAGCAGGAAACTATGAATTGTGGATTCACTCTGAGTTTTAAAAATGCTGGCATGTAAAGTAAAAGTGGAAAGAACCAACTTTTTACATGTAGTTAATTAGAATTTTGAAAAAAATTGACATTTGTTATTATGTTATTCCCAAAATTCTACACAGGGAGCATGGCTTTGTGTGTGTGATATCTACTCCAAAATTTGTAGACAATTATATGTTTTATAATCTACAGCTCCAAGAAGAACATAATCATCAATGATAGAGGAAGGAGAAAGAGGAGGAGGGGAAATAAAACAAGAAGAAACAAGAAGAATGAAAATAATTGAAAGCCTATCACATGCTCAGTATTAGTCTAGGCCCCTTTCCCCTTGTTTTTGTTTCAGTTAATACAGCAATTCTAAGGATAAGTGTTGTTATCTCTATTTTATAGATGAGAAAAGAGATATTTAAAGAAGTAAGGAAACTTGTTCAAATCCATTTATAATAGTCTGTATTTGGCCTTCAAGATTAGTCCAAATGTTCACATTCATCCCAGTTTATAGGGCAACTCTTTTTTTTTAATTAATTTTTTTGGAGTATAGTTGCTTTACAATGTTGTGTTAGTCTCCACTGTACAACAAAGTGTATTAGCCACACATATACATATACATATACAGCCCTCCCTTTCGGACTTCCTTCCCATTCAGGTCACCACGGAGCATTAAGTAAAGTTCCCTGCGCTATATGGTATGTTCTCATTAGTTATCTATTTTATATATAGTATCAATAGTGAATACGTGTCAGTCCCCCTCTTGTAGAGAGCAGCAGTTGAGTCTAGTTCAGACACAAGAATCCTACAAGGAGCTAAAGAATTTCTCTGAAAAATGAAATAAGATTTGAACATAGACACTTCAAAACATATACAGACACAGTTTAAAGTACTTTTTTCCCCCCTTTCATGACGTCAAATACTAAAGTAAATTAAAATCCATAGGGAACAACAAAAAAGAACATTCCATAAGTATTGGCAGCAACTTTGCTAAGAGGTGGTTTGCAGGGAATCTTTGCTGAATCTCAATGCCCTCCTCACCTTCCATAAGTATTGGCAGCAACTTTGCTAAGAGGTGGTTTGCAGGGAATCTTTGCTGAATCTCAATGCCCTCCTCACCTCCCTCTCATATGGTATTTTTCCATCACCCAACGCCTAAACTGAGACAATCTTAGAAATATTAAAATTTGAAAAGTGAAACCTCTCAAGGAGAAAACTGTTTATCCTTTCTGTGTCTCCCCTCCTTAGTATACTAACAAAAGCTTGAAAGTGATAAAGAATATTTGTCTTTCAGTGAATATGGAAAATATCAGAAAATAGCTATAGTTTTAACATACATATATCAAAAAGAAAAGGCTTATCCGAATCTCTCAATTCCTCCCACCTTCTTCTTTCCCCCCTTGATACTCATATAGCTGTTCTCTACTATTTCTGCAGAAACTAACACAAGATTTTAAAGCAACTATACTCCAATAAAAATTAATTAAAAAACCATAAACCTGGGATTCAGGATTGATTTTCTAAGAGATTTCATCTCCACTTATGTAAGGATGCACCATAGAATTCCTGTAGAAACTTTCCTGTTGTTGCATTTAAAAATACTCGATTTGCAAAATTTCCATGTGCTCTAAAATCACAGTCTATTATTAGTAATGATTAAATTATGATAAACTATATTATATAGTGCAAAACAAAGGTTTAAACATAAGTAAATATTATTCAATAAGGTGCCATATTTCTTTAGAAACATTTTCTCCCTGGATTTTTCAATAAATGTTTGGCCAATGTCTGCCCTTGAAAACACTCAGACAACTCCTGCTCAAGTCAAAAATTATGCATACACGTATTTAGGACCAAATTTGGCCCGATGCTTAATTAGCGTCTGGCTGTGATTACATCTGTGGTGTTGAATTTTCAAATCTAAATTTCGGTGTTGCAACGAAACTTTGTAAATTCGCTTTAATTTCAGTAGGAGAAAACAATGTTGAGAGAAGTTTAGTATTTCAGTAAGTCTGAGAAAATATTTTTTCTTAGTCTGAAAGCAATTCCTCTCAAATGCAAAAAGGAATAAATAGTGACTTAAATAAACACTGAGATATTATAAATAAATAAGCTTTAGCTTCTTGAGTTTGACTTCTGAAGGTTGAGAGATTTTTTTAAGGAATACTGTTCTGGGTAATGGGTACTGACTTTTCTCTCTTGTTATCTGAGAAATAAAAATCATTTTCCCTTTTCTTCTTTTTTTCTTTCTATGATTCTTTCCCCTACTTCATTAATTGTTCACAAGTAGCTACTTAGTTAGTACAATTCAACTCTTCCAACAAACATACTTTTCTCTGGGCCCTATGGGCACTTTTTCCCTTTGTATATCTGGCACATTGGTTACAAAGCTGGGTTGGAAATTTTCTTTTTGGAAGCAAGTAGATCACTGTTAAACAGCATTTATATATATATATTTCGCCAGGTTTGTCCTGAGCTTCTTTGGTGACTCAGATGGGAAAGAATCTGCCTGCAGTGCAGGCGGTCCTTGGGTGGGGAAGGTCCCCTGGAGAAAGGAAGGGCTACCCAACCCACTCCAGTATTCTGGCCTGGAAAATCCTATGGACTGAGTGGTCTGGCCAGCTACAGTCCACGGGGTCGCAAAGAATCAGACATGACTGGTGACTAACAGACACACATACATGGTTTGTCCTGGTATTTTCAGTTGCAATGTCTTAGTGCCTACTGGGCCAAAACTTGAGGAAATGTAAGAAAGCCACAGACTTCCCTGGTGGCTCAGTTGTAAAGAACTCGCCTGCCAGTACAGGAGACAGAGGTTGGATCCCTGGATCCGGATGATCCCCGGGAGCAGGAAATGGAAACCCACTCTAGTATTCTAGGGCTTTCATACAAATGTCCTCCACTCTCGGGGTTTCATACAAATGGCCTCTGAAAAATAGAGATTTAGAACTACATGTATTTTAATTGTCTAATCTTCCATTTATTGAGTGAGCAGCAACTGGGTACAAATTAATTTGACCATAATTAACTATTTTATATTTCATAATACTAAATATCAACTCTTATGATTTGATCCCCTAAGCTTTTCAATGGTATTTGATGTTCAAAAAGTGTTTTTAAGGATTCTTGTCATCTCAAGGTTACCTTCACAGCACAAGAAGGCATAGTTATAATGCCACAGATGCTGACAGGGAGGAGAAAGATTCTTTCAATTGGTTGATACTAATTTTAGAAGATATTTTCTTTGGCTTTATCATACATAATTCTTGTTTGATAAAGTTTTATTTCTTGGCATGTCAAGTACTTCTTAGGAACTGGAATAAACATCCTTTGTATAAAAATATCTCCAGGATCTGAGTAGTTTGGTGTCTATTAAGGGTAGTTGGAAGATTGTTTACTAAATGAATTTTAGACTTTGCTAAGACCCAAACTGAAAAGTATCACAGTGGGTTAAAGACTTTGTATTCAGTTACCTGCTCTAAATAATCCAAGGTCATAAGACATTTCTAATGTTCTTTAATTCCAGATCATATTATGTGAAAATAAAAATGTATTATTTGTCTCAAATATTATAACATTTTCAATAAAAAAACAAAACTTATTTTTCCTGTAATTTGCTATTGAATTTTACAACAGCAGGCAAATCTTTCCAATATTCTGGAATTTATGGTGTCGACTTCATGTGACATGATCAAGAGCTATAACTTAACTGAACATATATTATTTCTAAGTTAATATGACTGAAAATTAGTACATCTGAATTCTGTTACATAGAAGGACCAGGGGGAAAATAATTACTTCCATTAGAACACTCCAAAATCTTTTTATAGACTATAATCAGTGATATGATTTACTCTTGAAGTGCCACTCTGGGACAAGGAACACTGTAAAAATTCTAATCTTCATTGCAATGGATGATGCTACTGGCCATCACTGATTTGTGCTTTCTGTCATCTTATTCACTGAACTGTCCACACTCTTTCTGTAGCTTTCCTTTATAACCAAAGCACTTGTTTTGCAAATATAGAAAGTAGCATCACATGTACACACACACACACACAAATACAGACATGTGCACACTTCAAATATCTGTTCAATTTATACAGTTCAAGTTTTCAAAATCAAGAAAACCAGAAAATATATTGTTGGTCAATGAAATGAGAATAGAAATGTAAATTATTCCAGTAGATAGAAAGTCTCATATTGGTAGCTGATCTCAATTCAAAAGCTTATTTAGAGCCATTCCTATGTAGCTCAGTCAGTACAGGATCTGCCTGCAATGGGGGATGCCTCAGTTTGATTTGTGGGTTGGGAAGGTCCCCTGGAAAAGGAAATGGCAGCCCACTCCAGTGTTCTTGCCTGGAGAATCCCCTGGATAGAGGAGCCTGGCAGCTACAGTCCATGGGGTCTCAAGAATCGGACACGACTTAGCGCTACCTTTTTTTCCCCAGAAATATTAGAATTGCTATTAATTGATACCTGACAAGCCAAAGCCTGTCCTTTCTCAGTCTTCTTAATTCTTCAAAAGCAAACTTACATGCTTAATGTCTCATAAGGGATAAGCTTGATTGTTTAATTTATGCTTTTAAGATGTAGGGAACTCCACATGTGTAATATTCAAAGGTGTTAAAATTTCCTTTGTAATTTGAAACAATCTTTATTTCATCTGGGGTTTTTGTGTATATGTGCATTCAGATAGGACAAACTGAGATTAGATTCAGTCGGGCTGTCCAATTTGTGGGATGCTAATTTCTGCTTAAAGTTCTTGAAAACTCATGAAACTTTGCTAAGAATTTGCCAAATACATATTATTTGTCATGCACTGTGTTAGGCTCTGAGTTTTGAACTTAAAACATACTTTATTTCTTTAATTTTAGGAGCTCATAATACAATTATGAAAATAAACAAAAATCAAATTGTTATCAAAAAGTGGGGGTTTCCCTTGTGGCTCAGCTGGTAAAGAATCTGTCTGCAATGTGGGAGACCTAGGTTCCATCCTTGGGTTGGGAAGATCCCCTGGAGAAAGGAAAGGATACCCACTCTAATAGTCCATGGTGTCAAAAAGAGCTGGACATGACTGGGAAACTTTCACTCACTTCATTCACTGTGAAGAGTAAAAGTGTCGTAAGATCGCGTGTTTCAGTGGAAGCATATGGATGAGGTGGAGAGTTACAGAAAGTTCCTGGTTGGATATGACAGAGTTCTTTGTGATTGAAGATGCTGGCATCAGTGGTGACACTACTTGTGTATACACAGATGAGATCAAACAGAGTGTGTGTTTGAAACTATCTCTTTGCTTTATAGCCTGCCTCAAGGCTGAACTTCAAGAAAGGCACCTATACCTACCTAATTATAAAATTGCCTACTGGCTCATAATTCTCTGGAAATCCATATAAAACTACATTGTCTGAAGGTAGACTTACCTGTATCTTTAAGCATTTATTCTTCCCACCCTGTTCTGTTGTTTCTATCAATCTTACATATCGATTTTACCACAATATCCAATTATTATTTTTTACCCAAACATGTCTAGTCTAACAGTTTTGTACAGAAATGAATACAACTTGATTTATTCAAATCACTGCAGATAATCTTTGAGTAAGATACATGAGACGCATGAGAGAGTTGTATTGAAATAGGAAAGGTGTCTTTTCACAGAGGAAAAATCATCCAAATAGAGATGATAAATATGTTTTATCATTTGAGGAGATAGTATTCTCACTTTTTATTTTATAGCTATTTCCTAATTTTTAAATTTATTAACTGCAGAAAAAGTATCTTGAATATTGTCAATAAGCCTAAATAAAGCAAAATAAACTATAAAAATACTTTCATTTGCCTCTTAGTTTATAAGTAGAGCATTAGATTTTTAAGCATCTTTTTTGGGATATACTTTACGTGGCAAAAATTAACTTAGTTTAATTTAATGATTTTAATAAACATAATGAAATTGTTCAATTTATACCATAATCCAATTTTAAGGCCATTTGCATCACCCGCCTGGCAACCCACTCCAGTACTCTTGCCTGGAAAATCCCATGGACAGAGGAGCCTGATAGGCTGCAGTCCATGGGGTCGCTAAGAGTCGGACACGACTGAGCGACTTCACTTTCACTTTTCACTTTCATGCATTGGAGGAGGAAATGGCAACCTACTCCAGAGTTCTTGCCTGGAGAATCCCAGGGATGGCGGGGCCTGGTGGGCTGCCATCTATGGGGTAGCACAGAGTCGGACATGACTGAAGCGACTTAGCAGCAGCAGCAGCAAAAGAGATCTCTCATATCCGTTTTCAGCCACATCTTGTTCCTCCTACTTGACATTTCTTTTTATTTTATGTATATGGTGATTTCTGACTTACAAGCTTTGTTCTAAAATTCAACTTATATTCACATGTTTGAAACTTGAAAATACACATATATTTGGAGGAACTACATTATTTAAAGAATCATCTAAAAAAAAAAAAAAAAAAAAGAATCATCTAAGCAGTGGTAATAAAACATTCCAGTGTAAAATATCTTAAGAATAGAAGTTTGTATTTCTCTCTGGTGTAGCAGGTCCAAGCTGCTAGGGGAGTTCTGCCAACCTTGAAACATGGTTTTTATCTCTGAGTTCAAGGACAAAGATCCAGCTTTTTCCTTTATTAGTCAAAGGGGAAGAAAGAGGAATGAGCCAGAAAGTTACATGTGGATCTCTTATGGGACAAAACCCGAAAATTACACACATCATTTCCATTAAAGCAATGTGGGGAAAATGGTCTAGGTGTCCAACTAAACATAGACATTTCTGTTATTAGAGATGGGAAAATAGAAGGAGTAACTAGTGACTTTTTTCCGTACCTAATGTATTTAACTAATGTATTTAATGTATTACCATAATGTATTTAACTGAAAAGTTTTAAACGTCAAGACTACTTATTTTTTAAAAAATTTACCTTTGCCTCCTCCACAGTGTACCTCTCAGTTACTTAATAAAAATTATTTTAAAAGCAAAAGCAGACTGAAAAAGATGTTTATGTACTTGTTATATTAAAAAAATGTGACTAGAGCATATCTCAGCTGAATTTATCTATGATTAGGAAAAATTGGAAACTTCACAAAGTCAGTCAATTAAGAGTCAAGAAAAAAGGTTAAATATAGGAGAAATTCACTCTTAATAAACCTCCATACCAATTATCAGATAGGAATATCTGTTTAGAAAGTCATAGATTTTAGCAAGTATCTTTGAGATGGGGGCTTTCCTGGTAGCTCAGCGTTAGCAATCCACCTGCAATATGGAAGCTGCAGGAGACACTGGATCCATCCCTGGGTGGGGAAGATCCTCTGGAACATGCCACTTCAGTATTCTTGTCTGGAGAATTCCATGGACAAAAGAGCCTGGGCTACAATCCATGGGGTCGCAGAGTCAGACATAACTGAAGCAACTTGGAACCCACCCACAACTTTGAGATAAGCAGAAATGATGAGAATTAAAAGTGTATATTCACAAATGTACATATAGGGCTTTGTTGCAAATTAGTTTCATAATTTGTTATAATCATTGCCTATGCTGTTAATATCAAGATAGTCAATTTCAAGCCCTTTGGGAGAAATAATTTTATTATAACTTTCATAAGAAATTTGAAAAATAGAAACAATGTTATAAATCATATACCTCAAACTCTTCATTTAAAAAGCAGTCTTAAGACTTGGTGGTCCAGTGGTTAAGAAAGATCTTGTATATCTCCTGCAGGGGGCATGGTTTGATCCTTAGTCTTGGAACAAAGATCCCTTGTTGAATGGCCAGAAATAAATTAATTAAATAAATGGTACAACTCGAGGGTTTTAGCACATTCCTAGACTTGTGCATCACCAAGTTTTAAATGTTAAAATTTAATAAATTTTTAAAAAAGGCAATCTTTACTTAAAGAGAAATATGACATATTCCAAAGATACATTGTCAGGTCCATTATTCAACTAGTATTTATGAAATATTTACTAAGGAATGGACACCATTTTAGATTCTAGGAATTGAGAAGCACAGCATCTCTACTCTTGAAGTACATATATTTAAAGGAGAATAGGCAGAAAATAAGCAAACAATTCACAGAGGTATAATAAAAATACATCAAGTATAGTGTGATCAGTCATGTCCAATCCCGTGGTCCCACGAAATGCTCCTCTGTCTATGGAATTTTCCAGGTAAGGATACTTACCTGGAGAGTGGGGTACCATTTCTCACTCCAGGGAATCTTCCTAACCCTGGGATCGAACCCATGTCTCTTGAGTCTCTTGTGTCTCCTGCATTGGCAGGTGGAGTCTTTACCACTACTGGCACCTGAAAAGCCCATATCAAGTAAATTATATATTATTGGCTCAGATGGTAAGAAAAAACATCTGCCTGCAATGCAGGAGACCTGGTTCAATCCCAGGATCAGGAAGATCCCCTAGAGAAGGGAACGGCTACCCACTCCAGTATTCTTGCCTGGAGAATTCCATGGGCAGAGGAGCCTGACAGACTATAGTCCATGGGATCTTAAAGAGTCAGACAGGACTGACAGATTAACACACACACACACACACACACACATGCAAAGAATTAAGGTACAGTGATGTGACAGCTATTTTAGATTAGGTGGTCAAAGAATTTTGAGGAAGAGGAATTTAAGATTCAAAGGAAGCAGTAATATAAAGGACCTGAGGTCCAAACATGCCTGATTTACTCAAGGAAGAAAAAGAAGGCCACCGTGGGAGAAGTGAAGTTTTAGAAGAAACTCTAGATAAGATGATGTAAGAACGGCCAGGCTGGATAGGGCTTTGTAAGGCAAGGAAATTGTTTGCATTTTATTTTACAAGGAAGGTAGCCATTGAATGTCATTAGCAAGACAATGAGATGAGATGAGATGAGATCTATTTTGTTTAAGGTCATTTTGCTTTCTATGGTGATTAATTGGATGTTAGGGTGACAAAGAGAATCAGGGCTACTGGATGAGATTACTGTGTTATCTTGGATAAATGTAGTAGTTTGGGGGAGGAAAAATTATGGCCAGATACAAAATATATTTTGGAGAGTACAGTGAACAAAGTTGAAGATGAGTTATAGATTTGGCAAGAATAGGTGAAGGAAAAAGAAGAATAAAAAATAATGGGTTTTATTAAAAAATTTTTTTTATTGGGGTGTGTGTACATGTGTGCACGCGCGCTTATTTGTGTCTGACTCTGCGAGCCAGATTCCTCTGTCTGTGGGATTTAACAGGCAAGAATACTGGAGTGGATTGCCATTTCCTTCTCCAGGGGATCTTCCAGACCCGCGGGATCAAACATCTGTCTCCAGAGTCTGCAGCATTGCCAGGCGGATTCTTTACCACCAGCGCCACCTGGAGTCACTTTAAAATGTTACTTCCTGCTGTACTTGGACTTCCCTGGTGGCTCAGACGGTAAAGCGTCTGTCTACAATGAGGGAGACCCGGGTTCGATTCCTGGCTTGGGAAGATCCCCTGGAGAAGGAAATGACAATTCACTCCAGGACTATTGCCCGGAAAATCCCATGGACAGAGGAGCCTGGTGGGTTATAGTTCATGGTGTAGCAAAGAGTCGGACACGACTGAGCAACTTCACTTTCACTTTCCTGCTGTACAGCAAAGTGATTCAGCTATGTGTACACGCTCAGCTCAGCCGCTCAGTAACTTATGACTCTGCGACCCCATGGACTGTAGCCCACCAGGCTCCTCCGTCCATGGGATTCTCCAGGCAAGAGTACTTGAGTGGGTTACCATTGCCTTCTCCCGTGTAAGGAGCAATCAGGTCCAAAGGTACAGATTTAGGAGTCACTGGTGTGAGGATGTCATCAAAGCCATGGGACTTGATGCGGTTCTTTGGGAGAATGCACACAGAGAGAAGAGAAAGATGTCCGATTCAGACGAAGCTTTGGGGTTCCAATATTAGGAAACAACTAGAAGAAGAGTTATCCTACAAAGAAAATTACATGGAAGATTTCAGGTTCAGTCACCTCCTTAAAGTTTCAATTCCACCAGAATGAGACGCAGAACCTTCCTTCCTGCAGACAGAATATCTTCGAAAGAAATCTCTACCTAATCAAAATGTGGCCAATGCAAACCCCTCACTGTGAATGAGCTACATCTCCTTCTGTGCGACTTCTCTGGAATGTTGACAACACTCACTTTGTGGCCCCAGCAGAAACCCTGGCTAAACTCAATTTAACAAAAGGTAACACATATTTCATTATTCTTCATTATTTTAATTCTTTTGTTGTTGTTCAGCTGAACACAAGTGAATACTTTGATTGAATCTTCTTTGAAAACCTAAAATGTTTCATGAACTTTACATTTTAAAAATTATTAATAAGTTTTAAAAAATTGATTGGTGCTTTGCAATAAGAAAAATTTTAAATTTTAAGCTGCACTTCATTCTTTGGGCTTGCAGGCCTTGAAACAATTTGGAATCTACTAGGTTTATTTTTTATTTCTAATCTTACAGATAAATGGCATAATCAGCTCTTCTTTTGAATGCAAATCAAATAATCACAGATTAAGAATTTTATAGCCAAAAAGGATCACTTTGGAGAAAGCCCACACTAGCCACTTCACTTTATCTTTGATTTGAAGGGAAAGAACTACAATCTTTAAATTACTTGTTTGACACTATAAAACTGATTAATATTAAATCTAATTTTACGAACAAAACTTCCTTCCTTCATACCATGGTGTTCAGTATTTGTACAAAACAACAAGTGTTCCTGGTAATCATTAAAAAGTGTTGAATGCTTTAATTTAATGGAAGATTTCTTAAGATGCTCTTTTAAAAGTAAACAGTATTAAAGTGCATCAAAAATATCAATAATTATACTTACTGGAAAACAACTGCAATCTCAATTTAAAGATGTTTTATGGGATGGATTTTCCTCTCCTGAATGTCCTTCATATTTTTGGATAATATGACATTATTGTCTTGGCAGGATAAAATTCCTTCTCAGTTCCCCGGATTATGTTTCTTTTCCCCTAGTATAGTGAACAGATGCCATTGTTAGTGTTGGTGAATTTTGAAAGGTGTCTAGGTGGGAATTTCCATCAAGAAGCTCCTGGCCTCTCTGACTCTCTTAAACCTTTGCATTCACTCCAGGGCAAGAGAGAAGAAATGAGAAAACACAGGATCGGGTCTGCCACTGTGTTTCCATTAACCTGAGTGGTCCCTTCACAACCTCGGAAGTGCAGAGAGTGAATGATGGCCCAAGTGGGGCAGGACAGATCGATTCGGTAATTTTTACTCACTGTTTCTCCTCAGCTCTAACTGACTATTGATTGGATGAGTTGAAGATGGGTAGTGCCTCTGGGACCTTAAAAAGACTAAGAAGAAATTCCCTCCCTCCACCTAGCAACACCTTCAGGCTCTTATAGTCATTCACTTCCCAGAAGAGAGTAAAACAAAACTTAACAATGAAGTCATCTGAAGAGAAGTAAATTTCATTCTCCAGCAGGAAAATGAACTCACCTGAATGCTTATTTAGTTTTCAGATTCCAGTTACATATCTACATTAAAGAAGACAAATATTTCACATAGGTTTATAAAGTTGCTAAGTGAGTAGAGTATTTAAGATCATACAATCTAATTCTTTTACATAACAGATGTGAAAACAGAAGCTCAGAGTTAGTAATGCACTTCCTTCAAGGCTTGGGGTAACTGGAATAACCTTGGTTTTCCAATCCCCAGTCCAGCAGCCTCTATTCTTGGCAAGGTTTTCTAACTTCTAGCAGAGCCACAGAGAGACAGGTTCTATTCTTGTTATGCTGTATTACAACATCTAAAACTAATGCAGCAGCTTATTCCCAGTGTGAAGATGTAGCCAACATCATTAATGTCAAAGTGGAAAAGGGAAAAGAACCAGGGCTTTTGACCTTGCTAGTGTTCTTGCTTGGAGAATCCCAGGGACGGGAAGCCTGGTGGGCTGTCGTCTATGGGGTCGCACAGAGTCGGACACGACTGAAGCAACGCAGCAGCAACAGCAGCAGCAGCAGACCAATTTTTAAACTTGCCATACCTCTAGAATTTCTTCTTTATGAGATTACAAATTTCTATAAGTTTAAGGCAGTTTAAGTCAATATTTTTTTCCTTATTTCAGCTTGTGTGTGTATTAGTCACTCAGTCGTGTCTGCCTCTTTGTGACCCCATGCACTGTAGCTCAGCAGGCTCCTCTGCTCATGGAATTTTCCAGGTAAGAATACTGAAGTTGAATTGCCATTCCCTTCTCTGGGAAACATTCCTGACACAGGGATTGAACCCAGGTCTCCTGCATTGTGGGTAGATTCTTTATCGTCTGAGCCCCCAGGGAAGCCCTTATTTCAGCTTAAAGAGAAGTGAAGTGAAGTGAAAGTCTTTCAGTCATGTCTGACTCTTTGTGACCTCATGGATTATACAGTCCATGGAATTCTCCAGGCTAGAATACTGGAGTGTAGCCTTTCCCTTCTCCAGGGGATCTTACCAACCCAGGGATCGAACCCAGGTCTCCTGCATTGCAGGCGAATTCTTTACCAGCTGAGCCACAAGGGAAGCCCCAGCTTAAAGGGTACTAACTAAAAAAATTATTCTTCTCAACCTTATTCTTTCTTTTTTTCTCCAGTGGAAAAGCTAACTAGTCTCCTTGGAGGAATAGAGAATATTTAACTTGAGGGACAGAAAAGATATTGGCTATCTTTGTTCAAGAAATTCAAACTAGTTGTAAGCAACTAGTCAACTAATTTGACTAGTTGGTCAACTAATATCTCTTGCTGGACAGGATTTCTCATCTATATGAAATGCACAAGAACTTTTTCAGGAATAAGGTTCTTCAGAGGTGGAAAGGCTGAGGGATTTATTCAATAGCTTATTTGTTTGCAACCAAAAATCATGTCACTAGGTTTTATTAAGTTCTTCTACACTGGTGGTTCCAAACCAGAGGTGGGTTTTGTCCTCTGGGAATTTGTCCTACGAGGGGACACCTGTCAATATTTGAACTCATTTTTAGTTGGCACAATTTAAGGGAGGGGCTATTGACATCTCAGTTCAGTTCGGTTGCTCAGTCATGTCCCATGGACTGCAAGCATGCCAGGCTTCCCTGTCCATCACCAACTCCTGCAGCTTGCTCAAACTCATGGCCATCGAGTCGGTGATGCCATCCAACCTTCTCATCCTCTGTTGTCCCCTTTTCCTCCTGCCTTCAATCTTTTCCAGCATCAGGGTCTTTTCCAATGAGTCAGTTCTTTGCATTAGGTGGCCAAAGTATTGGAGTTTTAGCTTCAGCATCAGTCCTTCCAATGAATATTCAGGACTGATTTCCTTTAGGATTGACTGGTTAGATCTCCTTGTAGTCCAAGGGAGTCTCAGGAGTCTTCTCCAACACCACAGTTCAAAAGCATCAATTCTTCAGTATCATTGACATCTAGTGAGTAGAAAACAGGGTGATTGTTAATCATTCTCCAGTGCACAGAACTGCCCTGTGCAGCAAATTACAAAGTAAAAAACTGTTAATAATTCTCAGATTGAGAGATCCTGTTTGTTTTGGATTATCTGCTGTTCACAGGAATTTCAGAGTCCTCTCATTTTCATAGAGTTCTTCTATGTCACCCAAAAAATGATTGCTTCAGACAGAAAGGTTGGCTTGGACAAAGGAGGATTTTTGTTATTTTGCAGGAAAATGCCAGATCTTTTAATGTTTGATTTTACTGCATCATAGAGTAGATCATAAAGCTGTCAGAAACCTGAAGGAGAGATCACAGAGAAACTGAAGTCAATGATACAGGCTTGGGGGGATGGTGTTTTGCCTCTTGGAAATTTAATTCAGTTTTTAACAATACATTTGTTCTTAGTATTTTATGGTGAATGAGAATATTACCTTCGTTACTCTCCTTGAAAATTGATGAACCATGCTGCTAGTTCTACTCAACTGACTGTAGGCTTCTGGTTGGTAACTTCCCAGCTGTTTTTACCCTGGTTCCCTGATGAGCAGCACTCCAAGTGGCAGATTCTATCAACACAGTTGATTCAACTCGAGCAATAGATAACTTCGTTATTTCAAGGCACTGAGACTTTGGGTTGTATGTTATTTCAATCTAATCTAGATTTATTTTGACAAATAGAGTTAATAAATGTTTTAAATGGATCATTTTGTGTTAAAATGCAACTCAATCAAGTATAAAGTTGGAAAGTTAATTTAAATTAAAACCTTAAAAATGGCATCAACAGAAATAGGGGAAATATAACTCTTTAACCCCCACTGTACATCATGTAATTTGCTCATTTTCATTTCATAGATAGTTATTGATCTACTATGAAGTGAAGTCGCTCAGTCGTGTCTGACTCTTTGAGACCCCGTGGACTGTAGCCCGCCAGGCTCCTCTGTCCATGGGATTCTCCAGGCAAGAATACTGGAATGGGTTGCCATTTCCTTCTCCAGGGGATCTTCCTGACCCAGGGATTGAACCCACATCTCCTGCATTGCAGGCAGACGCTTTAACCTCTGAGCCACCAGGGAATAAGCCATTGATTGATCTACTATACCACTGACTAAATGTTAGATATTGGCAATTGAAAAATGACACAACTGGATGCTCTCAGTTACCAAAGATTTTCTCAGCTTTGCCTGCTAAGGCTCAAAACTTTAAGCTCCACTAAATGAGAGATGTACTGTCTTCACTGTGATCAATTTAGCATAGACTACATCAGCTGTCCTGGCTTCCCTGGTGGCTCAGACAATAAGGATTCCACCTGCAATGCTGGAGTCCCAGGTTCAGTTCCTGGGTTGAGAAGATCCCCTGGAGAAGGGAAGGGCACCCCACTCCAGTATTATTGCCTGGAAAATTCCTCGGACAAGGGAACCTGGTAGGCTATAGTCCATGGGATTGCAAAGAGTCGGACATGACTGAGTGACTAACACTTTCATTTTCAGCCAGCATATAGCAGGATTTGATGACTGCATTAATAAATAAGACTTTTAACAACTTAAGTTCAGGGAATTGTGAGCTGTTGGGGCTGAGAGGACCATTTCAGCCTAATATCTATTGTAACCAGCAGCTGGATGGGAGATGAGAACATGTAGTCAAATTTTGGAGTTGAGTGCTGTTAACTAAGGCTATTTCTTTAATACATCTCCATTAGAGAGAGTGAGAAAAGCCCTATGAAAGTCACTCTGCAAACTGGGAACACTGTTCTATTAAGTTAAGAATATTAGGCTTCCTAGGTGGCACTAGTGGTAAAGAACTCATCTGCTAATGCAGGAGACATAAGAGATGTGGGTTCGATCCTTAGTTCGTTAAGATCCCCTGAAGGAAGAAATGGCAACCCATTTTAGTATTCTTGCCTGGAAAATTCCATGGACAGAGAAGCCTGGTGACCTACAGTCCATGGAGTCGCAAAGAGTTGGACATGACTGAAACGACTTAGCACACACGCTTGCAAGAATATTCACCATCTTACCTCTGAAAGTTTCTGAAATGCTGAATAAATGATTGCTTAATACTTTTAGGGATATAGAATGACAAAGAGTGAAGGGGTAGATTTTGAGAGTGTTCCATTGCTGCAGCCCACCTTCGGAGCTACTATGGCAAGAAAATACCTCAAAATGTGGTTGTCCTCTGCATGCTAACCATCCCCCAAACATAATTTACTAAATTTGGAAAGACTAATATCAATAGCAATGTATGTTTGTGTGTAAGTGTATGTATCTGTATATATGTGCATGCAACTAGAGGTGGAGGTTAAAACCCATATGATGTCTCTGGACAAGGAATGAAGTAGAGGCATCTCATCTCACTTAAGATCTCTTAAGTACCATCAAATGTGCCCCATGTGGTATTCCCCCACAGAGGGCAGCTGTAATCAGTCAATATCACAAAGAGGAGCAATGACTTGGTAGGGAGAGAAAAGGAGACTTTATTTTAAAAGATCATAAATTAATTACCTTAAAACAGATATGTCTGGGTCTTAGGAACTAGAAGTTTGCTCTTCTCACAGCTAAAATTACTGACCACGTGCAGAAGTGAACAAAGTTGTCATCAGAGGAAGCCAGTGAGAAAGTGGGAGGTGTCAACTTAGTAGGTGTCAGTTATTAGAAAAATAAACTAATTTTATGGCTCACTCCAGTAAGCTGAGAATCCTAAATGAATCCATTTCAAAGAAAAAGATAGTCCTTGCTGATGAGGTGCTTACAACGAGTAGGGTGAAAAAGACAAAAATTTCAACAGGGTACGAAAGTAGTGCTGTGGGGATACACTTAGCTACAGGGATGCTCAGAGTATTTCCACTTAGACCAGGGAGATACAGGAAGATTTCCTGAGAAGACAGCATGGTGAGAACTAAAGTTTTAAGGATGAATAAGAGTTATCCAGGCAGAGAATATGGGGAAGTACATTCAGGGCAGTTAAGCAGCATGAGTTAAAGCACAGAGCTGTGAAACAGCATGGTGTGTGAGAAACACAGCAAGTCATTTGATTCCAAGTGCATAAAATAAGAGGTGGGACAAGGCAGGAGAGAAGGTAAGAGTTAGGTCATGAAGGGCTATACAGTATATAATAGTAAAGAGTGTTTTATACTATTTTATGCAGTATAAAATAGTAAGTTTTCTAGTGTGAAGATTTTATGGGGAACAGGGTTCCAACAAAGGGTTCTAAAGCAGCCAGGTGGCAAGATCACATCTCATTTCAGGTGGAATATTAATGGTTATGCTAATTCCATGGAGGATGGATTGGAAGAAAGAAGTGCTCCCTGCAGACAGCAGTTAGGCACTCATTGCATGCATGCTAAGTTGCTTCAGTCATGTCTGACTCTTTGCAACCCTTTGGACTGTAGCCTGCCAGGCTTCTCTGTTCAAGGGATTCACCAGCGAGAGTACTGGGATGGGCTGCCATGCCCTCCTTCAGGGAATCGTCCCAATCCAGGAATCGAACCTGTGTCTTTTATGTCTTCTGCATTGCCAGGTGAGTTCTTTATCCCAAAGGCCACCTGGGAAGCCCTAGGCACTCATTATAAGGGCTACATCCATGGAAGGTCTAAAAGAAAGGAACAATGAGCTGTTTAGAGGAAAGATTATAAACAACTTTGTAGATATATTTAGTAGGGGGCTTCCTGGAAGTTGGAGTAAGGAAAAGAAAGAATTTGACATTGTATCTCAAATATTGTGTTTAAAAAATTGCATTTGGACAATTGTTTTATCAGAAATAGGTTATACAAGACCAGGTCCAATGTAACAGAGAAAGACAAGTTCATGCCAAGTTTGAGATAGTTTTGAAAACATCTCCAGAAGGAGGTTGGATATATAAATCGGAATTTCAGTGTAGACATTAGCATTAGAAATATGCAAATGGGACTCATAAACATTGGCTGGTAATTAAAACTAAGAGAGTGGAAAAAAGTCTTCAGGGAGTGTATGCAGAGTGAGAATGACCATAGGTCAATGTTGAGAGACATTTAAGAAGTCAGCAGGAAAAGAGGAAAACCATAGTGGATTGAGAAAGACAAGTCAAAGAGAGAGAAAATAGATCCCTAATAACAAATAAAAGAGTGTTCCTACTCTACTAGTAAGTTAAGAAAGAAGAAAAACTCACTGGATTTATAATTATAGAAGATCCTTGTTTACTCTGACAAAACAGTTTCAATAAAATGATAGAAACAGTGTGTAATTATATGATATCAAAAAGTAGATGGGAAATGAGGAAAATAAGATATTATTTCAAGAAACATGCTGGTAAAAGAAAAAGAGAAATCAGATGACAAGGGACTTAAGTTTCAAATAAACGTCTTTCTAGTTATTTTTTTCCTGGTTGCAGGGGTTGGTACTTAGACACATTACACATGTTTGAAAACTAAGAATAAAGCCAAGAAAAAAGGAGAAGGAAAGGATGAAACTGATGCACTAAAATCTTGGAAGACATTTAGAAAATAAAAGACAGAGGTCTGGGTCATGTTTGGCCACAAAGAGGAGACTCATCCAATCCTCTAGGTAGGGTGTCTATTAAAATTATGAGGGTGAGGGGGACAAAACAGCATATAATCCATGTATATGGGTTAAAATTCCTTATAGGTATTTACTTGTAAAGAATAAGGATAGGGATAAGGGAAGGCTTGGAGATAAATATGGAATATTTGTTGAAAGAAGTGGAAGAGGGAATTGATGAAGCAGGTTGCAGAAGAGGTCAAAAGATCTAGGAATATAAATTTGTGGCTACTGGAGTGTTTCTTTTTGCTTGCTTTCTTAACTTTTTATTTTACATTGGAGTATACCCAATTAATGATATTGTGATAGTTTCAGGTGGACAGCAAAGGGACTCATTCATACATGTATCCATTCTCCTGCAAACTCTCCTCCCACCCAAGCTGCCACGTAACACTGAGCAGTTCCCTGCGCTATGCAGTAAGGTCCTTGTTGGTTATCCATTTTAAATATAGCAGCGTTTTGTGGCTATAGGAATGTTTAATACTTCTCTAGCAATCTTGAACACTAACATAGTAAAGAAGGTAGACAGAAAAATTAATTCAGAATTGAAATTTTATCAGATAGATGTCTGTAAAGATAAGAGTACAAGACATAGAGGATATTGGTAAAATAGCAGCTTAAGTGATCAATAACAGGGTTCAAGCTAAAGACAGAAGATGGCAAACCTTGGAAAATCTAGCTCAGTTTCTCAGTTGAAAGAGGTGAAGTAGGATCAACAAACTAATTTTTTTCCATAGCGTTGTTCAGCAGATGTAGTAGGAATGAAACCGAGAGCTAGAAGGATCGTTGAGTTAAAGCATGAGATACCAGTCCTAAGGTTCTTGTAGTTGCTGTTGTTTAGTCTCTTAAGTCATGTCCAACTCTTGCTCCCTTAAGGACTGTAGCCTGCCAGGCTCCTCTGTTCACAGAATTTTCCAGGCAAAGATACCCGAAGTGGGTTGCCATGACCTCCTCCAGGCATTCTTCAGAACCCAGGAGTTGAACCTGAGTCTCCTGCATCTCCTGTGTTGGCATGTGGGTTCTTACCACTGGGCCACCAGGGAGGCTTAAGGTTCAGATGGAAATTTTGAATTTAACTTTAATGTACATTATTGACTGTGATGAGCTAGAAATTTTGTGCCCAATTTATGACAAAGAAACTGATTTGAAGAGGTTGGGTGATTTGTCTAAGGTGTAACAACTAGTAGGCATTAGAATTATAATTTGATCCCTAGCTATTTATTCTTTTCTCCAAATTTTCTGTACTTTTACCATATTGTTCTCCACAATTTGACTTTTCAAATACTGAAATAAAGGTATAGAACTTTACTTGCATGTTTGTACTGTTTTAATCTGAAAAGGGATTGGCATAATTCTGATAATCAACTGTCTTAATAGCTTTGTTTTATTTTGTTTATAAATGTTGATCACATTTGGTTCCATTTTATCTGAGTCTGTGCTTTGGTAACATCTTCGGAGATCTTAGAATCATTTAAATTTTGGAGATATTAAGTCCAAAAACATTTTGTTCTTGACATTGTGTTAAACACATCAAAGGAGATCCTATTAGCTTCAGAATTACATATGATTAGACAAGAGAGTAAGATGTTAAAAGTAAGTCATTTTAATTCAAATTATATGATAGTATAGATATATTGTTTATGTTTTGCCAAAAATATTCTTTAATTGAGCTACCCAAATACCCTTTCTTATAGAATACATACATACTCTATAAAATCACAGACATCCCCTAATGAGTCCATCCAAATTTCTAGATAATTAGGATGCCCTTCAGCTTAATAATGCAAGGCTGGATCAAAATATTTTATCCATGAAGTTGTGGACACTAGTTTTCCTTAATATCACCATAGAAAGTTCTTAAGATCAATGTTAAACTTCTTTATTCTGTTTAACTGAATTTTTCTGAAGTCATTTACTTCTCCTATTTTCAATTAGTTGGAACACAGCCTTCCAAATATGTAAGTGTTCTTGTATTTACATAATTGAGTTAATTTCAGAGTTAGCTTCTGTAACAGCATACTTTAAAAATAAGAATAGTAAATATATTTTCTTTTCTTTACAAGGTTAAGTTTGGTCTTATTTGTGGCATTTTATTATGTCCTGGTTATTCTTATAGCATTTATTTCACACTGAAATGTCTGCTTTAAGTTGAATTTGGTACTGTGATTCCAGTAAAAGTAACTCATTAGAAAAATGTTCTGAAACTGAGTTGCTATTCCTTCTGTTTTGCAGAGAATTTTCAGCCAAAATACATCCTCCAATTTAAATAAACTCCTTTATTTTATAAATTAAATTGTTTATAAAAAGAAAATGCAGAAACATGGTTAAACCCTTAAGTATTAGGTCATTAAAAATCCATTCCTGCCTTCCTGCCCATAAATACATCTTTTTTCAGACCTGTCACCCATTTTATTTAAGCACTTAGCTCTCTTCTAATGAATGAATTGGCATTTCATATTACCTTATTATCCTATAAAGCAAAATGCATACTCAATAACATTAACGGTAATTTCTCATAAAGACACATTATCGATCCGGGTGCTACCTGTAAGCATTGAAAATTGCAGCCTGCACACAGAGCCTTTCACATCTGGGCCTGAAGAATTAAAGAAAAATTAAATTTGACAGCAGTAAATTCACAGGCACAATCTAGGCCCCAATTTATATGCAAAATGAAATGCTTTATGAAAATTTCTTCTATTTTCTCACGGAGATTTGGGAAAAAGATTTCACTATATACTTCTTTCTTTAATATCCCTCTACTTAAATATTATACTGCAGTCACTGCAGACTCTCTTTGATGTATAAATAATCAAGTTAAATTATGTGCAGCAAGGAGACTAGTGCTCTGCCATTCTTATTTTACAAAGTAATTTCTACCCTAGAGGGTCAAATTTCCCTGACAAATTCTTAATTACTATGTTGCAACAGAAGCAGAATCTATTTGTGCATAAATCCTGGGCATTCCCATGTGGCAAGTAACTAATATTACCAACCATTTCACTTGGCCTGCTCACTGAACTCCATAATTAGATAATACTTTTGATGATGGTACATTTGAAGTCTTAATCCATTTAATTTTTTATGAGATTTTTTTTATTTTAATAGGGATATGTTAGTGACCACTGCCTATTTAAAAATCATTAAAATTCTGTCCACAGCAGTAATAAAGATTAAAGATTACTAATATGGCATTCATAACCTTGCTGGTTTTCCAGAAATCTAGGGCTTAAGGTAAATGTTAAAGGTCATTTAATATGTTAGTCACTAATTATAATCCTGGGTAATAGGTTCCTTTTCTAATTATCACGGTATAAGAGTTCTATTGTTTGGGTCTATTCTTCTGATTTCATATTTAGCTTTTTGGAGGGTGAGTAATCCTGGAATTAAGCTCCTGAACATTGATGAAAGTAGGTAATGCTTGATGATTAACTGGATAAAAGCTTATATTTGAATGCTGTATGATAGCTTGCCTTGAAGTTACCTACAAAAGATGCAGCATCCCTTTTCTAGCATTGGGTTCAGGGAAAAGGTCACTGTAAGATTAATGCACCCATATTTTAATATCAAACTATGACAAATTTGATAACAGCCTATTGGTGCACCTGCCAAAACATTAAGAAGAGAGCTTGAACAACCTGAAACATGACGATGTTTTTAAAAAGTGAACTATACTTTGTCTATCCTTTAAGTGAATAATAAAAGCACAGAGTTATCTAATTCATGGGACAGTAAATCATACACTCCTTGTTTAAACACACACACACATACATATGCACACACATGGACCCTACAAGTTAGAGTAACTACCTAAAAAAAAAATCACTAGCTGCCTTCTTGATGAATATTCTGGATCATGATGAGCTCTAACTAGGATGGACTGATTAAAGTCCCTCAAATTTTTGGTCATTGAATTTTACAAACAACTCAAATTGTCTTGATATTTTCCATTTATATGTACCTTTGTTTTGGAATGATCACATATTCTACTTATATGATGTCCACACTTCGAGTTATTTGATTAACATATATTTTCCCTCATTTTGAAAATAATTTGCATATTTTGCCCATTCAGTGTTATTCAGGTGGCAAGAACCCATCTGCCAGTGTAGGAGGCATAAGAGACCTGGGTGCAATCCCTGGTCGGGAAGATCCTCTGGAGAAGGCAAT
Organism: Bos indicus; assembly: GCF_029378745.1. Taxonomy (NCBI): domain Eukaryota; kingdom Metazoa; phylum Chordata; class Mammalia; order Artiodactyla; family Bovidae; genus Bos; species Bos indicus. The sequence continues at coordinate 92,243,386 of NC_091764.1, read as the reverse complement.
GGCTACCCTCTCCAGTATTCTTGCCTGGGGAATCTCATGGACAGAGGACCCTGGCAGGCTCCAGTCCATAGTGTCTCAAAGAGTTGGACACAACTGAAGAGACTTAGCATGCATGTACTTTTGTCCTTGCAGGAAATATTTAGACAAACTTCTAATAGAATACTGAACATATCTTAGGTTGTTAGAACCATAAGACTATTTCATTAGAACTTTTTCTGTAGATATACTTCAATTAATTCATACTTGCTTATTGGCATTTGCTTTGTTCCTGACACATAAAGATGCTTATTATCATGAAACTTTTATTCTACTGACATGAGATGTACAATAAAGAAAATGAATATATATAGTGTTCAATAATATGTCAAGAGGTTCAAAGTACTAAGCAGAAGATAAGGATTAATGATTAGGAAGAAGGTTGCTATTTTAATTTCAAATAATCTTAGAAGGATTCATTGAGAAAATGACATTTGACCAAAGACTGGGACAGGGGACTCAGCGGACACTCCTTAATGTGTTAATACCTTAATAGCAGGTATTAAGGAAGAGCAAACAGCAGGTATAAGGTTGTTTGCTCTGAGGCAGGAGCATATTTGGCTTATTTGAGAACAGCATGGAAATGAGTTTGAGTGGCAAAAAGCGAGTAAAAGTAAGAGTAACAGGAGATTTCCCTTTCAAAGGTATTAGAGGTCAGGTCATGAAGGGTCTTTAGACTCTTGTAGAAACTTCGACTTTTTTCTTCATGAGATGGAGGCCATCTGAGTATTTAAATAAGAAATTTTATAAGTCAGTTTGGATTTAAAAATGACAAATCAGCCTTCTGGTGCTCATAAAAATATAGAGGTAAAGCAGTAAGACTAGTTAAGAAGCTTTAGAAATCATTCATTCAAAAGATGATAGTTGGATCAGAGGATCATTCTGAATGTGTGCGTGCTAAGGGGTTTAGTTGTGTCCTACTCTTTATGACCCTATGGTCTGTAGCCCACCAGGCTTTTCTGTCCATGGAATTCTCCAGGCAAGATTACTGGTGTAAGTTGCCATGCCCTGCTCCAGGGGATCTTACTGACCCAGGAATCGAACCTGGATAATTTACATCTCTCCAGCATTGGTAGACTGGTTTTTTACCATGAGCACCATCTGGGAAGCCCACCATTCTGAATATTGGAAGTCAAATTCTATATACTTTGAAATTAGAGCCAAACAACTTGGTACCAAATGAGATGTAGGTTGTGAAAGAAAGAAAACAGTCAGTAATGACGCTAGAATTTTGGCCGTTAGTGACACAGCTTTCATTTGTAACCTCAATAAAAGCACTTTCAGAATACTGTGGAGTCAAATGCTTAAACGAAATGAATTAAGGGGCAGTAGGAAAATGGGAATTGAAGATAGAAGATAAAAACAACTCATTCTAAGAGTTTTGCTGTCCAAGGTGAGAAGGAAAGGGAGGCAGTTAGAGGGAAATAGAGGTTTAAGAGGTTTTCTTTTGAAGAGGAAAGAAAAAAAGAAAAAGTGCTCATCAGAATGATCAAGTAGAGAGGGAAAAATAATAGTTACTTGAAATTGATAATTATGAACTTATATTGAGACAGTGAACTATGTCCAGGTTCAAAGGACTGACGTAGTTTCAGCAAAAGTTTGTATTGTTCATTCATGTCCAGCTCTTTGTGACTCCATGGACTGTAGCACACCAGGCTCTTCTGTCCTCCACTGTCTCCTGAAGCTTGCTCAGATTCATGTGCATTGAGTCAGTGATGCTATCTAACCATCTCATCCTCTGCTGCTTCCTTCTGCTTTTGCCCTCAGGAGAAGTGTTTTCACAGGGTAAGTTCCCAAGCAGATCCCAAACTTGAATGAATGAATTGGGTGGGTGGGGGAAGGTGGCAAATAAATGGCCTTAGTTTTGAAAGTGGTTAAGAGACAGGCTGAGAGAAGAGTCTCTTACAGGGGAGATGGGTTTGCCTGGCTTGAACTTCCCCATCTGGTACCCAGCGAGAGCATGAGAGCTTTTTCAGATTCTTTATTAAAAGAGGTCTCCAAGATTCCATCTTGCATTGCCTTCACAAATTATGAAGCCAGTCTTTGTTTTACAGAGGAAATACAAAGATATCTATTAGGGATTAACAGCTGTGAAGTAAAGAAGGAAAGCAAGATGGGGCAGAAGGAGAGACTGGACTGTCACTGAAGCCCAACAAAATTTAATATCCCCTGAATGGAGTCAAATGGCCATGATTTTATTTCCTCTTTTGCTTTTTCAAAGAAAGGATGCTGTGTACTCCTCAGCTGTTTAGTCACTAAGTCGTGCCTGATCTTTTGTGACTCTATGAACTGTAGCCCACCTGGTTTCTCTGTCCATGGGATTCTCCAGGCAAGAATACAGAATTGAGTTGCCATTTTCTTCTCCAGGGATCTTCCTGACCCATGGATCGAACCTGTTTTTTCTGCATTGGCAGATGAATTCTTTCCCAGTGAGCCACAGGTGTAGCCCTCAGAGGTAGGGGCAAATCCTTCTCTGAAGGGTAACCTGGGCAGGTTCATCTCTTCATTTACCAAAGTGAAGCAACTACTCAAAATCTTTATATTTGTTATAGACTTTTGAATACAAATTAGAATATTTGATGTTTTTCAGTAAATTAAATAAGTCTGAAATAAAGGACTTAGAGGTACTCATATTAATGAGTGTCCGACTCTTTGTGACCCCATGGACTGTAGCCTACCAGACTTCTCCGTACATGGGATTTTCCAGGCAAGAGTACTGGAGTGGGCTGCCATTTCCTTCTCCAATCATATTAATAGATAACAAGAAAAAGCATAAAATTTATTGTTAAAGAAGTGGCATTCAGACTTCAACTTCATCATTTATTAGATCCATGACTTACTATTAATAGCTATGGAAAGCTCAGCCTCTTTGAGGGTTAGTGTTTGTTTTTTTTTTTTTTTTTTATTCAGATGGTAACAGTACAAACAAATATTTATTGTGATGAATAAAAGTATGAAATAACTGTTGAAGAACAAAGGCTTTATATAAATGTTATTTATCTTCTAGAGCTTTGAAGTATAAACCTACTGACCTGTGTTTAAGCCACTCAAAACTCTGTTCTTTTGCAGTGGAAGAAAGTTTTAAAATTAGAGTTGATTCAGTATGTTTTATTATATTTTCACCCTTCTGTTAATAACTTTCTTTTTAAGAGCAAACTTTTAAACATACTAAAACATTCATGCCCATCAATCTATGCATATCTAACATTCTCCATGGCTTTAAATTTCTTATACTCAAATTACAAATAAAAATGTAAACGTAATGTGAATCCTCACCCAGGCCACCAAAGATAAAATAGAGTCCAAAATAGAGTCCAAATTCTATCTCAATTACATAGAGGTAAGTCTTCAGTTCATTTGGAGATGGTGGTAAAGAATCTACCTGCCAATGCAAGAGATGCGAGAGATGTAGGTTCAAATCCCATGGTTGGGAAGATCCCCTGGAGTAGAATATGGAAACCCACTACAGTATTTTTTCCTGAAAAATTCCATGGACAGAGGAGCCTGGTGGGTTATAATCCATGGGGTTGCAAAGCATGGGACATGACTGGAGCAACTGAGCACACACACACAAAATGAAATAAATAGGTCCCAAGTTTGAACAAAAAAAGTCTTAAACTTGCTCCAAATTCCCTTGTAAAGAAGGTTGTGTAATCTCATGATGTCCCTGGAGGTTTAAAAAGAAAGAGCCATTGTGTTATAACACTGCCTATGTTTCTTTTGGATTCTAATTTTTTTAAACTGAAGTCTTAAGATAGGGTTGGATGTGTAAAATTAAAGTGTTTTCATACTTAAAATTCTACAGCTGTTTCTTTTCTTACAATGTTTAGTGTCGTGCAGGCAAATCCTGTCCCTATTACATAAGAACAGATTTATCATTCCTGGTCTCTGAAATAGCTCAGAATATAATTGGAGATAGATATTGTATCTACTTGTATTTATATGGGATTGGTAATGTCAAATAGAACTGTACACACACCCTTCATAGGAATCTTTAATAGGAAAATGGTCATTTTACAGCCTATTTCTCCATTTACATATTTATTTTAAAGCTAATTTAAGGAAACACTTAGCTCACTGATATTTTGAAGTTAGCTAACATTTGGGTATCCAACACCAGAGTACAGAGATATTTGAAAATGTCAAGAAAAAGAAACCAAAAAAATTACCATTTTTCTCAATCAGTCCATTCTTTCTTTTTCTCCCCTCTGCTACACTGTGCTAGGCATATATGTCTTATTTAATCCTTTGTTGAGAGATGTAAAATGTCATAATATTAAATTGTGTGCTACGTGGTTAGTTGTGTGTGACTTTTTGAGACCCAGTGGACTGTAGCCCTCCAGGCTCCTCTGTCAATGGAATTCTCCATGCAAGAGTACTGGAGTGGGTTGCCATTTCCTTCTCCAGGGGATCTTCCCAGCCCAGGGACTGAACCTGAGGCTCCTGGATCTCCTGCATTGCACTCAGATTCTTTACCTACTGAGCAATTGGGGAAGACCATTATTAAATTAAAATGCAAATAGTGCTCTTCTTGAATGCCATTCTGTTGCCCAAACCCTGCATCAAACACGCAAGTGAAAATAAGAGTGGAAAAATGCTAAGGCCTATGTCTAAATTATATTTGTTAGGCCTAGAGATCTATACCTTAATACTAAATAATGAGAGAAAGAAAGAAACAGAATGAGAATTAGAATCATTAAGAATGTAGCCAGAAAGGTAACTTGAAAGTACAGTTGTATTTGATTCCCTTGATACTCATAGAAAAGTTGACCCAATTATCAGTGATTTCAACTTGCTACTTTCTTCAGAACATATACTCTCTCCCTTCATAGTTATTAAAAAGATTAAAAGTCATGATCACAGCACTTGAAAAGAACAATGCAAGCTCATTTTTGGCTAATCTGATATCTTAAAATAGACCATCATAAAAATCACTCCAGAAAGATGAGAATCTATTTTTAAATGCTTCCAGAAAAAAAAAAAAAAAAAGTAGTTTATCTTCCTCAGTTTATCAGTCTTGACCATGAAGAAAAAGGCTGCCTAGTTCTAAATCTAATTTTTAATTTAGTTATTTAATCATATACTTTTATGCTGAATATTAGTGAAAATGTGAGCTTCCTCCTCTCAAACTCTAGAAGTTTTCTTTCTGATTCTCTTCTTCTAGTGAACTTACTCAAGGCATGGTTTTTGGGCAGTTTATATTAGAATCACCTCATATACTGAACATGATGCCAGAAAATCTACCTTTGTAATTTAATTTCATTTTTTAAACAAATAGTTGATGATCTAATAATTACTAATGTCAAGAACCCTTTTGACCTAACCTCTTTATTATCATAACCAAATTATACTTTAAATTCTTTTCAGGTTACTCACCTCCATAAACAACTTATCATATTACTATGATATCAGCATAGACTTCAAATTTTGTCACAATTCAGAATAGTCATCTATCCTAATGATTAATGTTTTTCAACAAATGCAGCTCATATCTACTGAGCACTTTTTCTACTGCTCTATATTTAGGGTAACAGCAATAAAACTAATAGAAAAAAACCAATAATCAATTTCATGGAATTGGAACTTACTTTCTATTTTCTACAAGGGAGAGGTACAGACAATAAATAAAACAATTAACCCAAATATATTAAGAAGGTGATAATGTGTTAAGGAGAGTGGGGATGCCAGAAGGGAGCTGTGGTTTTAAATAGGGCAGTCAGATTTACTAGTAAAAATTTAAACAAGATGAATTTGGGCATGCTAAGTCAGGTCCAACTCTTTGCGACCCTATGGACTGTAGGCCGCCTAGCTTCTCTGTCCATGGGATTTCCCAGGCAAGAATACTGAAATAGGTTGCCATTTCCTCTTCTAGGAGATCTTCCCAACTCAGGGATCAAACTCGTGTCTCCAGCATTGCAGGCAGATTCTTTACCACTGAGCCATCAGGAAAGCCCCCAACAAGATGAGATAAAGGAGTAAATCAAGCAGATGTCTGAAAAAGTGCACCCACAAGACGGAAAGGAGCAATTACAATGGCTCTTGGTTAGAAGTACCACTAATAACACTCAAAAAATAACAAAAAAGGAACTGAGACTTAATAGAAGTGAAAAGGGGAGAAATAAGAGATGCCATTAGAAATGTAGAGAGAATCCAGACTGGGTAGGCCTTGGGTGAGATGAGAATCCCTAGAGAAATTTTAGCAAACTAATGACCTGGTCTGGCCAAATTTGAAAGAACTCCTCTCTCTGCTCTATGGAGAACAGATTGTAGAAGGAGCAAGGAAGGATGAAAACAGGGAAACCATATAGAAGCTATTACAATAATATTGGGGAGGATCTTCCCTGGTGGCTCAGTGATTAGGATTCCATGCTTCCAGTTCAGGGGATTCGGATTTGTTCCCTGATGGGGGAACTAAGAGCCCACATGCTACTCAGCATGGCCAAATAAATAAATAAATACACATCATAAATAAATACAATCCATCCATTAAAAAATAATATTAGGTAGAAATGATAATGGCTTGGACCATGGAGAAAGTTGTGATTGGGAGTCAGGTTCTGTATATAGTCTAAAGATAGATTCAGTAATATATTTTTACTATTTGGGTATGGAGAATGAGAATGAAGGGTCATGATTCCTCTGAGGTGTTCTTGGCTTCAATAACTGGAAATGTACAGAATGCATTGAGTCAAGGAATATTACAGGCAGACAAAGTTTGAAGAGATCAAAAGAATGATTTTCAACATTGTATGACTGGGAACTATATGAGATATTCTAGCGGAAATAAGAACTATCCAAGTAGATACAGGGGTCTTTGGTTAAAGAGAGAAAGCCAGGCTGGATCATGTTGCTGTTATTGTTGTTCAGCTGCTCAGTTTGACTCTTTGTGACCCTATGGACTGCAGCACTCCAGGCTTCCCTGTCATTCACTATCTCCTGGAATTTGCTCAAATTCATGTCCATTGAGTTGATGATGCCATCCAACCATCTCATCCTCTGTCACCCCCTTCTCCCCCTGCCCTCAATCTTTCCCAGCATCAAGGGTTTTTTCCAATGAGTTGGCTCTTTGTATCAGGTGGCCAAAGTATTGGAGCTTCAGCTTCAGCATGTCCTTCCAATGAATATACAGGATTGATTTCCTTTAGGATTGACTGGTTTGATCTGCTTGCAGTGGGAAGGACTCTCAAGAGTTTTCTCCAACACAGTAGTTTGAAAGCATCAGTTCTTCAGCTCTCAGCCCTCTTTATGATTCAACTCACATCTGTGTATGACTACTGGAAAAACCACAACGTGATATGATTGCATTCAAAAGCATCAAACTGAACAAAGCAATTTGGAAGAGAAGAGAAGTAACTAAGGAAAGTCTCTGTGGAACTCCATTTAAGAAATCCAGTGCCAGAGCAGGGAATGGAGATCTCATCCACGATTTCAAATGTGATTTGCAGGTCAAATTTAAAACTGTAATGAGAATTTACCTTTAGATTTGCCAACATAGTAGAATTGTTGACTTTGATGTAAGCAGTTTTAATCAAGTGGAGAATGAGAAGCAATAACCAGATTAGAGTGGATTTAGGGGACAATGGAAAGAGAAGTTTATATCTTTCAGATATATATTGTTGCCATGCTCAGTTTTGCCCTTTCTGTATCATTTAATGAAGTTTTCTATTTTTTATCCACCCAATTAGGTCACTTTTGATTAATAGGTTTAATATCAAAATTGAAGTGTGAGTCACTCAGTCATGTCTGACTCTTTGTGACCCCATAAATTATAGCACATAAGGCTTCTCTGTCCATGGAATTTTCTAAGCAAGAATACTGGAGAAGGTCCCCACCTTGTCCAGGGGATCTCCCCTTCTCCAGGGGATCTTCCTGATCCAGGGATTGAACACATGTCTCCTGCACTGTAGGTGGATTCTTTACCCTCTGAGCTTTCTGGGAAGCACCCCTAGATTTAACATAAGTATACACTTTTTTTGGCCTCTTCCCCTCATTTTTTATATTGGAGTATAGAAGAGCCTAGTGGGCTACCGTCCATGGGGTGGCAAAAGAATCTGACATTACTGAGCACCTAAATAGCAAGAAAACAACAGTTGCTTTACAATATTTTGTTAGTTTCTGAAGTACAATGCCATGTATCACTATATACATATATATATATATATATATATAATATATATGCCCTCCTTCTTGGATCTCCCTCCTAACTCCCCAATCCCACTCATCTCTGTCATCTCAGAACACCAAGCTGATATTTCTTTTTTATTGATGATTCAGAGTCTACATTATTAGGGGCATTGTTGTTATTGGGAACTGTGATAAAATCTATCCTCTATCTTGTAAAAACAGGATTTTTATGAACTCTATCCAGGTAGTTGGATGAATTTCTATTTGCAAACAAAATATATTTTTTAACTAGGATGATGTGTCAACAGATTTATAGCAACATATCTTACTTATTTCCCTTTAACTTAGTTGCATTTTCAATTTTTTAACAACCAAATGCAAAATGTACACATAACTAAATATAACATATTCCACCACAAACTATCCTGTCTCAACTTGTCTCAACTTGTCTGATGCTTAACAGCAATATTGTAATACTTCAAAAATTTTAAGTCTCTGAAAACTGATACTTTAAGTTGGATAAAACAAAACAAAATGCTTGAGTAGATCCTCAAAATATTTATGAGTAACAACATATAACAATACCATGTTATTCTATGTATGTGTGTGCATGCTAAGTCACTTCAGTCATGTCTGACTCTTTGAGACTCTATGGAGCATAGCCCTCCAGGCTCCTCTGTCCATGGGTTTCTCTAGGCAAGAATACTGGAGTCAGTTGCCATGCCCTCCTGCAGGGGATCTTCCCAACCCAGGGACTGAACCTGAATCTCTTATGTCTTCTGCATTGGCAGGCGGGTTCTTTACCTTTAGTGCCACCTGGGAAGCCCATATTGTATCAATGCCACATATTAATTCTACTTTTTTAAATGTAGCAACTAACCATCTTAGAATTATTCACACCCTAAAAGGTTAAAGTATATTTAAAGGAGGAAAGATACAAACTCTTAGCCATCCAGAATTCTCTGCTTTACTGAATAAAATACTTCTAAGTAATATCTTGCCCCACACTACAGATTATTAAAATTTGCTAGTAACTTAAATAATAAAATGTAATTCAAATATTCAAAGACACGTCCACATTTATTATTTCAACTGTTTAATTTTCCTCTTGGTGCATGTATTAATTAATTAATGTACTGCCCTTCCTATGTGATGACTTGCTTAGAAAGGTAGAATTATTAATAAAGAATATTTTTCTTGTGTTAGCATATTTAGGGCAAAGACCAAATGCTTGAGATATTTAAACTTATTTTAGCTTATGACAAGCTTAAAAAGAGCAGGAAATGTGTCCCAGATACACTCTATAAGATAAAAATTGAAAAAGCTGTGACATAAAACCTGGGCAAGAAAGAAAAAATGCACACACACAAAAATAATTTTTACAAGTCCAATTCTTTTGAACTCTATGAAAACTGAAGAGAAGAATAGCATTACAATAATACTAAGTTGAGTAGAATCAAAATATCAGAATGAATATAAAGGACACGAAATCATCTAAAGGAAGAAAAAATTATTTTAAAATAGACACTATTCCCAGGATCCAAAAGAATTTTTTTAAATCCTTCATTAGAAAAGATATTAGCAAAAATTTTGGAGAGGGCAAACGTGCTTAAGTAATCTGTAATTAGCTACTATTTTTTACATACTGTCCTCATGAGTTGAAATTAGCCTTATTGTAAAAAGTCTAGAACCAGTGGTTTAGGGTAATCTATTATTTGAAATCTCCTCCATACAGATATAAACAGGATCAGCTTATCCATTAGGCACTGTAAGCATAGTGGGTCAAAGAAAACTTCATAATATAATATTAATATGTTATTATATCAGTCCTATTGCAAAGTATCTTTGAATTTTGTGTTTAGTAGAATAAGGGACCTACACAGAGTTAGTGCCTCGAGCCCACAAAAGTCATAATGTGACCCTGGACTGTGAACCAAGTCCTATATTTATTCTGTTACCAGATGGTGAGATATTTCCTCCTCCCTTTTACTCAAAGTGAGGTTAAGACCATTTGCCTTTCAATTCTTAAGGAAAATGAAGGCAAGAACAGATTTTGAAATCATATAAATACTATATTTATTCTCATTCAGAATGCTTTTGTATCTACTTCTGAAAAGCTCTGTGGTCATTAGACACAGCTACTTTACCTTGAAATTTATGAATAGAAAAATTGATCCCCTCTACAGTAGAGACTATATTGCTCAGAAACAATACGAAATATGCAAAGATCACATGCTTCGACGGAGAAGGCAATGGCAACCTGCTCTAGTACTCTTGCCTGGAAAATCCCATGGACGGAGGAGCCTGGTAGGCTGCAGTCCGTGGGGTAGCTAAGAGTCGGACACGACTGAGCGACTTCACTTTCACTTTTCACTTTCATGCATTGGAGAAGGAAATGGCAACCCACTCCAGTACTCTTGCCTGGAAAATTCCATGGATGGAGGAGCCTGGTGGGCTACAGTCCGTGGGGTCGCAAAGAGTCGGACACGACTGGGCGACTTCACTTTCTTTCTTTCTTATGCCACCTTGCCTCTGTATGTAAAAAAGAGTATCATGACATGTAACAGGATGGTTATGATATTTCCCTGGAAAACCTGAACTCATACAGTATTTATTCCATACCCATATAGCAGAAAATGCCACCACTACTCACCAAGCTGCTCAGAACAGAAACCTTTGGCCTGATCCATGAACCCTATCTTTCACAACCCATGTTTAATTTGCCATCATCTTCATCAGCTCAAATTGTCTAAACCATCAATATCTCTCTCCTAGACCAAAGCCTTCAAATTGCTAGCACCCTCTGTGACTCTTTATCTGATAATCTATGCCACATAGATGTCAGAGTTCTCTTTTTAAATTAGAAATCAAATTATTATAGCACCAGTGTTTCCAACAGAGTATCCGTGCATGTGAGCACAGTTGCTTCCGTCGTGCGTGACTCTTTGTGATCCTATGGACTGTAGCCAGGCTCCTCTATCCATGGGATTCTCCAGGTAAGAATACTGGAATGGATTGCCATGCCCTCCTCTAGGGGATCTTCCCAACCCAGGGATCAAACCTATGTCTCTTACATGTCCTGTATTGGCGGGTGGGTTCTTTACCACTAGCACCACCTGGGAAGCTCCCCCCGCTCCAACAGAATATACAAAATCTTTATTAAACTACAGTCTTCAAGGCATTCTTTGATGTGGCCTCTTTCTATCCCTCTGACTTAACTTCCTAACTTTCTAGTTAGAATGGGATTTTTATCTTGTATTTAAAATAAACTTTAAATTTAAAATTCTTTAAAATTTACAGAAAAGCCAAGAAAATACAGTAGACAGTTTCCATATATCCCATAACTAGTTTCTCTCTTACTGACACCTTTTTTCATCATTAAACAAAATATTTTATTAACTGATATATAATGTGATATAGATGGGGAAACAGTGTCAGATTTTATGGTTTTGGGCTCCAAAATCACTGTAGATGGTCATTGCAGCCATGAAATTAAAAGACACTTACTCCTTGGAAGGAAAGTTATGACCAACCTAGATAGCCTACTCAAAAGCAGAGACATTACTATGCTAACAAAGGTCTGTCTAGTCAAGGCTATGGTTTTTCCAGCGGTCATGTATGGATATGAGAGTTGGACTGTGAAGAAGGCTGAGCACTGAAGAATTGATGCTTTTGAACTGTAGTGTTGGAGAAGACTTTTTTTTTTTTTTCTTTAATAACAGCTTTATTGAGATATAATTCACCTACCACAAAATTCACTCATTAGAAGTGATGATTTTTAGCTATTCACAGGTATGTATACTCAACAACACAGTCGAGTTTCATCATATAAAAAAAAAAAAATGTTGCACACTTAAGCTATCACTCTCCAACCCCGACTTTCAGCCCTAAGCAGCCAGAAATCTGCTACTTCTGTATAGATTTGCCTATTCTGGACTGGAATCAATATAATGTGTGGTCTTTTGTGACTGGCTTCTTTCATTTAACATACTGTTTTTAAGGTACATCCAAGTTGTAAGGTGAATCAGTACTTCATTTCTTTTTATGGCTGAATACTAGTCCATGTATAGATGTATCTCATTTTGCTTATCCATTCAACAGTTGAAAGGCATCTGGATTGTTTCTACCTTTTGACTACTATGAATAACAATGCTATAAACATTCATATACAAGTTTTCACATGGACATATGTTTTCCTTCCTCTTGGGTATATACCTAAGGAATAGAATTGCTGGGTCCTATAGTAACCCTATGTGTAACCACTTGAGGAAATGTCAGTCCATTTTCCAAAATGACTGCCCAATTTTACATTCCCACTAGTAATGTATCAGAGTTCCAGTTTCTCCACATTCTTACCAACACTTGGTATTACCTGTCATTTTAGTTATAGTCACCCCAGTGAGCTCAAATTTGTGGGTTAGATTTTCTTTTTCCTAATGGCTAATTACATTGACCATCTTTTTGTGCTTATTGGCCATTTGGATATCTTTTGTAGGGAGGATGTCTGTTTAGGTCCTTTGCCTACTTTTGCTTTGTATTGTCTTCTTATTCTTTTTTTTTTTTATTTTTTTTTTAATTTTTTTATTTTTTTTTATTTTTTTCATGCTCCCCATCCTGAACCCTCCTCCCTCCCAACCTCCCCATACCATCCCCCTGGGCCTTCCCAGCGCACCAGCCCCAAGCATCCAGCATCGTGCACTGAACCTGGACTGGCATCTCGTTTCATACATGACATTTCACATGTTTCAATGCCATTCTCCCAAATCTTCCCACCCTCTCCCACAGAGTCCATAAGACTGTTCTATACATCAGTGTCTCTTTTGCTGTCTCGTATACAGGGTTATCGTTACCATCTTTCTAAATTCCATATATATGCGTTAGTATACTGTATTTATGTTTTTCCTTCTGGCTTACTTCACTCTGTATAATAGGCTCCAGTTTCATCCACCTCATTAGAACTGATTCAAATGTATTCTTTTTAATGGCTGAGTAATACTCCATTGTGTATATGTACCACAGCTTTCTTATCCATTCATCTGCTGATGGGCATCTAGGTTGCTTCCATGTCCTGGCTATTATAAACAGTGCTGCGATGAACACTGGGGTACACGTGTCTCTTTCCCTTCTGGTTTCCTCAGTGTGTATGCCCAGCAGTGGGATTGCTGGATCATAAGGCAGTTCTATTTCCAGTTTTTTAAGGAATCTCCACACTGTTCTCCATAGTGGCTGTACTAGTTTGCATTCCCACCAACAGTGTAAGAGGGTTCCCTTTTCTCCACACCCTCTCCAGCATTTATTATTTGTGGACTTTTGGATCGCAGCCATTCTGACTGGTGTGAAATGGTACCTCATAGTGGTTTTGATTTGCATTTCTCTGATAAAGAGTGATGTTGAGCATCTTTTCATGTGTTTGTTAGCCATCTGTATGTCTTCTTTGGAGAAATGTCTATTTAGATCTTTGGCCCATTTTTTGATTGGGTCATTTATTTTTCTGGAGTTGAGCTGTAGGAGTTGCTTGTATATTTTTGAGATTAGTTGTTTGTCGGTTGCTTCATATGCTATTATTTTCTCCCATTCTGAAGGCTGTCTTTTCACCTTGCTTATAGTTTCCTTTGATGTGCAGAAGCTTTTAAGTTTAATTAGGTCCCATTTGTTTATTTTTGCTTTTATTTCCAATATTCTTGGAGGTGGGTCATAGAGGATCCTGCTGTGATGTATGTCAGAGAGTGTTTTGCCTATGTTCTCCTCTAGGAGTTTTATAGTTTCTGGTCTTATGTTGAGATCTTTAATCCATTTTGAGTTTATTTTTGTGTATGGTGTTAGAAAGTGTTCTAGTTTCATTCTTTTACAAGTGGTTGACCAGATTTCCCAGCACCACTTGTTAAAGAGAGTAATCCATTAGTATGAAATATTTTTATAATCAATGAATTAACATTGATATTATTACTGTTAAAGTCTACGTATATGTGTGTGTTAGTCACTCAGTCGTGTCCGACTCTTTGTGACCCCGTGGAGTATAGCCGCCTAGGCTCCTCTGTCCATGGAATTCTCCAGGCAAGAATACTGGAGTGGGTAGCCCAGGGGATCTTCCCTATCCAGGGATTGAACCCAGATCTCCTGCATTTCAGGTGGATTCTTTACCATCTGAACTACAGAGAAAGCCCTAGCATCACCGACTCAATGGACAAGAGTTTGAGCAAATTTGGGGAGATGGTGAAGCACAGGGAAGCCTGGCACGCTGCAGTCCACGGGGTCACATAGAGTCGGGCACAACACAGTGACTGAACACCAATTAACGAGTCCGTGATTTATTATGATATATTAAGTTTTTACTTAATTTCCTTTTTCTACTCCAGAATATCATTCACATTACATTTAGTTGTTCCTTCTCTTTCAGCATCTCATGGTATGTCAGTTCTCAGACTTAAATCACCTGAATGCTTGTGAGAATGATTGGTAAGGTAAACTGCAGAATGTCCCTCAATTGGAAATTTTCTGTTATTTTTCTCATGACCAGACTGGAGTTAAAGGATTTTGAGAGAAAGATCTCAGAAGAAGTATGTAATTCTCATCACATCATAACACATCAATGGGACATAATATCAACACACTTCACCATTGTTGATGCTAACCTTAATCACCTTGCTAAGCCTGTGTTTGTCAGTTTTTTCTGCGGCAATATTACACTGAAGGAAGTCATAATGTGCATTCCACACTTAAGGAATTTAGGGATTTATGCACACTTTAAGGGTGAAGTGTCTCCATAAATTACTTGGAATTTTTTCAGTTGGATATTTGTCTTTTATCCTCCATTTCTTTATTCATTCACTCATTTCTAATAGTGTGGGCTCAGATATTTTCTTTATATTTGAGTTTATAATTCAGTACTATTTTATTTTATTGTTCATATAGTTCCATCTCTGGTCTTCGCTGGTGCCTCAGTGGTGAAGTATAAGCCTGCTAATGCAGGAGACACTGGAGATGCAGGTTTGATCCCTGGGTTTGGGGCATCCCCTGGAGGAAGAAATGACAACCCATTCCATTATTCTTGCCTGTAGAATCCCAGAACAGAGGAGGTTGATGGGCTACAGTCCAAAGGGTCACAAAGAGTTGAATACAACTGAGTGACTGAGCATGCATGCACAGTTCCATCTTTGGGTATCAGAAGCTATTCAGAGGAGTGTCCCTTTGACATGCTCCTACTATTTTTTGTACTGTTTTTTTATTTTTTTGTTAGCACTTCTTTATTTTCTATCATATAAAATGCTCTAGGTTTACTTTGTGTACTCCCACTTTCAATCTTAAAATCACCTATTTTTCTAAGGAGTTCTTATTACTCTCGTTGGAGAACAGTATTGGAAGCCAAGATCTGGGCACTGGGTTTGCTCATTGCTACTAAGGTGTAATGACTACTATACCTTCTCAAACCTCAGAACAATGCCGTCAATATATGTTAACATGCCAACTTGTGTTTGTACACGTAGCTATATATATATATATATATATATATATATATATATATATATATATATTTCTCTATGTATCAACTTATAAATATTAAAATAAATATAGGTCCATATTGATGTCTGTAATTCTAGTCCACTTGGATTCTAGCCTTTTCCCTTTGCATGTCTGTAGCTTGCAACTACAGCAGTGAGAAACTGGGCTCCTTGAGCCACCATCATTAATATAATTATTTAATTCCAATGTACATGTACAGTGGTTCCAGGATTGTCCACATATCCTCATGGGTAGCAACTTTACCAACTAAAGTACAGTGTCCAGTGCCTTTTGCCTTTAGTCTTACAGACTCGACTCATTTCCACAGTTACTTAGCTTAGCTCCCTTTTCTCCCAACTCTTACAGGGAGTTATTTCACATGTTTGTTAAATATTTTATCACAGCCTGCATTCCACCCTTGCATCCCTGGCCTCCTAAATAATTTTTTAGGTTTTCATACATGACCGGTGACTGTGCTATAAATTTCCTGGGGTTTAACTGAGTAAAAATTTCCCTTGCCTTACCTAAACAACCCTTTCTTCTCTCCCATATTCCTGGCAGCTGCTTACCTGTTTACTGTCTCTATGTTTTTGCCTCTGTCAACATTTCATTCTTGTTTTGGCTTCGCTTGACAATCCATTTATTTTTATCGTTAAATTGTGTGCTATTGTATGGATGTACCAGAGTTTATCAATTAACCTATTTATCAGCTTACTTATTAAAAATTTTTGGATTGCTTCTAGTTTGGGGCCATTATGAAGAAAGGTGCTGTAAATATTCATGGTCTTATTTTCAACTCAAACGGTTAAATACCATAGAACACTAGTACTGGATCATACGAAAAGACTTGATATAGTATTATAAGAAACTATCAAGTTGTCTTCTAAAATGGATATACAATTTTTCATTCCCACCAGCAATGAAATTTCCACCAGAAATGAAATTGCCTATTGCTCTACATCTCATCAGCATTTGGTTTTGTCAGTATTTTGGATTTTAGCCACTCTGATATGTTGGAATATCTCATTTTGTTTTAATTAACGTTAAAGTATGTTGAGTATCTTGTCACATACTTATTTGTTGTCTGTATATCTTGTTAGGTGAGGTGTCTGTTCAGACCTCTTGCTGATTTTTAAAATTGAGCTGTTTGTCTTCTTGTTGAAATTTGAACCTTCTTTGTATAATACATTTGTATTCCAGTTTAGCATACAGGTGTTAAAAAAGATTTCCTCCCAATCTCTGACTTGTCTTTTCATTCTTTTAACAGTGTCCTTCACAGAAGAGAAATTTGTAATTTTAAAACCCAATTTATTTATTTATTTTTTAATTCATGAACAGCACTTTTGGTATTATATCAAAAACTCAATATCTAACCCACAGTTACGTAAATATTCTCCTGTCTTCTTCTAGAAGTTTTATAATTTTGCATTTTACATTTCTATCTATGATATATTTTGTGTTAACTTTGTAAAAATGTAAGGTCTATGCCTAGGTTCATAGTTATTTTGATGCTGTTGTTGTTCGTATGCAGCTGTTCATATGCAATATGTTCATATGCAATTGTTCCAGCACCATTTTTTAAAAGACTAGATTTTTTTCACCAAATTGTGTTAGCAAGTTCACTTAAAAAATTTAAAAAACAGTTAATTATATTTGTCTTCATTCATCTAGGCTCTCTATTCTATTCCATTGATTTACATCTTTATTCTTTTGCCAATACATGATCTCTTATTTACTGCAGCTTTGTACTAAATCTTGAAAACTGGTAACTGGAGCCCTCCAATTTGATTCTTCATCTTCAATACTGTGATGGCTACTCCAGATGCTTTACCTTTCCATATAAGATTTAAAATCAGTATTTTAAAACCACAAAATAACTTGCTAGGCTTTTGATTGGGGTTTCCTTAAATTAATAAATAAAGTTGGCAGGAATTTACATCTTAATAATATTGATACTACTGATAATGGAATGTCTCTCCATTTATTTATACCTTCTTGAATTTCTTTCCTCATTGTTCTTTACTTTGGGCATTGAATTCCTATTCATCCTTGGTTATTTATATCCAAATAATTTTTTTATAGGGCCAGAGGAGAAGCTATTTTAAATAATGCGTTTTTTAAATTTCAAATTCCAATTACTTGTTGATGCATATATGAAAGCAACTGACTTTAATATATTGCTCTTACATTATATACTAACCGTGCTAAATAACTGCTTATCTTTCCCAGAAGTTTAGTTTTAGACTTTTCCTGCTTTTTTATTATGTAATTTAATGATATAGATTTCCAATAAGAACTGCTTTAAGCAACTTTCTCTTCATCAAAAATATTTTGGTAAATAGTCTTTTCATTTCTAAATTAGTTTGATGATTTTCAAAAATTTCTCTCGATACTTCTTTACTTCATGAATTATTTTAGAAGTGTATTGCTAATTTACAAGTATTCAGGAATTATCCTGACTTTTTTTCATCTAATTGATTTGTAGTTATTTCCATTGTGGTTCAATAACGTATTTTTGTATATGTATTTTTTAATTTGTGAAAGTGTATTTTATGTCCCCAAATGAGATATATCTTGATTAATATTCCATGTTATCCTGAGAAGATTATGTGCTCTGCAGTTGTTAAATGCAGTATTATATAAATATTAATTAGATTGATAGAGCTGTCTTGGACATCTGTATTCTTACTGATTTCCACATGTCTGATCTATCTAGCAATACCTCTCCTTTCACTGGTGTACTTAGACCACTCACAATAATAGTTATTGATATAGCTAGATATACAACATCCCTTTGGAATGTTTCTATTCACTGTGTATGTTCTTCAATCCTCTTTTTCCATTAATTTTCTGCCTTTATTGGCAGAAAATTGTAGTTGCATATTTTATATTATTTTTTTCTCTGCTACTAGTAGAGATGTAACGTATTACTTCCCATGTTACACTTACTTGTAAAATGTTTTTACTTCTTTATAAAATGGTGCTATTGTTTACTTGAAGGGTATACAGATTAACAACCCTGTATTAATTTTTTAAATTGAGTTTTCTTTATGTTAAAATTTAACGTTGATTTAAGGTCATAGATTTCAAAGACATAATTCTGCAAGACTGGCCAAATTAAGTTAGGAATTTAGGGACCTAGAAATAGACTATGAACTCAGGATTTGATGCCAAGTTATGCGGTAAATTTAGCCTGGGCAGCATGGGAAGTATTTTTCCCTCATGGCTCCACCTACCCTTGCCTTCTCCCATCCTTCGATATCAAATATCTTGACCTAAACTGAACATCTACTCTTCTTAAGGTGAATATTTACAAGGAAATTTTGATAAGGAAACAATGTACTTTTGTTACATGAGTAGATTGGTCAAACCAGATGTGCAGCATCATTCTCTAAAACCTTAGTATTTTTGCTGATCTCACAAGTAAGCTAAATTACTACCTTGATCTTAAAGAAATTGCAAAATATATTATACCATCTTCAAGATATTAACATGGAGAAAATAAAACGGAATTATAAAAAAAATCAGTCACCATTGCTTACAGGACATGCCTTTTTACGTCTTAGGATGGCTTTGATGACATTTTTTGAATTTGAGCTCTGAGGAGATTTTAAATAATATGCTTTTTTTAGACTTATACCCATGGTCAGAGTTAGCATGCCCGTGAGTACACACGCACACAAACACACACACACGCACGTTTACACCATAAATCTGATTGGCTAATGCTCACTCTGTATCTATGTGTATGTTTGTACAGATGTGTATGTCAGTGCAATGGGGAGTGAAGTGTGTGTGTAAAGGGTTGGTCCTAATAAGAGAGACATTGGAAATATAGACTTAAAAAATCAAGATTATCTCAATCATACTTCCTTCCCCCATAATCATCCCTTAACCCTAAATCTCATAAATCCACATGTTTTTTTCACTTTGGATTCTAAATGCACTTTCATTACCTCAATGAAACAAGATTTCCTCTCTGGCTTTAATTTCCAAACAGATCAAATGGAACAAGGGCAGTTTTCTGTGAAGTTCATTTCCGTTATGAACATTACTTTTCTTTGATTACTTGAGTAATATATTTAAGTCTATAATACAGGAAATATTTAATCTAAGTATATATTGACTCTCATGCTGAATTTTGAGTTTAAATATATATAATTTCTAGATACATTTCATGTGAAAATGTTACCAAATAAAAGTGTGAAGGAAAATTAGGTAGAAAATAATGTTTGAAATATAATTTACAAACTTTGGAAAGTACATCACAGATTTTTAATTACACATCTTCTGAGTTTTGTATTATATTGAGTAGTTTCAAAAATGAAATATCTTTTTTGTCTCTTAATCAAAACAATATGTAGGCAGCATTAGGGAAAAAAAAGAAAATATTGAATATATAAAAACTGATAATACCCAGAAGAGTAGACTATATATATATATATATATATATATATATATATATACATATTAATGCCTATTATAGGCATTAATATGTATGTGCATATATATGTATATATATATATATACACACACACACACACACACACCTGTGCATATTTATGTGTTTAGTCACTCAGTCGTGTCTGACTCTTTGCGACCCCATGGTCTGCAGCACGCCATTCTTCCCTGTCTATCACCAACTTCCGGAGCTTACTCAAACTCTTATCTATCGAGTTAGTGATGCCATCCAACCATCTCATCCTCTGTCATCCCCTTCTCCTCCTGCTTTCAATGTTTCCCAGCATCAGGGTCTTTTCCAATGAGTCAGTTTTTTGCATCAGGTGGCCAAAGTATTGGAATTTCAGCTTCAGTATCAGTCCTTCCAATGAATACTCAGGACTGATTTCCTTTAGGATGGACTGGTTAGATCTCCTTGCAGTCCAAGGAACTCTCAAGAATCTTCTCCAACACCACAGTTCAAAAGCATCAGTTCTTCAGTGCTCAGGTTTCTTTATAGTCCAGCTCTCACATCCATACATGACTACTGGAAAAACCATAGTTTGGTCTAGACAGGCCTTTGGTGGTAAAGCAATATCTCTGCTTTTTAATATGCTGTCTAGGTTGGTCATAGCTTTTCTTTCAAAAAAGATATGTGTATATATACCTACTCATGTGTATTGGCATATATATTCATATATGTATATTGTATACATATATATTTATATCTGTATTTTCTGATGTTATTTAGTCATTAAGTCATGTCCAACTCTTTGTGACCCCATGGACTGTAGCCCACCAGGCTCCTCTGTCTGTGAGATTCTCCAGGAAGTATACTGGAGTGGGCTGCCATTCCCTTCTCTAGGGGATCTTCCTGACCCAGAGATCAAACCACTAGGAAATTCTTTACCACTGAGCCACCAGAGAAGCCCTTATATAAGTATATATTATATCATAAATATTATAAAAACTGAGTTATTGTATTTCCATTGAATTTTTTCTCTGACATTATGAACCCTGTTTTATATCTATAAGGATAGGCATTTCATCATTTCTAAAGGCTGTATATTATTTTGGTAAGTGGACGTATTATATTTTATATATAGTCACCTATATAGTAGGGTGCTTAATTTTTATACAATTATTTCCTATTAAAATAATATATTTAGTGATTGCATATGGAATAGCTGTGTAATTATTTCCTAAGAATAAACTGTAAGAGTTAGAACTTTTGGATCTCATGGCACATTCATTTTTTAACACTTAAAGATTGTATCAATGCTAATAAAAGGTACAGATTGTTCAATTTTAATTACACTTGATTTTTGTGAATATACATTTATAAAAAATGATGAATTTTTTTTCAAATTGAATATAGTTTGAACCTAATTTGAATATAAATTTTCTTTTTGTGGAAAGTAATAAACTCTAAAACCCTGATTTTTTGAAAATATATATATCTCCAAAATCTCAAATAATCTCAAATAACATAATGTGTATTTTACCTTATTTAAGGTATAAATAGTGAAATGCTATAGGGACTCTAAATACTGCACACACAAAGTGTTATTAGTACTTTGGGTTGTGGTTGCTGAATGGTCAGCTATGCTCATAGCTCATCTGGTTTTCTATCTCACAGATTATCAATGAAGTATGTAAATCTCTGTTTTTAGTATAATTATAGATTATTAATTCTCACAGGCCCACTTGATTATCTGAAAACCAAAAATATTAAGTCTAGAAATGCCAGGCTACATTATTTACCAATACTTTGTTGAGTTTGAGCAAAGTCAAGGAGTTGATGATGGACAAGGAATCCTGGTGAGCTGCAGTCCATGGGGTAGCAAAAAGTCAGACATGACTGAAAAACTGAACTGAACTGTTTCCCTTCAACATTACTCTCAAAATAGGCAAATAATAGAAAATATTATTTAAATAATAAAAATTGATTTTTTTCATTTTTGGAATAATTATTTTCTGACAAAAATAAATGTGAGCATTCTCAAATTACTAAGAAAAAAAGCCATGCTTGAGATGTAGAATTGAAGAATCTTGTAATACCTGAAAATACACACTATTTTTAAAAATTTAATTTTAAAAAAAATCATTTTTCTGATATCAGGATGCTTTAATAAGGAATATCATCTTTTTAACTTGAATTTCTTTTATAAAACCTCAAATCTTGAATCATAAAATGCAGGACTACATCTCATAAAGGTTACATTTGTTTTCACATCTGGAAAAGAATTAAATCAATAGGTATATTTGGAAGAGCAAAAGTTGGATAGTATATTCCACTGGGTAAAGAAAAAGAAGATACCGCAAGGTAAAGGTAGATGTTAACAGACTAATGATCATTTTTTAATAACAGAGGGACCTTTCTGTGAAAAAAATACCACTATATATTTTTTCATTGCTGTCTTCTCTTTTAGCTAACCTTTGAATGAGAGAAACTTCTGCTGATGTCAAATGACCACAAGGATATTAACAACTGGACTTGGAGCCTGTCGGCTGCTGTTGGGTATATCTCCTTTACCAAGCTGGCTCTCTTCACTACTGCCACTGACCTTGCAAACAGCTCCGACAAAGGTCGGAATGGATTCATTGATCAGCTAGACCAAGCATATGACAGTCTGTGCCTTAATTGAATCCCAAAAGGGGGCAGACTGGGTTTTTATTACAGAGGCCAGCCGATAGCACTCATTAAAAGCTCCACAGACTGTGTGGTTTACTAATTAGTTTATTATACAGACACCTTGACGATGGGCAAAGTTGTCATTTTGCCCTTTATCGCACAGGGGATGTTGTTAAAAGTTTAATCAGCTAACACTGACCAAGTAAGCTTGGCAGGCTGTGGATGGTCATTACTGAGGTCACCCCTGCTGTAGCAATTCTGACAGGGTCACAGCATGAACTTACAATAAAGAGAGTGTTACATAAGGTAAGAGAACACCTGAAAGGGACCCCAGAAAAGAGATGTGCTCTGCGGGGAGTAGGAAACAGATGGGCTGTTAGGACAAGTGAATCCTTTTAAAGTTTATCTTTGCCTGCCCTGTTTAACATATGCTTCTGAAAAGATGGGGCATGCAACAATTGCTTTGATATGTTCATCAGAAATAAGATTGGTAACCAGTTTGGTGGGGGTAGGAAATATAGGGGTACCAGATTAAAAAATTATTTCTCTGTGTTTTATTTAAACTTTCCATAGTTCCAGGGAAGTAAGCAGGATATTTCATACTGTTTAAATTTTGCCCTAGATAGACCAAAGTCTTATTATAATCTAGCACTATTTTTTTAAACTCAGAAGATCATTTGAGCACTGCCCAGTTGTATAAGATTCTCTAATTCACCAACTTTGTCTCATTTATTTCTGAAGTTCTTATTTTTCTAATGGGCTGATTTCTAAAATAGATAACAGCTAAGGAAAATTTCCTTTGTGTGTCTAAGCAAGAAAGTGAACGAAGTATAAGTGAAGCCACTTGATGAATTTGGTGAAAACTCATTGAACGTGAAAGAAAGTGAAAGTCGCTCAGTTGTGTCCAACTCTTTGTGACTGTAGCCTGCCAGACTCCTATTTCCATGGAATTCTCCAATCTAGAATACTGGAGTGTGTAGCTGTTCCCTTCTCTAGGGGATCTTCCCAACCCAGGAATCAAACCGGGGTCTCCTGCATTGCAAGTGAATTCTTTACCTGCTGAACTACTAGGGAAAACTCATCAAAGGAATATAATACAATGTCAAATTAAAAAGTATTGACAAATTCAAAATATAGAAAACCTATGTGCATGCATCTTCAGTCTTCTTTTTCTATGGGATTCTCTAGGCAAGAATATTGAGGTGGGTTGCCGTACCCTCCTCCAGGAATCAAACCCACATCTCCTGTGTCTCCTACATTGCAGACAGATGCCTTATTGCTAAGCCACCAGGAAATCCATAGAAAGTATACAAATGAATGCACAAAATATTCTTCTTGTTATGTCCACTTTTTGACTCTCATAATGATCTTTTTTCTGTGTTCTCAGCAGAACTGGTCATGCAGTCAATCTAATTCAATTATTAAATTAGCTTCCCATAAATTTTTCAAACCATAGTTTTGATTTTTGTTTCATAATCATAACAGGATTGTACTGTAAGTAGTAACTGTTTATGCATTCTAAAAGTAATTGTCAGCTCACTGTATAATCTATCAAGAAGCAGATTACCAGTTTAGAAACTAGTATCTGCATATTCTCTATGTCTTGTCCTAGGATATTCAAACCTTTAGAGATCTGCATGAATCTGAACTTTAGATTCAGTTTACACAGTATGCAAATTGTGCTAATCCAGACGTGATCCTTTGACAGTGAAGCTTTTCCCAGCATATAATCTTATTTTTTCAACGACTGTCATCATATCTGAAAGATCTGAACATTTTGTGATGGCAAATTGATATGGTTCAAATGATGTAAGAATGTGTTCAAACTACATGTTTATGTCTGATGCAACAAACTTTTATATTGAGTGTGTCATGAAAAATAAAATGCCATACTGAAAGCATCTACCTTGGAGATTAAAGTATGATTTAATAGATGTGTGGTTACATTGAAGGAGGCTTTATGAAGAGAAATAAGAAATATTCTGTATTGTATTCAAACTGCAGAAGGAATTTTAGTAAACATTGTGTATTATCCAAATTGGAATTGAACCAGGACTCAAAGCCTGATATTTAGGCTAACTATAGGGTTTGCATAAAAGGTGGCATCTTCAGGGGTTCGTACTTTATGGAATTCCTGAGGAAGCTTCCCACTGAGACAGATTGTTCTGTCAAGCCCACACAGGCAAATGCCTCATCATTAACTCACTTTGGAACAAAAAATAAACTGCTGTAACAGGGGAATTAAAAGAGTATTGCTATTGTGCATGTTTTTCCCCACAGGCTATGAAGGAAATTATGAAAAACTTTTAGGAAGAAGTCTGATAACTCATCTTTTCAAAGTATTTCATCCTCAGCATGCTAGTTTCAAACATTTCAGTGGCTTTATTCTATATAAAAGCTTGGCAAATTTAACTATTAAAGGTAAAATTCTTTATTTTAATATATCACAAGACAGCTTAAGGTAAGTGAAATGTCAAATTTTAGACCATGAGAAGATATTGGCAATATACAAAACTTTCAAAGACTCAATGTCAATGCTGCTGCTGCTGCTAAGTCGCTTCAGTCGTGTCCGACTTTGTGCGACCCCATAGATAGCAGCCCACCAGGCTCCACCGTCCCTGGGATTCTCCAGGCAAGAACACTGGAGTGGGTTGCCATTTCCTTCTCCAATGCATGAAACTGAAAAGTGAAAGTGAAGTCGCTCAGTCGTGTTCGACTCTTCGTGACCCTATGGACTGCAGTCTACCAGGCTCCTCCATGCATGGGATTTTCCAGGCAAGAGTACTGGAGTGGGCTGCCATTAGGGTAAGGGAAAATACAAATGGAAGAATGAATAGAAGACAATGATTAAAGTACTTTAATGGAAACAGGAAGACATGGGATTGAATATTTATGTATACGGTATATACATAACTGTGTATATAATATACACAAATATATATATATATATACACACATACACACACATGACATTACATGTATGCAACATGCTCAGATTTATTTGTGATCCTGAGTGCATGCTCAGTCACTTAAGTCGTGTCCAACTCTTTGAGACCCCATGTAATGTAGCTGCACCCCCCCCTCCCCCGACCCCTGCCCAGGCCCCTCAGTCCATGGGATTTTTCAGGCAAGAATACTGGAGTGGATTGCCATTTCCTCCTCTAGGGAATCTTCCCAAGCCAGGGATCAAACCCACATCTCCTGTGCTTCCTTCATTGGCAGCTGAATTCTTTACCACTGAGCCACCTGGGAATCACATCAGGAAAACGTAGTGAAGATAACAATGATATATCATTTTGTCTGTATTTCAATTGCCAGAAACTTTAAATTCTGATAATACCAATGGTAAAAAACAATGTGATACAGATATAATTTCATATAGAAGTTATATTTTTGAAAATGGCTTAGCATTACATATAATTGAATATTTACATACCCCTCAACCCACTAATCTTTTGCCTAGGTATGTATCCCATAGAAGCTTTGTCACACATGTTTCAGGAGATCTGCACAGGATTGTTCATATCCTGGATAGTATATTCACAGATGTCTGTTTACTAAATAATAAATAAATAAGCCAACCAACATGCAGATATACAAATAAAGTAGACTACATATAGACAATGATGGGCGTGTTAAAGGAAATAAGGTTTTTAATTTGTGTATCTGAAGAATGAGGAAAAAATAGAGAAAATTTTAAAAAATAAATAAAATGCACATGCTTGTAATGAAAAAGAAACCAACAATAAAATCACCAGGAGATAGATGTTGGAGCTTCCTGGGTAGGGATAAGAAGTTTTGATCTTGGTAACCTAGGCAGTTGGATTTTATTACCACTCAGGGACAGAAGATAAATGCTTGGGCCCAGGAGATGCAGGAACTTAGAATGAATACTGCTGTATAAATATAATACCTTCAAAGTTATATACCATTTGTGAAAAAGTGAACCAATAACTCAGGTAGATATTTAAGAGAAGTACAAAGTTTGAATTCTGGGTAAGAAAAGAAAATGATTTTTCCTGAGCAGCTTCACCAATGTCCTGCTACTCAAGATAGTTTGGAATCTTCATTATCAGTATATCCTGGGAATACACATGTCAAAAATTAACATAAAAAAGGAAGCATATGTCACTATGATTAAAGATTTTTGACAACACACAGAATAGAAAATGATTAAAACCACAAGTTGATCCTGTTATAATACAAATATAATTTAAAAAATATTTTACTAAGAAAAATGCAAGCAAACTATTTAAAAATATACACAAACTATAAGTAAAAGACAAGCTACTATGAAATTGATAAAGAGAGGAATAGTTAAAACTATGAAAATTAAAAATATCAAAAACAAGGTTACTTAAAATTTTTAAATATTAATATAAATTGAAGTGCAATTAAACAAATGAGCTGACATAACCAAGGAAGGAATTAGTGAACTGGAATATAGTGCATTTCAGGCAGATTCTTTACCACTGAGCCATTAGGGAAGCCCCTGAACTGAAGTAGAAGAATGAGTAAATTAAATAGAATGCAACTCAGAAATAAAAAGTACAGAAATCACATCAAGAGATACAAGCAGTAGAAAAGAGAAGTGGAACAGATACTTAATTGTAGTTTCAAAAATAGAAAATAAGATCATGTATTGTTTGAAGTATTAATGGATGTCAAAGGATCAACAATAAAAACTGAAATTAAAAATGAAGAGACATTATTTTGTCCATTCAGATGTTTTTAAGCTTTGATTTATATATATATATATATAACAATGAAACACACTTAACATGTAATATATTTTATTTCTTTATTATCTCCCACATAGAATGCAAACAGTGTAGGAGCAGGCCCTTTTGTCTCTTGTCTTCTTTTGTTCATTGTTTACTTAAAAGAATATAACAGAGATTGGCAGTAAACAGTTTGATAATGAATGAAACTCTGGGGATAGTGAAGGACAGGGAAGTCTGGTGTACTGCAGTCTATGGGGTTGCAAAGAAGTGGAGATGGCTTAGTGACTGAACAACAACAATAAATGAATGAAAGAAAGCAAACAATAATATTATTTTGCCACAGGAGCCAACATTCATTCAAAATGTAAACCAAATCATTCATTCCTTTCTTTAACCTACCCTAGATTCTCAAACATATATGTGTGTGTATGTATGATTAATAGAATTATGTATATAACAGAACTACAATACACTTAGCAAAAGTATGGGGGTATCATCTAAGATTAGAGTATGAAGGATTTCATGAACATGACCAAAAACTCATTATCCAATGCTTGAGTGATCAAAATGATCCTCTCTTATTAACCAGCCTAGGCAGTTTCATACTGGTACTAAACATTGTCCATAGTGGTTTCCAGAATCCCAAGGGGAGATCAGATCAACAGACTTTTTCTCTGAATTTGCTGAAATATCCCTGAACGTTTCCTCGAGTGGGGATTTTAAAAACATTCCTTTCACCATTTTGCTTTTTGTCTCTTTTTCCCTCCTTGTTGTTTTTCAACTAAATATAATATGTCTGTTAATAACATTGTAGGAAAAAAGTCTTTCCCCAAGGTAAAAACAGCAATGATTCTTAGACCACCTGCCTTTAATTAGTTTAATACCTTCCAATGTTTTTACCTCTGGGGAGGTGAATCATGGGGGAATAAATGGAAAGCTCTTAACTCCTGTTAAGCAAAGTGAAAGTTGGTGTTCAAAATCCTTTCAGTTCTGTAGATAACATCATAGAAGCAGAAAACAGAGAAGAATAAGAAGTGAAAAAGGCTGAAACGATACAAAACCCATGGACAGAAAATAGAAGACCCTGATGCTGGGAAAGATAGAGGGCAGGAGTGAAGAGAGTGACAGAGGATGAGATGGTTGGATAGCGTCATTGACTCAACAGACATGAGTTTAAGAAAATTCTGGGAGACAGAGAAGGACAGAAAAGCCTGGCATGCTGCAGTCCATGGGATCACAAAGAGTTGGACTTGACTTAGCGAATGAACAGCAACAACAATAGAGAAAATAGATATTTTGTTCACTAAATAGAAAAACAGACTGAAAACAAAATGATGTGGCCTGTTTGAAATTTAGGTATGATTAATTTAATTTGCTTGATAAACTAGATGAAATTCAATGAAATGTTACCACTGAATTTTTATTTCTTATGAAGTTGCAACATAACATTCTTTTGATTGATATTCAGAATATTACGAACCTAAAGATTCAATTGCTTACAATAGTGAAACAACCTTTTGTGTATAATTTACAAAGTGCTTCTTTTTGTTCTTAGTGAAGGTCTCATTTGATCTTCCTAACAACCTCAGGTAGGTAGAAATTTTAATTCCCAGTCCAAGACACTGAAATTGAAGTTTAGCAAGTCAACTTGCATTATCATTCTGTTAATTTAATCTGTTGGTGATTTTCTTCCCTCTGTATGACTTCACAGTCTTTGATATAAGAAAGGGGTTTAATACAAAAATTGCCATACCCCGATGGATAAGATCAATATAGTCTAGAATATGTTGACTATAAAAAGAGCTCATCTTGTGATGACATAGTTGTTCTTCTCAGTATTGTCCTTCCCAGTATTAAATTTCAACATTAAGTACATACGTCTTAAAGCATTTGTAATGTTGATTTTGGATGCAGTGTCTGACAAAAGAACTTAGAGAAAGAGAACCACAATTAAATGTGACTGAAAAGAACATATCCTAATATCTTACTGGAAATCTAAAAGAAAGTTATAAAACTCGAATAAAGAAAAAAGAAGGTATCAAGAAAGAAGAGATGCGAACAGTGTAAAATACAGTTGGTCCTTTGTATCCATAGGTTCTTTATCAGTGTATTCAACCAATCTCAAATTGAAAATTCAAAATAAAATTAAATTCCAGAAAGTTCCACAAAATAACACATAAATTTTCTAAAAGCTGGAAACTCTTTATACAGCATTTATATTGTATTATATTACCTATTATAAGTAATTGAGAAATAATTTAAAGTAGTTGAGAGGATGTGCATAATGATTTGCAAATACCACACAATTTTATATAAAGGACTTGAGCATCTGTGAATTATGGTATCTATAGGGATTCAGTGGGGAGTGAGGGCCTGTAACCAATCCCCAGTGGATACTGAGAGGCGACTCTACTCTTTTGAAAATTCAATGAGAGAGAAAACTGGATTATAATATGTATATGACTTAAGACAATGCAAAGAAGACAGTAAATGATCATATAGCAAAGGTCTTTTATGGGACATATAAAAGATTTTGGTTTCCACTTGATTGAGACAATTTGTGCTCAGTTACCTGTGCCCATTTGAAGGATGTATTTCAAATTGCTTTGATAAGAGTATATAACACCTGCACATCAAGGATTTCTAAATTAATCCTAAAGAGCAATAGGAGCTGATTAGGCTTAGCAGTTAAATGTTATTGGAGGTCTCCAGGAAATTAATCAATGAAATCTGAGAATAAGTAAGCTATAACCCCAGGAGTGTCTTCTCTAACATTTCTTACTTAGTATCTCTTAATTGTGATATATAGCCTAATAGAATGGATTCTTAATACGATAGCTGGCATGTTTTTCCAAACTTTCTTAATTTCAACACTGCATGAATTCAGACTTATGTGGTACATATCAAACCCACATTAATTTGCCAATATGTTTTGGAATATCATGAATACTGATTATTTGGTCACTAAAATTTAGGAGTACAATTTTCCTTTACACTGTAAAAATTATCTTAAAAATCAGCATGTACAGGGACTTCTCTGGTGGTCTGGTGGTTAAGACACCATGCTTCTAATGCAGTGGATGTGGGTTCAATCCCTGGTCTGTGAGCTAAGATCCCCACATGCTACTCAGTGTGCCCAAAACCAAAACATAAAACAGAAGCAATATTGTAATATTTCTTGGTCCCAAATTTCCCATCTATGGTATAAGAAGGCATTCCTCCTCCCAGTAAAGAGCCTAGGTGTCACATAAGATGTTATGGCTTGGTCCAGGGAGGAAGATGAAGGGGGGAAGATCAGAGTGACCTTCTTGCTTCTGCATCATAAGCTGCTTATAAACAACAGGCAATAAACCAGAGGTTCTCCCAAGTCCCTTCTCATGCTGAATAATTTGGTAGGGGAGGGCGGGGCTCACAGAACTGAAGAAAACAGTTCACTTATGAGGTTACCAGTTTATTTTGCAAGTACTGAATTCAGTAATAGCCAGATGGAAGAGATGCATAGGACAAGATATGAGAGAAGGGCTGCAAAGCTGCCATGCCCTCTCTAGGCATGCAACCTCCCAGAATCTCCACAAATTTACCAAGTGGAAGCTCTCAAAACCCCATACTTTGGGAATTTTTATGGAGTCTTCATTCTATGCTGCTGCTGCTGCTGCTAAGTCGCTTCAGTCATGTCTGACTCTATGCGGCCCCATAGACGGCAGCCCACCAGGCTCCCCCACCCCTGGGATTCTCTAGGTAAGAATACTGGAGTGGGTTGCTATTTCCTTCTCCAATGCATGAAAATGAAAAGTCAAAGTGAAGTCACTCAGTGTCCAACTCTTAGTGACCCCATGGACTGCAGCCTACCAGGCTCCTCCATCCATGGGATTTTCCAGGCAAAAGTACTGGAGTAGGTTGCCATTGCCTTCTCCATAGGCATGATTAATTAAATCATTGACCACTGGGGAATAATTCAACCTTCAGGCTCTCTTCTTAATTGATCAGGGAGTTTGTTTAGTATTTATACCCAAATATATTATGCATGTAAATATTGTGAAATGTTTTATTGTGATTTATAACAAGTAATATATATTTGGTCTTCAACCCTGTTTCTGGCATTGAGCTACTGCTGTTTTTGCTTAGTCACTAAGTTGTGTCCAATTCTTTTGGGACCCTATGGACTATAGCCCACAAGACTCTTTTGTCCATGGGATTCTCCAAGCAAGAACACTGGAGTGGGTTGCCATGCCCTCCTCCAGGGGATATTCTTGACCCTAGGATTGAACCCATGTTTCGTATTTCTCTTGAACTGGCAGATGTGTTCTTTACCATGAGTGCCACCTGGGAAGTCCCAAACATATGACTGATTCGATATTTGAAAATTTCTGTCCTCTCCACCTTAGCCCTGACCCAATTATGGGGAGGGGAGAAGGGACGGAGACTGAGTTCAATCCCCAAAAGCCAATAATTTAGTTAATCATGCCTGTGCAATGAAGCCTTCATTAAAAAAAAGGATAGGGTTCAGACATCTTCTAGGTAGATGAGCATGCGTCGATTTGAAGATGAGAGTGGTGAACTCAGAGAGCATGGAAACCCCTAGCCCTTTCCTCATACTTTTCCCTAAACATTTCTTCCATCTGGCTTTTCCAGAATTATATTCTTTCATGATAAACAGGTAACCTAGTAAGTATAGGATTGGCCAAAAATTTTGTTCAAATTTTCCTATAACATCTTATGAAAAAACCCAAATGAACTTTTTGACCAACCCAATAAAATGTTACTCTGAACTCTGTGAGTCATTCTGGCAAATTAATTAATTCTGAGAAAAGAGCGTTGTCTAACTCAATGAAACTAAGCTATGCCCGTGGGGCAACCCAAGATGGGCAGGTCATGGTAGCAAGATCTGACAGAATGTGGTTCACTGGAGAAGGGAATGGCAAACCACTTCAGTATTCTTGCCTTGAGAACCCCATGAACAGTATGAAAAGGCAAAATGATAGGATACTGGAAGAGGAACTCCCCAGGTCAGTAGTTGCCCAATATGCTACTGGAGATCAGTGGAGAAATAACTCCAGAAAGAATGAAGGGATGGAGCCAAAGCAAAAAAAATACCCAGCTGTGGATGTGACTGGTGATAGAAGCAAGGTCCGATGCTGTAAACAGCAGTATTGCATAGGAACCTGGAATGTCAGGTCCATGAATCAAGGCAATTTGGAAGTGATCAAACAAGAGATGGCAAGAGTGAATGTCGACATTCTAGGAATCAGTGAACTAAAATGGATTGGAATGGGTGAATTTAACTCAGATGACCATTATATCTACTACTGCGGGCAGGAATCCCTCAGAAGAAATGGAGTAGCCATCATGGTCAACAAAAGAGTCCAAAATGCAGTACTTGGATGCAGTCTCAAAAAGGACAGAATGATCTCTGTTTGTTTCCAAGGCAAACCATTCAATATCACAGTAATCCAAGTTTATGTCCCGACTAGTAATGCTGAAGAAGCTGAAGTTGAACAGTTCTATGAAGACCTACAAGACCTTTTAGAACTAACACCCAAAAAAGATGTCCTTTTCATTATAGGGGACTGGAATGGAAAAGTAGGAAGTCAAGAAACACCTGGAGTACAGGCAAATTTGGCCTTGGAATATGGAATGAAGCAGGGCAAGGACTAATAGAGTTTTGCCAAGAAAATGCACTGGTCATAATAAATAACCTCTTCCAACAACACAAGAGAAGACTCTGTACATAGACATCATCAGATGGTCAACACCAAAATCAGACTGATTATATTCTTTGCAGCCAAAGATGAAGAAGCTCCATACAGTCAGCAAAAATGAGACCAGGAGCTGACTGTGGCTCAGATCATGAACTCCTTATTGCCAAATTCAGACTTAAATTGAAGAAAGTAGGGAAAACCACTAGACCATTCAGGTATGACCTAAATCAAATCCCTTATGATTATACAGTAGAAGTGAGAAATAGATTTAAGAGCCTAGATCTGATACATAGAGTGTCTGATGACCTATGGAATGAGGTTTGTGACATTGTACAGGAGACAGGGATCAAGACCAACCTCATGGAAAAGAAATGCAAAAAAGCAAAATGGCTGTCTGGGGGGGCCTTAGAAATAGCTGTGAAAAGAAGAGAAGCAAAAAACAAAGGAGAAAAGGAAAGATATAAGCAGCTGAATGCAGAGTTCCAAAGAATAGCAAGAAGAGATAAGAAAGCCTTCCTCAGCGATCAATGCAAAGAAATAGAGAAAAACAACAGAATGGGAAAGACTAGAGATCTCTTCAAGAAAATTAGAGATACTAAGGGAATATTTCATGCAAAGATGGGCTCGATAAAGGACAGAAATGGTATGGACCTAACAGAAGCAGAAGATATTAAGAAGAAATGGCAAGAATACACAGAAGAACTGTACAAAAAAGATCTTCATGACCCAGATAATCACAATGGTGTGATCACTGACCTAGAGCCAGTCATCCTGGAACATGAGGTCAAGCGGGCCTTAGAAAGCATCACTACAAGCAAAGCTAGTGGAGGTGATAGAATTCCAGTTGAGTTATTTCAAATCCTGAAAGATGATGCACTCAATATGCCAGCAAATTTGGAAAACTCAGCAGTGGCCACAGGACTGGAAAAGGTCAGTTTTCATTCCAATCCCAAAGAAAGGCAATGCCAAAGAATGCTCAAAGTACGGCAAAATTGCACTCATCTCACATGCTAGTAAAGTAATGCTCAAATTTCTTCAGGCCAGGCTTCAGCAATATGTGAACCATGAACTTCCTGATGTTCAAGCTGGATTTAGAAAAGGCAGAGGAACCAGAGATCAAATTGCCAATATCCGCTGGATCATGGAAAAAGCAAGAGAGTTCCAGAAAAACATCTATTTCTGCTTTATTGACTATGCCAAAGCCTTTGACTGTGTGGATCACAATAAACTGTGGAAAATTCTGAAAGAGATGGGAATACCAGACCACCTGATCTGCCTCTTGAGAAATCTGTATGCAGGTCAGGAAGCAAGTTGGAACTGGACATGGAACAACAGACTGGTTCTAAATAGGAAAAGGAGTACGTCAAGGCTGTATATTGTCACCCTGCTTATTTAACTTCTATGCAGAGTACATCATGAGAAACGCTGGACTGGAAGAAGCACAAGCTGGAATCAAGATTGCCGGGAGAAATATCAATAACCTCAGATATGCAGATGACACCATCTTATGGCAGAAAGTGAAGAACTAAAAAGGCTCTTGATGAAAGTGAAAATGGAGAGCGAAAAGTTTGTCTTAAAGCTCAACATTCAGAAAACGAAGATCATGGCATCCGGCTCCATCACTTTATGGGAAATAGATGGGGAAACAGTGGAAACAGTGTCAGACTTTATTTTTGGGGGGCTCCAAAATCACTGCAGATGGTGATTGCAGCCATGAAATTAAAAGACGCTTACTCCCTGGAAGGAAAGTTATGACCTAGATAGCGGGAGAAGGCAATGGCACCCAACTCCAGTACTCCTGCCTTGAAAATCCCATGGACAGAGGAGCCTGGTAGGCTGCAGTCCATGGGGTCGCTAAGAGTCGGACACGACTGAGTGACTTCACTTTCAGTTTTCACTTTCATGCATTGGAGGAGGAAATGGCAACCCACTCCAGTGTTCTTGCCTGGAGAATCCCATGGACAGAGGAGCCTGGTGGGCTGCCGTCTACGGGGTCGCACAGAGTCGGACACGACTGAAGCGACTTAGCAGACAGCATATTCAAAAGCAGAGACATTACTTTGCCAACAAAGGTCCGTCTAGTCAAGGCTATGGTTTTTCCAGTGGTCATGTATGGATGTTAGAGTTGGACTGTGAAGAAGGCTGAACGCCTAAGAATTGATGCTTTTGAACTGTGGTGTTGGAGAAGACTCTTGAGAGTCCCTTGGACTGCAAGGAGATCCCACCAGTCCATTCAGAAGGAGATCAGCCCTGGGATTTCTTTGGAAGGAATGATGCTAAAGCTGAACCTCCAGTACTTTGGCCACCTTATGGGAAGAGTTGACTCATTGGAAAAGACTCTGATTCTGGGAGAGATTGGGGGCAGAAGGAGAAGGGGACAACAGAGGATGAGATGGCTGGATGGCATCACTGACTCGATGGACGTGAGTCTGAGTGAACTCCGGGAGTTGGTGATGGACAGAGAGGCCTGGCGTGCTGCGATTGATGGGGTCGCAAAGAGTCAGACATGACTGAGCGACTGAACTGAACTGAAAGAATCATTGGAACCTCCAATCTACATGTCAATCAGAGGTCCAAGTGACAACCTAGAGCTGTGACTAGTCTCTGAAGTGAGGGAGGGCACAGTATTGTCGGACTGAGCCCTTTAACTGGGGGATTTGAAGATATCTCCAAGTAGACAGGGACAGAATTAAGTTGAATTGTAGGATGTCCAGCTGGTGTTAGAGAATTGCTTTTTGTTATGGGGGAAGCCACACACACACATTGAAATTGGGGTTCTAGAATCCTTTAGTTACATATGTCTATGCTTATAAATACTTTCCAATAAAATATTTATATTGTGTTTATATTTTTGACATTTCACCATTTCTTATATAGATTTAATACATTGTGTCTTTATTCTCACTTTGTTTCATACATTTTAGGCAGAAGATGTAGATATCATTGGACTCATTAACTTTCTCAGAGGCTAATCAATCCTAATTAGTGCATTAATAGCTTTATACAATAAACAACTTAAGTGAAACCAATCTTTACGGGTAAAATCCTGAAATAGAATATTACATTGAATATTGGCAAAGATAAGTGCTTTCTTTGAACTCAGAAGTCAATCAGATTATTTTTGAATTGCTAGGTAAAATTTTTTAATTATTAGCACTTATTGTGATTCAGATTATTTTTGAATAATGAAGAATGCTGCCCATATCAGTGACTATGAGAACTGGTTATAATATCAATATTGTCTCAATGATCAGATATCTCTTCTGATATCTGATGTTCAGAAAAAAATATCTGGGTTTCCAGCTGTGCATTTAAAATTATTTCATTTTTTTCCCAAGACAGAGAAAATTTACTTCATTCAGTTAACAGTAAGAGTGTTACAGTTATTTGGTGTGTTATTAGTGTTCAAGTTGGCATCCATCAATGTACTATAATTGATTCACAATAAGAATTTTCATTGTATGGTGTAAATATTTTCATGACTTAGGTACTAAAAAATCTCTGAGGAGAGTAAAAGTGCAGCACAAGCCAATGAAAGAAATCTGTGACAAGAAAGAAGAAGAAGCTTCTAGGAAATTTGATAGGGATATAGATGTAGTATATTATGTTGAAAAGTACAAGATAAGATAGAAGTAGAGATCATAAAAATGAAGAAAACTTAGAGAAGAATAAATGGGGGAAGCGTAACACATGAATTCAAAATAAGCATTGAAACATCTTTTGAAAGAAAGTTTTGAAAATATTATACAAAATATTTGCTTTAAACAGTATCTTTTCTTCAAATTCTAAGAAAGTGATCTAAGATTCTATTGATGGTAACATGGCAGATGGATGCTGAAAATAAAGCAAATTCTGTAGTTTCGCAACATGCAAAATATAACTACTTATAAAATGTAATTGAAGCATCATATTGCTTAATAATAATATGAACAAAATACAAAAAATTAAGTGCATTTCTATGTCCTTTAGGACAACAGATATTGTAAATCTGCAGTCCTTCAATTGATTTATAACTTAGGTGAATTTTAATCAAAATCTTAAAGGGACTTCTTTTAAATGCAATAAGAGGATCACTTCAGAAAAATATAACCGTAGGATGTCATTTACACACACACAATTTTATTTCAAGTAGAAGAAAATTAGCATAAACATGAAATAACCTGCCACACCTGAGAGAAAGAGTTACCGCCCATGATAAAGAACTATTTCAAAAAATATAATTAAAAATAAGGGAATCAAAACAAAATTCATTTTAGGTCATTGTACAAAAAATATGAATAACCAATAAATGTTTCACTTCACAAGTGATTTAATAAAATTAATATGGACTAGAATTTGGCACAAATGTTTTTTTAATTACAAAACATAATATTCATTAAGATGGTGAAATTCTTAGTTAAACTGAATACCAGTGAGAGTAAAAAAAAACTATAAGATCGTTCTGAAAGGCATTTCGCCAATATTTATTAAAAGCATTAAGCATAAGCAGACTGTTGATTTGTTAATTCCTTATTTAATTAATTTATCAAGATATTCGGGCTTCTCTGGTGGTTCAGTGGTAAAGAACCTGCCTGCCAATACAGGCGGAGAAGGCAATGGCACCCCACTCCAGTACTCTTGCCTGGAAAATCCCATGAATGGAGGAGCCTGGAAGGCTGCAGTCCATGGGGTCGCAAAGAGTCGGACATGACTGATGGCACCCCACTCCAGTACTCTTGCCTGGAAAATCCCATGAATGGAGGAGCCTGGAAGGCTGCAGTCCATGGGGTCGCAAAGAGTCGGACATGACTGAAATGACTTAGCAGCAGCAGCAGCAGCCAATACAGGAGAAGCTGGTTCGATCCCAAGTCAGGAAGATTCCCTGGAGAAGGAAATGGCAACCCACTCCAGTACTCTTGCCTGGAAAATCCCATAGACAGAGGAGCCTAGCAGGCTACAGTACATGGGGTCTTCAAAGAGTCAGACATGACTTAGTGACTAAACAACAAGATCTGAAGATATTAGACAAATGAACAAATATGTATGTAAAACCTGTTCATAATGTTATACTGAAATTTGTATTATTGTTTAGGTAGAATTAACTAAAATGTCCAAAGATATGTATTAATTCAGTACTGTCTCATAGACTTATAATAATGCAGTATGATTAACCACTTAAAAAAGGAAAAAAGAATATCATATAAGAAATGAATCGCCAATCCAGGTTCGATGCAGGATACAGGATGCTTGGGGCTGGTGCACTGGGATGACCCAGAGGGATGGTACGGGGAGGGAGGTGGAAGGGGGGTTCAGGATGAGGAACATGTGTACACCCGTGGCGGATTCATGTTGATGTATGGCAAAACAATACAATATTGTAAAGTAATTAACCTCCAATTAAAATAAATAAATTTAATTTAAAAAGGAATAAAAAGGAGTGGAATATATATAGCATAAATATTTTTTGCATATATTTTAAGTGAAAAACAACACAAACAATGTGTATTTTATAATTGTCTAAAGACCATGAATTTGCTTTTTAAGTCTTTCTCAGGTATATTTTGTTTAACGTAAGAGATGCTGCAGTGGTAAAAAATCCGCCTGCCAATGCAGGAGAAGCAGGAGATGCTGGTTCGATCCCTGAGTCCAGACAAGCCCCTGAAGGAGGAAATAGTAACCTGCTCCAACATTTTTACCTGGGAAATTCCATGGACTGAGGACCCTGGCAGTGTACAGTCCATGGCATCGCAAGAGTTGGACAAGACTGAGAAAGTATGCAGTAGTAGTAGTTACCATAATTAGAAACAAAATACTGTCCACATATCATACTTGGTTGATATTTCCCTTAATTACATTTTAAACTATGCATTCTCTTTCTTTTGTATCTTACAATTTATCAGTTGAATAAAACAGGCTGTTAGTCCTGTAGTATTTCCTGCGAGCCCCCATGTTGGTGGTACTCCTATGGTGTCATTTAATTTATCCTTCTTTTCTCTGTATTTGCTGTCTTTTGGTTAGAACTACAGGTTTTACCTGTTTCAGTTTCATGTTCAGTTTTGACAAGAATATTTCACAAGTGTTTCTGTATTAGGATTTGGGAATGTGAGCAACTATTGATAATCATTCCATGTATCAATTATTTATTTAATGATTACAAAATGGTAATGTTAAAATATTCATTTATTCTGCATATATTAGCTAGAGTGTCTTTATAGAGAGAAATTGCCTGTTATCCACTATTTGTTTCCTTTGAAATAGAGTTCAATAAGAAAATTACAAATGTATATTTGTTATTTTCATCCTCCTGGTAACTCTGAGCTTCATTTTTCTACCTAGTTCCTTGAGGCATAAAGGTAGGTTGTTTATTTGAGATCTTTCTTGTTTCTTAATGTAGTCATTTATCACTATAAAATTCCCTCTTCAAACTGCTTTCACTGAATCATATAAGTTTTGGCATGCTGTGTTCCTATTTTCATTTATTTCAAGATTTTTTTTTTCACTTTTGATTTATTCTTTGACTCATTGGTTGTTCAACAGTGTATCACATAATTTCCACATATTTGTGAACTTTTCAGTTTTCCTCCCATTGTTGATTTCTAATTTCATACCATTGTGGTCAAAAAAGATACTTGATATGATTTCAATCATCTGAAGTTTTCAAAGACTTGTGACCTAACACATGATATATCCATAGGAATGTTCCCTGTTGACTTGAGAAGAATGTATACTCTGCTGCTGTTGGATGGAATGTTCCGTATATGCTTATTAGGTCTGTTTGGTGTAAAGCATAGTTCAAGTCCAGTGTTTCCTTCTTGACTTTATGTCTGGATGATCTATCCTTTATTGAAAGATGGGGATTGAAGTCACATACTATTACTGCATTATTGTTTATTGTTCCCTTCAGATATGTTAGTATTTGTTTACTGTATTTGTGTGCTCTTATGTTGGGTATCTTTTCCATAATATTATTTAAGGCTGACCAATAAGAATGTTACTACTTAACTGTCATTATAAATATATGAATTTTTAACATACTTTCTGTGTGTGAACTCTTTTCAGTTATTCTTATTCATGATTAACTTATCCAACTTTGTCTCATGATAAGCTCACCAGGCTCACTTTAATTCTATTTGCCAAATTCCAAATAATCTTGGAAACGTACTATTTGTCACTATAACAAGCTATTGAGACCCATTTTATGTTTGTCCCCCACCAGATATGGAGTCAACTATTTTTCCTGGAATTCTTGGTTCTTTATAGTAAGAAATAACATTTAGAGACCACAATCTGTGTAGCTGAGCTCAGCTTATTACCATGGTATTTTTAAGTGTTTCTAATGTTTTCAGAATCTATATAGAAACTATGTAAGGTTTTTGAGGAGACTATAATCTTGAATTTATAAAAACTGGCATTTCCAATGTAAAAAAGACTAAAATCTTTTTAATAGAATCATTTGGATTATGTGTTTCAAACTCCTTTCCCTTATTCTAGAGTTATTGGTTCTTAATTGCATTAACATAATTAATTGCTTTCATATAGTGTGTTTGGGTATATATACATATCATGATGTCATTACTAATAATATACATACAAAAAACAGTTAAAATATTTTGGTAGTTTTATTTGTTCTAAGGATATCTTATAAGACATAAATGACCGATTAGTTTACAGTCACTTGAAATAACTATTCTTCATGTGATGCACCAATTAGATACATGGCAGGTTCATTTGATTTATGTTACCTGAAATTTTAAGTCTTTCATAAATTTAGGTTTATTTTACAAGGATCTTAACATCTCCATAAAAGCAAAGTCAAAAATAAAATATTAAGAATACATAAAGAAGCCTAAATCGTGGGACTGCCATTTCCTTTTCCAGGGGATCTTCCCTACCCAGGGTTTGAACCCACATCGCCTGCATTGGCAGGTGAATTCTTTACCGCTGAGACACCAGGGAAGCAAACAAAACAAAACATTTTCCCCTTCCTCTCCACTTTGCTCCCTTTCTCTCACATCTTTTTCATTCCTTTTTAAATTTATCCATCAGATAGATGTTCAGTTCAGTTCAGTTGCTCAGTTGTGT